>NC_086244.1:7962777-8265555 GCF_036321145.2 Pelmatolapia mariae | reverse complement strand
CCACTGTTTCACAGCGAAACCACGGAGCAATTTTCCACCGGTGGACAAGCTGTAAGGTCATCCCATCAATTCTTGTCAGCTTAGGTAACATCATTTCAGGCCACGCAGTGGCTGCTTTGCAGAGGGTGCTAATATAATCACAGGATGAAATGTCACAACCAACCTCAAATTGCACCTCTATTTCCTCGTTCTGAGAAAAGAAGAAAAAAATCTAATTTTATCTACAGTTTAATGAAACATGATCACCCCCCTGTTCAAAAGCCTCATCTTCTGCAAACAGCGTGACCCTGCTTACCCACAAAAAAAGCACACATATAGGTGCACACACTGACATGCTCACAAATCTACATGAGCGCGCACACACAAACAACCTTTTTCGGTGTCTTTGTGTCTTTTGTCATGAGGTTGTTATTCAATTTGTCCTTCCCCCATCTCCCTGATTGTGCTTCTTGTGGGTCATGTTTCCTCAGGGGGTTGTTAATGGCAGTATAAGTGAAAACACAAAATATAGGAAGCAGCAGAGATTCCAGGAAATGGGAAAGATACAGTCTGAACGGATGGAGGGCCTACGGCACCATATGTTCTAGGTCTACTGACTAACACTTTTTCAGGCAGCTCACAAACAGGATTTATACAAAAGGTTTACAAGCAAAAAAAAAAAGAAAAGAAAGAAAGAAGATATTCTACACATTGTGTAGTGGATGACTTTACTGACTAATATATAACATGGTGCCCTTCCCCTTTGGCTGAACCTTAAAATAAATCAAGAAAAACATCTTCCATCAATGTCATAATACACGATGGCAGAATTCATCACGCTGCTGGCATCATAGTATGAAACAATGCTGTGTTGCATGCTCATTACACCCTTGGTTTGTCCCTTAAGCATTTGTATTTGTATTTAATTTAGTCTCCCATGCATGCAACGTCTATCTAATTAGTGAGTAAAGTTTTAATGTAGTAAACCTCCTCCTCATTACTGTCTCGTTGCCTGTGGGTGGTTACAATTTTAGTAGATAGAAAACATCTCACATCCTGCACCCACAGGCAGCAGCTCACACCCTGGTGTTGACCGGACCTCTTCTGGTCAAACATGACACGTGTGAGAACAACAACACTATTTTGGCACTAAGAGATCCATACAACTCAGTTTCCAAACACTAACAGAGTTAGTAAGACAGGGTGATAGCAGCATTTCAGTGCCATTCAATTTGTGCAGATATGTTTAAAAAATCCCACAATACACACACACAAACAGTTTGAATAGACATCCATCCTCTGCCGCTTATCCGAGTAGCAAGGGCAGCAGTCTATGCAGAGACACCCAGGTCCATTTCTCTCTCTGGGCACTTACTAAGCTCATCCAGGGGAAAAGTAACACTTTTCCAAACCAGCCAAGAGATATAATTTCTCCTGACCCAGGATGCATCCTAATCAGATGCAGGAGTCACCTGCCAGTGTGGAATAATAGCAGCTCTACTCTGAGCTTCTCCCACATGAATTTAAAGCTAAAATTTGAGACTATACTAGTACTTGTTTTCCCATCATTTGCTTTAACAGCAGCACTAAGGCACTACAGGGACTTTACAAGACTTCACAACACTGCGAAACCCCAGTGTCCTTAGTCTTCAATGGAACAATTGTAATGTTAATCTTGGTGACAGCAGAAGATTAAAGTCAGCACAAGTTGGTCATCTGAAGAATTAGTGGAAGTCTAAAAAGTCTTGAGGTGTGTTTGTGCTTAATATCCTCCAATAATATAAACTTCCCCCCACAGTGTTACTTCTGTGTGGATAAAGTGGAGTAGATTCAGTGCTGGAGTCCAACTCCAGAGAAACAAAACACCCCGAGGCTTCAATATTTCCACCATGTTTTACTGTAAGATTTGATTTATTGCAGCATCCTGCTTACCTTCTTGTGACATCTAACTTGGATTCATAAGAACAAAGAACCCTTTTTTCCAGTTCTGAGTTGCTGCTTTGTCCTACCCAAAGTATCTTCTGACTGCTCGTGTTCTTTATTTAGCAAACTACCTGTGATGAAGATGTTTTTCTACCCTTCAGTAAGCAAAGCTTGATGTATTGATCTGATGGTGTGCTCACATTTGGTCTGCTTGATCCTCCTTTGGGTAGCAGTGAAACAGCACTGGCATGCACCTTGCTGTGTCAACCTTCAGCTGAGAATAATTTGATGCTGAGAATTCGACCTTTGACACTTTATTGCAGTGTTCTGCTGGAAGCTTTAGGATTGATCATAAATATGACGCATGACTGAATGGAACATTTTGCTTTTTGCAAGCCTGTGAAGGCAAAGCACCACATTTTCTAGCTACCACCGTGAGCGATCACTCAGGTCAATAAAGACACGTCAAATGCAAATGCTTGCATTTTATTGATTTAGTCAGGTTGTCTATATTTGTGACTCAAAGATCAGACCAGTGTTGAAATCAGCATTGAAATCCTGTTGAATTCCAAAGCAAGTCGAGACAATTTTATTTCTCTGTCTATATGCATTTGAGAGAACCAGTTTCAGAATATTCAGGTGTTCTTCCCTTTACTGAATGTTAAACCAATAAAGACCATGACAAAGAAATCACTCTACTTTACAAAGAAAAGCAACAAATTCTCATATTTCAGACGCTGGAACAATAAAGTGATATCTTATCTTATCTGATGTATTGAGACAAATTTTATTTAAACAGACTTTTAAAATTCAGTGGAGTAAAAAGTAAAAGTTTCCCAGTGAAATATGGAAAGAGTAGAATTATAAAAAGTGACAGATTTCTGTGGAACTACAGTACAAACTATTTCTAAAACCTACAGTGTTTATATATTTCCATTTTAAGTGCTGTACTCTAAAACTGGTTTTCAGATGAGGATTATTAATTCATTTTGACCTCTGTGAATAAAACATTGACACCTTTTATTATGCTCCAACCTTATTGTATATCTTTATGAATATACAGATCCACAGTGGCAGCCACACACTTTTGTGATTAAACATAGTAAAAAACACATTATGTAACAACATGGGGAAAAAGTATCTAAAATGTATTAATAATACTACTGAAAGCCTAAATGAAGATGTGCCTTTGAGCTAAGCGTCATTCTTTAAGACGTGGAGAGTTATAGAGAGTCAAACATAATCCCTAAGTAGATGGACCCTCAGATATTTTGTTTTAACCCAGTACATATTTGAAGTTATGCAGCTTTGTTGAGCTTATTGTTGCATATAAACATAAACATTGTTTTTGTAATTTTTTTAAGTAATGTTTGCAGGAATTTTTATGGTGGGAAGAAGATATAATCAGATTCATTCTGCTGTTGTCAAGCTATGTAAAATCATACCCATAACCAATGTTCCCTCTAATTTTTCACGTGTCTGAGCGAACACACAAACTCCCTGAGCGATCCCTTGGACCACTGTGAGCGACATCAGACGTGTGCAATGTGGTCACGCCAGCATCGAATCCATCCAAGTTACATGGTTTATTAAGATAATCAAATTACAGCATTTACATTTATGTTAGACTACTTTTAATTAACTGCTTTAGCCCACTTACAATGAAAATGTAAAAAAAAAATCTTGTTCATGACCTATGTAGTATGTTAACACTATTGGAAGTAAAAATAACTTGAACTCCAATTTTGAAAACACAACTTTCTTTCTTTTTTAAAAAAAAAGCTCTGACTTGCATTATGAGTCTGTGGTCTAGGAGAGAGTCTGTAGCTCTCTGTCTGCAAAATACAGTATATAATGACCAATGCTGGGCAATTAATTATATAGTTACTTCTTTAAAAAAGTAACTCAGTTTGGCAAACAACAAAGTTTTTTTGCAGCTATTTTTTTTAAATGCAGCCAAGGCATTTTTAAATAAACATTTCAAACTATTTACAGAACAATCAGCTGTTCTGCATCAAATCTGATGCCACACAAATTATTTGTGCCACTCCAAAAAATAATTTCTGTCCACTATTAGATAAAGTAGAACAGCAGCCTGATACCTGCAGGCCTGACAACAGGAGATGTATCACTCCTGTAACACCTGTAACATTCAGCAGTCGTCTCATTGTTCTGACACACACAACAAAACTATTGACTACATTACACACTAACTACACAAGATTTGCGCTAAACGTCTCAAATCACTCACATCTCAAAGCACCGCATCAACTCCTAAAACTTCCCCCAGTTTCGTAACAACTAGATGTCACGTTGCCATATCATTTTTTGATTGGTCGACATGGTACTTTTTTTGGACGAATAGGAAAGGTGGGTGGAGTTTGTTTTTGCTCACAGGCGGAGAGTGCTTTCGAGCCTTTTTCCTTATAAAACGCCGTTTTACCGTTTGTTCCCGCAGTAAATATAAACAACGATAGTATTCAGGAAGAAAACCAAACATTGCAGATATTTTTATCATAACTCTGGTTTTACGTGGCCTATCAACACAATTTAAAAACTGGTATAAAGTCCACACTTTTTCCGTAATTGTTCCGTCTGTCCTGCTCACATCTCCAATGGTTGTACACGTTGTCATTAATGTGGCTTCACTCCACATCAGCCACGCCGCTTTGCTCGGCACATAAGGACGCTGTCATAGCCTGTCAACCACGTTGATTAGCTGCGTATATACGAATGTAAATCGCATCATTGGCTGGACTATGGGATAAGGTGGAATCGTTCTAATCCCATACAGGAGCAGCCAATCACTTACTGACTAACACTGCAAAACAGAATTGTTAAAGTATTAATTTTAATTTCAAATCAGGTTAGATTTTTTTTGTGCGCAACACAGATTTTCTGTGCGCAGAGACCATGCCAGCAGTGCGCAATTGCGCACGTGCGCAGCTTCAACCAAGTCTGGTTCTAAACTGTGCAGAATTACACTCCCCAGACACTTTATTAGGTTAACTTGCTTAGCTGTTCATTCACACAAATATAATCAGCCAGTCACGTGCCTGCAGTTCAGTGCATTTGGTATCGTTTGCAGCTTGAGACACTCTGCTGAAAGGTGATTTACACAACTTTGACTATGACATGGTTGTTTGTGTAACTATTTCAGAAACAGATTATAGAAGATTGTAAAAAATGTTACCAGGTCTGATGAGTTTCATTTTAATTAATGGTTAAGACTGCTTCTGGTGGAGTGATGTGGGGGATGTGTTCTTGGCACACTTTGGCCTCTTTAGCACCAACTGAACACCATTTAACCACCACCTACCTGAGTATTATTGCTCACTATATCTATTCCTTTATGGCTACAGTGTACCGATGTTCTGTTGGCTTCTTCCAGAAGGATAACGCACCGTGTCACAATGTCAAATGCCATCTCAAACTAGTTTCTTGAATGTGACATTGAGTTTGCTGTCCTCAAATGCCCTCCACAATCATCAGAGCTCAATCCAATAGAGCAGCTTTGAGATGCGGTGGAACAGGAAATTCATAACACTGGTGTGAAAAAGAAAGGTCTGCAACATCTGTGTGATACTATCGTGTCAATATTGGCTTAACTCTCAGGATAATGTGTCCTTTGAATCTATGGCATGGACAATTCAAGCACTTCTGAAAGCAAATGTGGGCCAAAACCGGACCCCTCTGTGTACGTTTGAAGCACTGTACTGTTTATAAAATTGTTTTGAAGATAAACGTTAATTAATTTTGACCTAACTAAAAAAATGACACTTTGTTACACTATAACTTACAGATTTCTGAATATCCAGAGCCACAGTGGCAGACAGACACTACTGTGATTAAGCCTACTGAAATACATATTTTATGGCCATATGGGAGCAAAGTAATTACATTTTGTAACATTTTTATTATCATTATTATCATTGATAAGCTGTAAAGTTATACACAGACAAATACAATCTGTAAATAAATGGAGCCTCCGGTATCTGCTTTTAATCCAGTGAAAGTCCCTATATGGAACAGATAAATACAAACTTTATAAGATTTATATCTGTCTTGTGTGAAACTTGTATGAAAAGCATACAAGAGTGAAAACAGATATAAGATCCCTTGAAAAATCATATAAATTAAACTGGTATGTTTTGGAGACTTACTAAAACAATATGTGAAAGTAATGACAAAGTGGCCACTTTCATGAGTAAATCATATAAGCCTTATATGATTCACTATATGAAGTAAGGCAAATCTTATGCAAGTTTTTTCTAATTCTTTTCCATATGGGTCTGAAGTTAAGCAACTGTGGAGAGCTTTTTATTGTTTACAGGCATTCTTTTGGTCGGAACAAGATAACATCTGTGATTCTGTGCAGCCTGTCTTAGAGCTGACACCATTGAGATACTCATTCAATAAATCAGCAAATAATGACACTCCTCACACATCCTTTTATTTTTATTTTTCTCTCTCTTTCGTGAGTTCCTGCACACAGATATCAGTAAAGTTGTGGCTGCAGAAGCCTTCTTGTCCTTAGCATCTAGCCATCTTGCTAGTTCAGCAGAAGGGAAGCATAGCCTTGGTTACTTTTATGTGGCAGGTAGTTTCAAATGCAACTTTTCAGACAGCTCAACAAAAGTTCTGAAATATGCAAACTGTTTCTGTGTGCTGAGTGATAACTTCACTTAGGAAAGTTATCTAAAGGTCGTGTAAAACTGTTGAACAGTAGGCTGTGTGGGCTAATATTTTGGTATAGTGGTTTACTGTAATGGACTACTGTGGGCTGTAATGACAATCATAGACAGGTTAGAAATATGCACGTTAAAAACAAAAATGTCTTTCGATAACATCCCTCCAATTTTCCGTGTGCCTTTATTCTCACTTCTGACTTTATTTTCTGGAACAATAGTGTTTACTGAGTTCAGCCGTTTAGTGATACCCAGCAAGCCTGCACATTAATTTGTGTGATGAAGTGTACAGGCCCCGTGTCTGAGTCTACAATATCAACCCTGCCAGCGTGACAGGAGTGTCGGCCCCACAGGCCCGAAGCTTTCACCGTGACAGACAGCTCAACAGCCATTATGACAAAACAGCAACATGAACCGAACCAGCCAGTGAAACTTTGAGAGAGATGAGATACTCGAGGCTCAGTTAGGAAAGAAGATGGAAACGAGCAGGGCTTGACATCCGCGAGGCAAGAGTCAAACGAAGCAAAACAAAGAGAGAAAGTAAGACAAGAACAACAGGATTTTCTCTCTCTTAGCTTCTGCAAAGAATTTAGATCGTCTCGCAATACCTGACTGCTTTTTTATGCTGACATAGCCGACATGTTTGTTACCACGCTCTGGTAACTAGCAAACTGCTCTGCGGAGTCAAAGTGTAGCCTTTAAAAAACTACTCACTATTATTAGCAATTAACACATTTACTTTGCAGGATTTCTCACGCATGCTTTAAGCGTGTGAAAGAGTTGGAGATGTGTGTGTCAATGAGAAGGAGTCAGGTATAACAGTTTAAAATACCAGTTAGATTTTAGATCTGTAATACTGTATCATCCAGCCAAGGCTTTACTATTTTCAGGATAGGGTTCAAAGTTAGCATCCTCTTTCCTCTACCTTGTGGTTTTGAACCCCAGTTGTGCAGGATGTTGGATTTCTGCCACAGAAGCCACAGTGCTGAAAACAACATGTGCAAAAACATATGCAGGAGGGTCATTTGCAAAGAAAGAGTTCTCATCTCTTCCATTTAATCTGTTCACTGTGCTGTCTTTGTAAATACAGACAATAATCTTTTTTTAATATAAAAATTCAGATTGTGCAGGCGCAACATGTTAGCAAATCTGTTCCTAAGTTCACTTCTCAGAGTTATTGTTTTAAGACCAGCATTCACAAAGTGTGACTGATCCGCAGACCCAAAGAATTACACAACTGGAAATTTCTTTCATCCACTTCATGTCATCCTGTGTCATCTTAAGGTGCTTGGAACAAGACCACACAGCAGGCTAAACCTTTTTAAATTTGACCAGTACACCTTAGAAAATGTCACTTCACCAGGAGTTCAAGACTTCACCAAGACTATAAATATCATTACAATGACACATTACATTTACAAACAGTGCTTGACGCACATATTCTCTTGTGTAGCCCTCCATCTTTGGCTTGGTACTGTGGTATTTGAGCCTTTGGGAAATTTTTGCTAATATATTGCACATGTGGCATTTTATTTGCCAAAAGTGTCTTTAAATCCATTTTTTTAAAGTCCAGATTCGCATCTGTCCCTCCAGCAGCTTATTTCGGAAGCTATTTACATTCGATTATCATTATTCATGACGTTTGACTCTGATCCAATCGGAACAATCTAATGAATAATGCAAATTTCCTTATGCTACATCTTTATCTGGGAGTAATGAGCGCAGCTAGAGATGTAAGACCGTATAATAGGACGGCCCCCTCAGAGGCGCAGAGTCGGATTGTCAGTCGGAAAAACCTCGATGTAGCTTCCAAGCATATTTAATTTGAATCGCCGATGTGACGTAACAGCTCACGCCACCTTAAAATCACTCACACTCCAGGCTTGAATTTCAAATAAGAGGTAGGAGCACATTTTTGACCAGAAGTGATTGACTCACACTGCTGACTTATCCTCACTCTTTAAGTTGACCTGACTCCTCAGCTGCTAGCTGCTTCACTGTTGTCTCTAGCAAGTGGCTAACGGTGTCTGCCTGCAGCTTGGTGATGAGGAGGTGGTGTGCAGAATCACATTAGCTTATCTACCTTGTGACAGTTGTGAAATATGCCTGCTTTTACCCACCTCTGTCTGAAATCTGGGACTGTTGGTTAAAAAAGCGGAGATGAATTTTGTTGGTAAATTCTCCCCGTGCGAAAAACAGAAAGCTTGACAGGCAGCAGCAGTCGAGAGGCTTAGCGAACTGTCAGTTAGTGCTCAGTTGCTGTATATTTGTGCCAGCTTGTGGTAGAACGTTAAGCTTCAGTGGGGCAAAAGGGATGTACAAAAAAAAGAAAGAAAGATTTTCTCATCCTGTGTTGTGTCTCGCCTCATCCTGTGAGCCTCTCACCACTGCGCCCACTTGGGGCCTGATTCTTTAATCAATAAACCAATGTTACTGCTCAATACCTCAGTGGATGCTTGCACAGTCTGCTAACCTGAGAAACTCACAGCAGGTTTCTGCATTACTCATCCTCTAAAACCTTTTTGTCATTAATGACACTGATGCATTTTGTAAGGGAGAGCACCATGAAACACTTCCACAAAGGTAAATGAAAGCTGTTGGTGTTCTCTGTGCTACAGAGTCCCAGAAGAAGGATTCTGATCATTTATTAATGGAGATAGATTCACATTCATAATAGTGCCACAGCTGTTCATCTGGGGAGCTTAAAACATCACTTGAAATGAGCATCTTCAGGGTCATCCCAGTTGCCATCGAGCTTTAAAAAAAAGCTGGGGAGGGAAAAAGAGATGAAGGCATTCTCATTTACAATGCTTTTCACAGACTCCTTGATTGGTATTCAAGCCAGTGTTTGACTTCTGTCTTTAGTGCATTAATTTTAATGAAAAATGTGTTCCACATTGCCAGTCATTATTTCCTCCACATACTGAAAAGGCTCACTGACCCGCTGCCAGTGTTGTGCCATGTCTGTGTGATTTTAACCACAGGCCAACCAAAGACCATTACATTATATCTCCTTAGACTTCAAAGTGCAAAGGAGGGGTTACAAGCGGATAGTGCGAGCTATAAAAAAAATGTTTTATTATTCTAATGATTACAGCAGTAAAGACACGAGCCTTTGAGGACTGGCGTTTGGTCTTTTCCTGACAGCTGAGACAGACATTTTCCCCAGTGTTATCTCTCACAACAGGAACAGACGCCGTCTCCAGCCTTCTTTTGTGGTCTACAGTGAAATGTTGTATCAATAATACACCGAGACAGTATACAGGGGGTATGAATTATTGAAAGGCACGCTGGTTCGGCTGGGGTTCTAATCTCCACAGAGCAGTTAATTTGATGTTCTTGTTTTTCTGTTTTGGAATCAACCTGCAATGCACCATCCATCCCAGCAAATATCACAGGCAGAGAGGAGCAGGCCACTGGGAACTAAATGAATGATCTACTAATGCTAATGTCCTCTGCCAGCCGAGGTCTTGCTTAATAAACCTCAAGATGAGACAGCCGTGTGAGAAATAACATGATAAAAAGTAAGCCTCGTCAATTCAAGCCCACACACCTGAAAGTGCGGCTGATAATGACAGTGGAATTAGTAATGAGGATGAGTGAAGGTGCATTCGTCCATTTAGGGGCTACAAAGGCTTAAGGGTTATGCTTTGTAACCTGAATCAGGGCTCTGGAGTGAATATCAATATCTAAGGCAGGCAGCTGATTAGTGGGAAATGTTCACTCAGCAGAGTGTGAGACACTGATCTGACTTCTAATTTATCTCGTTTAAAAAGTCATGTGCTGGTTTTCACAGCAGGTGCATCCAGACCAATACCCAGCCTTGTCTGGGATATTATCAGCCAGCTCAAGATTCAACAAACTGGTCAATAAAGAAAATGGTGTATTATCTCCCAGTCACATCAGGACAGGGGAACTGGAGTCTCAGACTTTCTAATTAGTCGTTCTTATTTTATCATAATCTGTTTGAATCTGTTGAAGGGATGCTCAGCTGACAGCGGGGGACTTAGAGGGAAATTTGCTCTAGTGAAATGGCTTTGCTGCTGTGAGCATGATAGCTGCAGATATTTTCAAACAGCTGCAAGCCAAATGTGCCCTTTTTTTGGACTGCACACAGGGGAGAAAAAAGATTCATTTTTTCAGTTCTCATATTTCCTTAAATGGTGAGATGAAGATGTGTGAAATATTAAATGAAAAGTTTAATGAAAAATATCCAACAATTTGCAAACCGTTTTACAAATTTTCAGGTTATGCTCAGTTTTTCCCAGTTAAAGATTTGATTAGTCGTATAATCTGTGTATGAAATTAAAAGCAGATAGAAATCTGAGAAATTAGAAAAATGTATCCTAAGTTTGAATTTGATACTTTCCCAAAAGTCTGTACAGGGGCTGACAACCAATACATTTCCTTTGGCTAAAAAGACACCTGGCACAACATCTCACTTTCAGCTAGCTTATTAGATGAACAGGTTACATGAATGTTTACAAAAAGCATCCCAGAGATGCTGAATTTTTCTAAAGTAAAGATGGGGAATGGTTCAGCAACTTAGGTTTCTTGTGGTTCTCATTTGTGGTACGTAATGTTATCTAAAGTTTCAGAGAACTCAGAGAAACCCAGGGAAAAGGCTGTAAACCAAGAGTGAATCTTTGGGCCCTCAGACAGAACTGGATTAAATGTAAACATGATTCTGCACTGGAAATTACTGTGTGAGCACAGGAACACTTCTAAAAACCGCTGAGTGTAAACACAGTGTGTTTGTTTCAACAAATAGAAGTTAAAACTCTACCATGCAATTACATAAAAAACATAAAGATCCAAAACCAGCTGCTGTCCCTTGTCCATAGATCAGTTAAGGTGGGCTAAGCTGAGGTGAAAAACGTATGTGGTGTGTGGTCCTTTTTGGAAATGGTATATTATTCACAATAACTATTACCGTCACTGATTGTGACCTACACCCGTTTTTACACCTTGGCTCGTGTGATTAGGTAGAGGATCATTAGGGGGTCCATTGTCCCTCTTGGGGAGACACCCCCATAGGGCTTAAATCTGGCACTCTCCACCATTTGACCTTAGAACTGAAGAAGCTTCACGGATCAGAGGTGAAACATCTTCAAGAAAACTTAAAGAAGTCCAGAAGCTTTTCTTTCCAAGCTCTTTAGAGTACCATGACCTGGATGACTGAGAACCTTCACAGACACAATAACTATTAAAAACATGAAGAAAGAAGAAATCCAATACCGAAGAAAAAGACTGGGAAGCGAAATTTTGCTTTTAAAAATAAACCAGCTGATCTCCACAGTTATGAAGAAAAGAGGTTTCTAAAAAGAGGTGATGCAGCAAAATTGTAAACATGCCCCTGCACTTTAAAAAATGCACGTTTTTTTCAAACAATAGCATTTCTCAGTACTGTCTGTGCAGACTCAAACACTGCCGCCCCAATATGACAAGTCGTAGCACTTTTAAAATCAGCCTTATGTGTGTTTGTGTGTATTTAATTTACTGATCAATTAAGAAATGGAAAAAATGAGTTAAAACAAAAGGGGCAATTTTTTAGCAAAACTGAATCGTGATCTCTGTTTGATTTCGTTACTGTAGCTTACTTGTGGTACTTAGGCTATTTAGAAGTAGAATGGGAAGCAGAGCCTCCAGCTGCCCGACCCCTCTTCTGTAAAGCCAGCTCCCAGTTTGGATTCACACTGGATCAGGTGACCCTTAACCCTCCATTAGCTTTGTTCCAATAGCTCTAGACTGCTGGAGTATTTCATCTTCACTCATCTTTTTTCACTGACTATGTGTTTATATTCTGTGTGTTTAATTAGTTTTTATTCATTTCTAGCTCCCTTCCACAATGTAGGATTCTTCCCATCAAAGAAGAGTTTTTCCTTCCCACTGTCGCCAACTGCATGCTTATGGAGGACCCTTGGAGTTTTCTCCATGTCATTGTAGGATCTTCACCTTACAATATAAAGTGCCTTGCAGTGTGTGCTTTGTATGGATTTTGGTGCTATATAACGAAAATTGAAAAAACTAAACTGAATGAACAAATGTGTGACCACAGATTGCGTTTTGGCAATTAGCATGGTAGTAATATGTGTAATTTTTATTTACTGTGATTTGTGATGAATAAGTTGTCACTTCAGTCTAAACCTATAAAATCTGTCAAAAATCTTTTATTTAAATGTCACTTTTATTACGATCCTGCATTGGAAGTCCTGTTGATGAACAAAACCTCAAATCTCTCTTTCTGCTGTAATCAGTGTTGCACAAAAATACGTGAAACAAGACCTTTTCTTCAGCCCCAACCTACACATCCTCCAACACTATCAGAAGCAGCTTGTCTTTAGCTTCCTTGTGGCAGAAGGAATTTGCATCAATGGCCACATAACATGCAATGGCATGTAATGTCCCCACAGCTCGGTAGTAGATGCCAGTGGCACTGTGATGTACGTTCAATTTCTCTGCTGAGGATGATGTGAGGTGACAGTGGATTTGGTCAGGATTGGTGTGACATGCACTCTTTGAGCAGGGGCCCATCTTCCAAAAAAGCAGCAACAAATAACATTTCCTCTTTGCTCTGCACCTGCTGACGAATCTAAAGACTCTTTTTTTTTTCTGTCAAACACAGAAAGCTCAATGCAGTGCATGTGAACTTGCAAGCAAACTCTCTGGTTAGAAAAGGGAACATAAAATCAGATGGATTATAAAAAGAATCCACATTGCGGTTATGGATAAATAATATGCAACAGTTAATGGAAATTGGCGTGAAATAGTGTCCTGATAGACTTCCTATTTTAAACAATCTTTTCTTCTGTAGCTTGAATTTGCTTCATTTTTTCATGCAAATTATTCTGTAAAAGTGTATAAATCGTGTCACTCTTCATGTTGTACACAGACATTTAACATTTAAATCCCATTTACTAAAAATCTTCACACAGTGAGACCTCAGGGAAGCCTGCCTTTCTAAATCTATAAAGCAACAAATCCTTCAAACACCCTGGTGTATTTGACAGTGTTATCTGCAATGTAAGTAAATTAAATCAAGCTTCCCCCGCTTTTAGAAAACTCATGCAATATTTGCTAGATTGAACTGCAAATTCTCATGACTAGAATTTGTAGGGGAGAAAAAATACACACAAATGCTGGAGCCTGTTGTCGAGCTGCTGCATTTAAAATACATTTGAAGAGAGGGATTATTCCTTTAAAGAGGGTGAAGCCCACTACAAGTGCAAGAGCAACAGATGCACAAGGCTGCAACAGATGTGTAAATCAGCCCTCATGAATAAGTCAAAAATCCCCTTTTTTATTATGTCGAAACTTTGCCGTACAGATTAAACGCACGACTATCCTGCTTTTCCACAAGCTGCAGTTACATGTGTTCAGATTTATATTTAGAGGCATAAACCATACATGCCTGAAAATGTTTTTATTTTATTTTGATTGTAAGCTGTTGTGCTCAAGACATCACTGGGCATCACTCAGCCTTAAGGCTACAGTAAAGAAACTCTGCCCTCCGGAGCAAACTGAGGAGTCAATGGGAATTTGTTTTGTGTTGTACACCTATTGCTCCCCGTTGCCCTGAGGTCACAAAAACTCATTAAGGATATATAAATGGCCACGAGTGTTCAGTGAAAGCCCTGTCCGAGTAACCATCTCTGAGCATACATGTGGGAAATAAATAGAAAAGGACAAGCACATGTTTAAGCAGACTGCTGCTTTCTTCGACTTTTGCATGACAGAAAAGCATTCACAAACAAAATCCATTACTATTAGCTCTACTCTTGGAAACAAATGAGCATGGAGCCATACAAAGCACAGAGAAAGTGCTGCCTTACAACCAGTGCACATCAGGAGCTAATGATATTACTCACCCGGTTCTTTGTGGTCAGAGCTGTGGCCAGACAATAGGAAAAGGAAATCCTGACAGGTGTCCTGATCCAACGATGTGCTGTTGTGCAGGCAGAGGTCAACAATTAGGGTCACAGCTCTCTGACAGACCATGTCATACTCCTCTCTGTCAGAACTCATGCTCCCAGCTGCATCCTCAGCCGCGTGTGCTCATCCAAGGGGACCAATACTCCCACGCACACATGCAGCAGGCTGGCATGCAGAACATAAATGCAACTTGTCTCCGTCCTAGGCTGATTCTTCTCCTTCTTCTGCCGTCTCTCGAGTGTGTGTGCATGTTTTCTTGTGTGCGTGCGTGTGTGTGCTTCACTTTGTTTGTGTGTTCATGTGTGTAAGCTTGTCCCAACATTGTGTGTGCGTGTGTGTAAGATGGACCAATATTTTTTAGTGCATAAACATGTGGTGTTTGTGCTGCTCCCCATGTGTCCATGTGTAAGTGTGTGTGTAACTGTGTTTTGTAGACTTAATTAATCACATTTATCCCCATGTGTTATAAGCGCAGAATTATTGCATCACATTGACGCCAGGAAAGCAAGTCAAACAAAAAACACTGATTTCAGTCAAACCTGCGTACTGTATACTATAAAATGTCAGAGCTTGATGACACCTTCAAGCCCCCTCACCTTTGGCTGTTATGCCACCACACATTCGTTGAGTGTGAACAGACTTTTAAAAAACCCACAAGACTTGTTTTTCTCAAGTTGTCTAACATGGCTGGTCCCTGCAGGTCAGAGACTCCCCTGACATGAATTTTCCCTGAGCTGAGCCACCTGTTACTGCCAGGTCTCAGTCCCACAGACAATCCCCTATCGGTTCAACTGTGATCCCTTAATGACCTGTAATGATGATGGTTCACCTATTTGTGAGTAAGTAGGGCTCCATATAATGTACACTGTTTATACTCTAAAATACAAACTCAAATAGCCAACAGTTTATGCAGCTACTTCTCCCCTCCAATCACTCTGTCGCTGCTATTGATTGACTATGTTGCTGCCATCCCATGTGCAATATCTCAGTCTTCCTTGTTCTGTGCAATATTTTGGTCTTCCCTTTTTGCCATGCAATATTTTGATCTCTGTGAAATTACCATTCCCATCCGTGTTTGGAACCAGAAGTGATCATATTTAAGTGGAGTGATGTGTTATCAGCCAAACTGCTACTTAGCTTGGTTAGCAAGAATTTTATAAACTGTGCATAAAGCAGATACTGAAGCGCAAACTTTTGGACTTACTGTACCACTCAGCAAACTATCTAAGCTAATATTTCAATACTGAAAAACTATAACTCCATAAATATCAACTATAATATAGTTGTGGATGAAAAATGTTTCCAAAATGAAATTGTGCTGACATCAGAGGCATACCATTGCCATTTGTTGCATACCCTTCATGAATGTTTGGATGTCCTCCTTGGATGCTGGAGTCAAAACCCCTTTGAATAGAGAATGATTAGCAGATTTATTAGACCATCTTTCTTAAAAACAATAAAAACACAGCTATTTTAAAAATCTCTTGAAAATGCATTTTTTTAACTAAAAATTAATTAATTCACAATTTTAACTTTTAGTCAGAAATTAGTCAAGCATAACATTCAACTACTAAATCAAATCCTTCTGTTTAGGAATTAGCATCTTATTTAAGACTATTTTTCTGTTTTTTGTAAAACAGAGTATTTGTAAATGGATGCATAACAACAATATTTTATTTTAGCACTGAAAATATCGTGTTCGTTACACCTTGCATATACCGATGGGTTAATACAATACAATACAAGTTTATTTATATAGCACATTTAAAACCAAGGTACACCAAAGTGCTTCAAAACAAGGTTAAAGCATAACAAATATGAGACCATAACAGGGTACAAATAAACTAACAAGTGAAAAACGCTAGTTAAACAATCAATACAGATAAAATAGGAAATAAACATCTGAGCGTAATTTAAAAGATAAAATCACTGAGTACTTGTTAATATAAGGTGGGGGTATTTATACAGTGATACATCAAATAGAAGATAAATAACATAGGGATAAATATAGGGAATGAGCACAAACTAACCGAAAACACTTGCTCAAACAGGTAAGTCTTTAACCGTGATTTAAATGAATGGATGGAATCAGAGGCGCGAATAGCTGCAGGAAGACTGTTCCAGAGGTTAGGGGCTGCCAGGGCAAAAGCACGGTCACCTCTGGTCTTTAGCCGGGACCTGGGCTGCACTAGGAGTAATTGTCCTGATGATCTTCGGGCTCTCCTAGGGGCACACGGACTAAGGAGTTCAATGAGGTAGCACGGTGCAGTATTGTTCATGATTTTAAAGGTAAGCAACACAATTTTAAACTCAATGTGGTATTTGATAGGAAGCCAATGCAGGTCAGCAAGGACTGGGGTAATAGAGGCAAACCTTCTGGTTCCAGTCAAAAGGCGTGCCACAGCATTCTGGACAAGCTGCAATTTATGAAGAAGGGCAGAGTGGAGACCAAAGTAAAGGGAATTACAGTAGTCTAATCTAGAGGTCACAAAAGCATGGATAAGATTTGACACAGTTGGTAAAAACTAGATTTAACTACAGAGGATACTTGTTTGTCGAACTTAAAGGAGCTGTCACTGAGGACACCTAAGTTGTTAACAGTGCCAGAAAGAAAGGCAGCAAGGGGTCCAAGAGTGTCAGCAAATTGGCTCCGGGAAATATGGCTATCAAACAACATGATTTCCGTTTTCTTCGTGTTTAATATAAGAGAGTTATCAGAGAGCCAATCTTTGACCTCTCTCAAGCACTCTAGCAGACAGTGGACTGAAGACGAAACGTCATCCGTCAGTAAATTTGAATATCGTCAGCATAAAAGTGAAAGGAGATATTATACATCTCGAAGATGTCTGGGGGCAGCATATACAATGAAAACCACATAGGGCCCAACACAGATCCCTGGGGCACACCACAGTAGAGGGAAGCAACAGAGGAAGAGCAGCCACCCATGGTGACGGAGTAGGACCTATCCGAAAGATACGATCTAAACCAGTTAAGGGCCCCTTATGCCTACTGTATGTTCAAGCCTCATTAAGAGGATATTATGGTCCACCATATTGAAGGCAAAAGTCAAGTCCAATAGAACTAAGACCGCAGAGCACCCTGAGTCGGCAAATAAAAAAAGGTCATTAAGGACTCTCAGCAGCGCTGTTTCAGTGCTATGGCTTGGTTTAAAGTCAGACTGGAATTTATCACTGATATTATTTGCATCCAAGTCGGCCTACATCTGCGAGAGGACTATCTTCTCCAATATTTTAGACAAGAACGGGAGTTTGAAAATTGGCCTGTAATTTGCAAGGTCCTTATGATCAAGGTTACTGTTTTTTTTAGACTTAGACTTAGAGACTTAGAGCTTTTTATTGTCATTGTGCAGTTTCTTGCACAGCGAAATTGGGTAGCTGGACCACAAAGGTGCTAAAGTAAGAAAAAGAGAAACCAATATACATCGAAGGTGGAAAAAATAAATAAATAAATAATAAAATAAAGTAAATAAAAAGCAGTGTATATATATATATATACATGTGTGAGTGGATACACTATATACATGGTGTATGTATAGGAACATTGTAACAGACTGGGACCAAAATAATTGCACTTGAGCCAAAAATATTGCACAGAACATGGGAAAACTAAGATATTGCACATAGATGATCAGCAGCAGTGTCAGGGTGGATGTGTTGGGGAAGTCTTTACACACTCTTAGTTTGCATTAAGAGTTTTTAGGACGGGCTGTACTACCGCATGTTACCAGATTAACATCGCAGCGTGTCTTTCATCCTGTCTTCCTTCTCTCACCCCAACCGGTTGCAGCAGATGGCTCCGCCCCTCCCTGAGCCAAAGGTTTCTTCCTATTAAAAGGGGGTTTTCCTTCCCACTGTCGCCAAAGTGCTTGCTCATAGGGGGTCATATGATTGTTGGGTTTTTCTCTGTATGTATTATTGTAGGGTCTACCTTACAATATAAAGCTGTTGTTGTGATTTGGCGCTGTATACTTAAAATTGAATTGAATTAGAAACATAAAAAATTATTTCTTCAGTATATAGCAGAACTGTTAATTTAGGGCAGCTGTGGTATAAATCTTACACTGGGTTGTAGTCTAATAAATATAAGCACTATATCCATGTTGAATAAAAGAAAAATATTCTCTCGTGAGAAGAATAGAGATTCTTAAAAAGGCAGTTTTACAAAATTGTAACCTTCCTCAGAAATTAATCTTTTAGCCCAGTGAGGTGATTAAAACTCAAGCTGCACCATTTGGATGAGAGGCAATGGCGTTGGAAGGCTAGAAAGTAAGTTAATCATATAACAGATGAGACGGAATTCACATGTAATGAAAATTACCTACATTTTTAAAAAAAAACATGCTTCTGGTAATAGCCTGGAGTGGATGTTATGTGGTTGTCTGATCATAACAGTAACCAAATACTTATCAGGAGACACAAATCCCTGAGAGGATTGCATCAGGAACAGCATCTGGCAAAAAAAATCAAATCAAATATGCGGCTCCAACTGCCTTGAAGGGAGCAGACGAAAGAAGCGTAATCTACTGCAGAAATGTGAACAGCGCTTTTTCCCCTGGAAGCAGCTCTGTGATTGGACCACTACATGGAAACAATGTCAATATCTGCTTGTCTACCGTACATTTGCCGTAAAAAATGTAACAAGTTTTGACCAGGAAGACAATATCAGCTTGACTCAGCCACTGTTTGTCAAGTAATTTTATTATAATGTTCTAAATGGCACCAACTATACCAATTAATCCAGTTCAGAGACTCAAATTAACAGAGGTAACGCCCATCAGACATCAAATGACTGCACCTGCTTCTGTTAAGACATGCGGAGATATAATCAATCTCCTACTGATGAAGTTGTTAACCTTTTTTTTTTTTTTGTAGCAGGTGATGCTTATTTCTGCAGACAGATTTCCTGAAGAACTGTAGTTTGGGGCACTTGGCCTAATTTTTCAGAAGGCTGATTGTTGTACATACGTTGCCACTTTTTTTCAGTTATAAGAGTGTAAATAGTTAAAATAAATGCAATATTAGTATTCCTAATATTGATAAATGACCTGTATTTGTATAGCGCTTTACTTAGTCTCTAAGGACCCCAAAGCGCTTTATACTACATTCAGTCATCCACCCATTGGTGATGGCAAGCTACATTGTAGCCACAGCTGCCCTGGGGCGCACTGACAGAGGCAAGGCTGCCGGACACTGGCGCCACCGGGACCTCTGACCACCACCAGGCGGCAACGGGTGGAGTGTCTTGCCCAAGGACACAACGACCGAGACTGTCCGAGCCGGGGCTTGAACCGGCAACCTTCCGATTACAAGACGAACTGCCAACTCTTGAGCCACGATTGCCTTAACATTCTGAAATGTTTTTGAGAAACATGTTGATTCAGCTTAATTGAAGGCTGGAATTTGTGCTGTGATACAGTAGCATAATGTTCTGTAATTTTCTCCATCCTGGGTATATCAATGAAAGTAACACAAACCTGTGTCTTTATAATGCAAATCACATACATCCAAAAGCTGAATCAGCTCTTCTCGTAATCCGCTTCAAGCAAAAACTGAGCATTACTGTTGAGCTATGCTGTATTACTGTATCACATGTACCAAAGCAGCAGAAATAGCTAAGGCAAGTTTATGTGTTTGTTTTATATATGATTGAGCACAACTTTGCAGGCTGTGTAAAGCTGGGAAATTACCTTAATATGTCTGTCGGGACCTTGCAGCTAATGAAGCTCAATAAAACACATCTCTGATCCCTATGCTATTTTTCCCCAATCCTCTGAGGATTTATCTCAAATTAATTTCTCATATTGTAACTGATTAGATGTATTTATTTTCAAATTAAAGCAGTGAAGAAGAAGAAGAAACTAATTAGCTTGACTTTTCCTCTAAATTACATTGAACTATATGTGAACTTCCTTGAACTTATCCCTTAATTATGTTCTTACCAACTTAACCATTAATCAAAGTAATTTAATAAACTCTGTGATGACTAAGGCCTCAGAAAAATTATTTCATGCCTATCTAATCACAAAATGATATTGAGTTTAACCAGATGTTGTTTGACTCCCATCCTTAATCGAGTTTAACCAGGGCATAAATACTGCGGCATCTACATCGGTGGACTATTGTTCTGAGATAGCTAAGGTAATTGGGGGCTTATCAAAGTCTCTCTCCTCTGTCCCTCAAAGGTTGGATCTGGAGTCTACTGTGCTTCCTGTTTCTGTTAGATTGGATCTGTTCTTCTTGAGTGATCCTGATTAACAGGCAAATAAACTGTTTCTGGCTGTGTGTTTTCTAACTGCAAGCAGGTTCACTTCTACCACAAGCTCACATGTCAAAACAAAACAAGTCCATAATTACATACAGTGCTGCTAACACCGCCAATATAACAGATTTAATGGTGAAAGAAAGCAGACTCGGGTGTAGAACTTCTTCCTTGTGTAATTGCATTGCTTAGAAATAATGTCCAAGGATGTCCGATAATAATGCAGCTCTGTGAACTGGTGTCTTGTTAACTGATATTCCATCACTCTGAGACAGTCAGGAAATTGCTTGCAATTTAAATGTAATAATAATCTTGTTTATGTGCAATAGTTTGAGATAAATTTCCCATCACAGTGCATTACTACACCTGTTAAGGTGAGCAATCCTGTATTAGATAGATGCAACTCTATATAGAGCTAGGGCCACATATATCTGGACACAAATTCTATTTTATTTCAGCTGTGTAACAAAACACATTCAAGTTGGAGCTGTATGATGAATATGGCCTTAAAGTGCACAGTTTCTGCTTTAATATGACACCATAATAAATATAAATTGCTTATATTACCATAATTTTGAAGGCAGCAACGACCCATTTAGTCAGATCTTTTCCTGCAGTTGTCTTTAGCTGTTGTTAGTCTGTATGTTTTTCTGCCTTTAGTTTTTCTACGGGCTGAATCGACTTGAGATTAGTTCACTGACTTGGTCAAACAAATCAAAACATAGTCTACTGTTTTGCATCAAGCAACTCCTTTTTTTGCCTTTCCCAAAATCCTTTTCACTATTTTTTGGCTGTACTGTAAACACCATCCAGTCAACTTAGCTGCATTGAGATGAATTTGAGCAGACACATGTCTGTCCATCACGATGCCTCCACCATATATTACAAGTAATGTAGTGTGCTTCAGATCATGAGCTTTCATTTTGCTACAAGTTGATCTCATCTGTCAAAAGAATAATGTGAAGGACTACTCCATTTTTTAAAAATAATTTGGCAAAGTCTGATCTGACCTTTTTCTGATTGAGACGGATCAGTGGTTTGAATCTTGTGATGAACCTTGTGGTATTTTTTGCTTTGTGGCAGACTTTGAGATTACTAACCCAAGAGGATGTTCCTAAAATCACTGGTTGTGATGAAGGAATTTTTTCTCTGCAATGGAAAGAATCATGTAATCATCTAATATTGTCAATAATGGAGGTCTAGGACTATGTATGTTCCAGCTGACATTTTTTTTTCTTATTATAATGAACTGTGGATTTGGGCAGTGATATATTTCTGTAATTGGTTTCTTTGAGTTTCTGTAACCTAAAGGTGTCCTGTTACACTTAAAATGAACCCCCCTGTTAGTATATGTTGTTGATTCACAGCTTCCAAATGCAAATGCCTAAGTTGGAATGAGCTCTAGGCCTTTTTCCTTAATGTATGAAGAAGTATTTAATGAAAAAGGCCTGCTGATAAACAATCCCCGAAAATAGAGGACTGTGTATAAAATGGTTCTAACTCGAACATAATTCTGTCATCATTATTCTGGTCCAATCATTTTTATTTTTGCCTGCCTTCTGCGAGTCAATCAGCCTCTGATTTGTGTGCTTTACATCTCACTTGTCTCCTGTCTTCTTCTTGTAACCTGCCTCCACCTCTTCCTGGCCACATAAGGCTCTTTTCCTCTTGTACCTATTTTCATCGACTCAACTCGGTTTTCAGTTTTTCCATTAAGTGGTAGTACATGGTACCAGGTATCTTTTAGTACCTACACAGCCAGTGCTCCAAGCGAGCTGAAATGGGAAATGGCTATACACAAACAAACACAGTGGTCCAGTGATGAGCTGCACAGGTTTACCATGGGTTTAGCTGCAGGTACACCATCGCCTCAATGTCCTCCATTCTTGTGTTGTGTTTGTGTCACATACAAATAACATCACAGGACTTTCAGGCCATGTTGCTACGATAACAACACCCACATTGAGGTGGTATTCTATTGTAATGGAAATTGATGAGTTGAGTGCAAGTGGAAAAGAGGCAATAGAGATCCTTGTCCAAGTCTTCACCTGCCAACACCAGTGTCTAGATTCAGGGCATTACTTAAATAACGCATTTAAGAAAACTAAGGAAGCTCAGTTTCATCAAATGATCTCTTCTTATTGAATTAAAGCTGAAACTGTGCACATTAAGCTCATGTAACTGCAAACTGAAAATGTCCACCAATAAAAAAAATAACATACATTGTGTCACCATCCTAAAATATGCAGCGTAGAAAATAGTTAATGTGTTGGAATGAGCAGCCTCTCAGTTTAAGGGAATGAAGTACGGATTTAACAGCTCGGATTTAATTGCAAAACACGCTTTGGCCTCTTTGTTCATAAACCACTGTTACAAAGAGGAGAAAATAGTGTCTCTCCTATAAATTTGTTTCCATCTGTAAATAATTTAGAGCTCCGCAACTACAAAAAGTGCTTTAAAGAAAACAAATAGAAGCCCTCTGTATGGTAATGTTAAATAAATGAGATAATCAAGACAACTGCTGAGAGAGCTTGTTTTAGATAGTGACTAATAATCCAACAGATTTAAAACTTGTCTTTTCACCTTCATTTGAGATTCTGCCTATAAGCTATAAATAAATGAGGAAGGTTGTGATGGCCACAGTGGTAGTTTTGTACCAGGTGCAGGCATATTTTTCACAGCAAATGAGGGGGTTGAGGCACAACGAGGTCCTCGTTTTGATATGCTAATCAACTTCATCTGTGGCAAATCTTTCTGTAGTGACAGCCCAGTGGCTGCAGATGTTGAACTTGATTCATTGTGTCAAATGCACGACAAAGGGTTGGCTCACTCAAAGCTATGCTAATCAACATCAGCGACTTCTCCTGAGGGCTGCGGTGCCGAGATTTATACAACATACATAGAATGCATATCGGTTTATCTCAGTGTGTGCGTTTCATTGTCATGATCTGTTAAAGCTTTCCAACTCAGCTGTGGGGCAACAAGAAAAATATTCCTATTTGGAGTTATATAAGCTCATTAGTAACAGTCATAAATTGTGTAAGCAGAATTTGATGGATGAGGTTCATCTCCTACAATACAGATGAGGCGATGATCTGTGAAGAAATAAATCTGCCAATGAATGTTACACAAGGGCTTGTAGGATTTACAATGATATACTGACATGCTATTTCCTTGAGGCTCTCAAAGAGGCTCAAAATACCTATGGAGCTATATCGCAATGTTTTTCAACAAGGCTGAGCATACAACGCAGTGGTGAACCAGGCTGACATTTACCCCAGTATAGACAGAGATCTGCATTATCATTCTGTGTTTGACAGAAATGCACAGAAAGCAGAATCACGTTCAGACATGTCCTGAATATCATTGAAATGAGGTGGTTAATTGAGCTACTGTCAGCGCAGCCCACATGACTGAAAGAGTCCAGAAGAGTTGAGTGTGAGTGCCCGCTGCATATCAATCCAGAGGCATGTAAATGCCATCAGTCAATTTCTATTCAGTATTCTCCTAATTGCTTTACAGATTAACACCATATAAACTGCCTACAACAAAAGCCTAGAATTAGAGGGATATGCCTTATTTTCACTGAATTTAAAACTACTGGTCAGCTTACCCAATGTGTGATGAGAAATGTGGCAACAAATAATCTGTTTCTATTTGTCTAAAGAGGATTCAGTGAGTTCAAATTAAGATTTTTTAGAACATTTTAATACTGACAAATGATGTCAAGTGATGTTTCAGGGGTGAACAAGTCGGCTGTGAAAGCACGATGGAAAACCAGTAGAGGCAATAAAACTTATTATAGGGAACAATATTTTCTATTAATTAAATCAATCCAGCCCGCATGTGGATAGGAAGCAGAGAACTGATGGTAGGTGGTGATTAACTCATCAATTAAGAATGACGAATTAAGCTAGTAAATTCAATTCCTTTAATTGATCGCCTGTTAGGAGATAAGCTTCTCTACATGCACTGATAGTGTTCCTATCAGGTCCTACTTGGCTCTGATAGAACTCCAGAGAAGGCTCAAATATGCTTTCTAAACCTGCAGTGATGAATTAGGTATTTGACATATTTCCCCCAAAAGGCAAATTACTTATGAAAATTCATAAAATGTTAAAACAGGAATTGAATAAATGTAAAACTCATGTAGGTACTAGTTTTAAATTTCCCCGAAATTGTAAATGTTTTAAATATGCTAAGGCAGAATTGGAGTTCTTTCTGGCAAGTGAAC
Organism: Pelmatolapia mariae; assembly: GCF_036321145.2. NCBI lineage: Eukaryota > Metazoa > Chordata > Actinopteri > Cichliformes > Cichlidae > Pelmatolapia > Pelmatolapia mariae. The sequence goes on along the minus strand of NC_086244.1, from coordinate 8,240,520 downwards.
ATCATGCTGTATTAAAGCACTGGGCATGGAAGCTCATGGTGTACTTTGCATAGTGAATGAAAGAGTATTTAAACTGAGATAGTCCCTAACAGTCTTGGAAGTTTACGAAATATTCACAACATTAAATCCCCTAATTCGTACTTTTGAACACAAGTTTTAATTGTTCCCTGAAGATTTTTTTTCCCTGAAGCTCAAGTCTCTCGCGGCACGATTTTTACACATAACTGCATCATTTAATTGTGTAACTGATTATAATTAAAAAACTTCTTGATTGCCACGGTGATACATCCCCTCTAAAGCAGTGATGGGGATACCCACCTTGGCGGCGTGAGCGTGAGTTTTGAGATGCAAGAGATTTGTGACATTTAGTGTTTTTGGAGTGTGTAGTTAGTGTGTTGTCTTGTGTAAGTTAGTGTGTAGTGTAGTCGAAAGTTTTGTTTTTGTGTGTCAGGACAATGAGGCAACTGCTGAATGTCGCAGTTGCTGCCAAAAAGCCACCAAAGGCAGATTGCAATGTAAACACTGTCTCCAGGTGGAAAAACATGCAGAGTGATACACCTTTCAAGCCTGCAGGTATCAGGCTTGTGATGTTCTCCTTTATCTTATAGTGAACAGAAATGATTTTTTTGGAGTGACACAAATAATTTGTGTGCCTTCTTCTTCTATGCAGAACACCTGATTGTTCTGTAAATAGTTTGAAATGGTTATTTAAAAAAAACCCACTTTGTCTGTCAATAGCGGCAAATAACTTTGTTTGCAAAACTTGTGCATAGGCTTTTAAAATTTACAATTTATGTTTGCATTTCAAGTTATGAAAATGAGTCGTTAAACATGTTTGTGATTGTTACAGTAAAAAAATCTAACTTTTTTCTACTCTGATTTTATGTTTTTTGTCTGATTTTAGATAAGTTGTGTTAATACTCTCTTCATTATAATCTAAAGAATTGTACAAATTTGCATTGTTGAAGAATATGAACGAAATTGGAGTTAATTGAAGAAGGATTTTTTTTTTTGCCTCATTTTATTCTATTTACTTATCTTTTCTCCTTGTTATTATGTGAAGTGGTATATTGCTGATTGTAAATTTGTTGTTTGGTCTGCGTTAGGACCTGGAGATAAATCTTAGTTTTTACCTTGGTTTTTGGTGCTCACTTGTAATATAAGTTGGATCGCAGATAGGGGGCAGGTTTTAATAAGAATATTTTCTTCTTCCTGCTCCTTTTCACGCATGGTTGCAGTGCTATACCGAGAGAAAGTATGGTTTGTTTGTCTGAAAGAACAAAACTGTTGAAACTGTTGAACCAAGTGTGAAATAAATAAATGAAATGAAATGAAATACAGTATGTCAAAATGAAAAAAATAACAGTAAATTCAAACATGTGAGGTTGTGCTAAAAAGAAGTATACCAAACAAGGCAAGGGAAATAGTTTTTAAAGGTGAAATGTAGAGGTAAAATGGCCAATTACACCCTGCCCCCAGAGGGTTAAACTTTTTTTTTTTAAAGTAATGCAACAGTTACTTTTCCTAGTAATTAGTTATTTTTATAATATTGTAACTCAGTTACTAACTCAATTACTTTTTGAAGAAGTCACTAGTAACTATAACTAATTACTTTTTCAAAGTAACTTGCCCAACACTGCTCTGAAGCATCTCAAGAACAAACATGCTGCAGACATTCAATATACCTCCTAATAAACCATTTTAATATCAAAGTTGTGCTGACTGTTGCAAAATGTCTTTACTAAAAAGTTTAACAGTGGTCAAGCAGCAGGAAGCAGGAAGGCAAAATAGCCAATGACAACAAAAGAACACGAGTAACGCTGAATAGCTTGACAAAATGAGCAATACAATTTGGCAGGGAACAAAATGAAGCTGGGGAACATTTACACACATGGGTGACTGATTAACTGATTGGACACAGGAGGGTAACTGATGGCTAGGGGACAGGAGTGGAAGACAACACAAGTGAGATTAATCATGGCAGGGCAGATAATTAATAGACAATTACCAAAGTGAGAAAGTGAAACTGACAGAAATAACAATAACTCCAAAACAAACCATTCAAATCAAACACCAAACTATGGAGTATTTGCACAAACAAGTAGATTGCTTTCCTGTGGCTATGAGACCATTAGACTCTTATTGAAATACTATGCCTATTTTTTTTTCTTCTGTGGACCTGCCTGTAAGAATGATTACCTCATTTACTAACAGTGCATAGATCATGCAAACAAAACATTTAATGCACAAAACAGTTATTTTTTGTTCATACTTTACAAACAAATTTAAAAGTGCCTCTGAACAAATGAAGTCCTCGTTGTCTTACGAAATGTAAACACGTCTTTATAATAAATGCTACTGAAAAAACAACAGAAATGATAATCATAATCATTGTTGTTGTTGTTGTTGTTATTGCCTTTTGGTCATTATTTACACATTCCATTATTCCTTATTCATCTTTTATTAAAAATTACACAGCATTGCTGGATGTCATCCCTTAGAATCTAATTTCTTGGTTCAGGCTTCTCTCTTAGAGCATCCTTGCTAATTTCTCCACTTCACCTGAAAGTAAGCATGCATCTTTGTATAGAGAAATGAGGGTGTGGCATTATGCAGATTGTACAAGCCCGCTGGTTTAGAATGATTTTAATATACTAATATATAAACAGTTGTAAGAACAAAATAGCGCAGAGTGTCTGTTTCATAAATCCGATATTAGTGAATGACGGCCACTGTTTTTGAAAATGAAATTAAATCTTTCAATTCAGTTTTATGCTGTCAGGCTTTATTTTAGTCTAATTGCTTGAAATTATGTTTTTGCACTTTACAGCTTTATTACTTAATATTTACATACTGGAGATGGAGATATAGCTCTCGTGCAAATTGGATTCGTTCAGCTTGTTTTTCCTTTAAACACAGAATGGTTGCTCATGCTGCTATGCTGCTGTCACTTAAAAAAGTAGACACTTTCTAGCAGACTGCTCTCGATTCATCACTGCAGACAGCTTTCACACGCACTTCTGTGAGTTATACGAAATGGCCGGATGGTCTCTCTGGCATCTGTGACACCAGATTATCTGTGTCTCCGTTCACGGGGCCAAGATATTTATCATCCAAAGTTCAGCTCAGAGATAATAAACACAACACCAGATAGATCGCAAATCAACTTCAAAAGTTCCTGTTATCAATAGTGAGCCACGGAAGACTGTATCCAGGTTTATGCATTTCATCACTGAAACAACGGCTTCAAATAGATTAGACACTCATTCCTGAGAGAGGCTTTAAAGCTTTATCAAATTAGATTTGGAATAATATTTCTGATGGTTTTAATTAGTGTGTGGGGGGTGGTGGTGGTTGTTTTGATTTCATTTTGATCTTGTGTTTCTGTAATTTGTTCTCACATTTCTCTCAAGAGATCTCTTGATCTCAGTTCAGCTTCCAGGTTAAACACACTTTAACTGTTTATATGGCCTAGGAAAAATGACCACCAAGCCAACATCCCCTGACACTGAAAGCAAAACAAGTGTTGTAGAAAAACACCCAGGTTGTGTACAGTAAGAAAAAAATATTAGTTTCTCCTGTGTGTACTGCAGGTTATTGTAGCAGAGTGTTTCCCTTCAGATCTGAGGGCGAATGAAGGCGGACAAGATCAATGGTGACTTTGATCTATTCTCTTGGTTTTAGACAGACAGACGGAGAAGAAAAGACTTGCTTTGAAAGATGTCCTAAAGGACCGTGAGGTCTGTAAGAAGCAGTTTAATGTTTTATGCTGTATTTCCTTTTTTATCTTTTTTAAAATGGGAGCTATTATGCTTTCCCTTATTTTCTGTCATATAAAAACTATTGATGTTGATATAAAAGGGCCAAACTGTCAGATAATGAAGTCAGCAATTGCAAGAATAATCCCTGTGAGCCAAAAGCTAAAGCTTCAAACTGCTCTAAATGTTTTGTTTCAAACAAGTTGTTGAGCACAAATGTGGTCATCTCAGTCAAGCAGCTCTGCTGTAAGCACAGAAGTGCCACCATCCTGCTCTTTAACCTTTCTGTTTGCCAAGATCAGCCTATCAAAAAGCAGTTGATTTTGAGGACAGGGAAAAAGTGATAAAAATCTTAAAACATCTGAGAACTTTCCTGAGCCGTCTTGCTTGTTAATATATCATTATTCTGCAAGAGTACTGGTGGCAACAGTGCTGTTTTCACAAGCAATCTGCTTTGTGTATAATCAAAGAGCTGCATCCATACATTCGTGCAAATTAATTGCATGCTGTGTGGTCAAATGTTTGTGTATGTTGGAGGGATTTTCCCTCTTTGTTTTGATCAGTGTCTGGGTTTTTGTCAAAAAAGTAAATATTACAAAAAACGCTTTTCTTAATGTGTTCTGTTTAAATAAGTAATGCTGTCTGTAAGGCAGAGAGTGAGGACCTAAATGCAGACTACGGAGACAAACCTGGATTTAAACAAAAGCTGAGCTGTTTATTGTGGTTGCATGGAAATACAAAACAAAAGCAAAAGGAGATTGACCATTCACTAATAAGAAACTAAACACTCCAGCATGGAGCGAGAACCATGAAACCTGGAACATGGGTGAAGATGAACAGGTGATCTCACAAGGAACAAAGGGGAACAGACACAATACATTTACATGAAGATGATTAGGAAAAGTGGAGAGACGTGGGAACACAGGAGGGACAAATCAGGCATAACAAGACATGGGAAGCAAACTAGACACAATGCACACAAGATAAGGATCAGCCCGAACACGTGAACTGACACTAGGACAGGAATAAGCAAACCCACACACACACACACATGTCAGGCTGAGGATACGAGGATGAAACACAAGGAGAGGAACAAGGGAACAGGTAAGCGAGACATGAAGGCAGACACCAACAGGAAAATAACCATGAGACTGAGAGGGAAAAAAACAGACATGATCGGGCGAAACAAAATAACAAACACAGAGGAGATGACTGACTCTCACAAAAGACGAGGCAAAGACACAAAAAAACCCTAACAGACCAGAAACCAAGAACAAGATATACAAATAAACTTAGAGACAATAAAGGAACTAAACTCAAAACTAGACCGTACAAAATTTGACTAAAATCATCATCATGGAAGGATAGAATCACAAATACAAAAATAAACTCAAAATGCCGGGTCAAAGACCCCAGCTCCCTGAAAATGTAGCATGTTACTGAATTACTCTCAGGAGAAAGTAACTTGTTATACTACTCGTTACATTACTTTTGTGTTACTCTGTAAAATGACCTTAAACACATTGTCTCGTAATTAACATTTAACAATATAAACCTATAGCCTACAGTCCCACATACCAACACAAATTTCTATCCTAATGGCAACAGACATGATCTTTCTCTTAGTATTACACAAACAGAACACGAAGCCGACAGCACAAAGCAAAGATAAAAACCAACACAAAGAGACTCGCCAATGTGACTCTACTGTAGAAACACTAACAGGTAGAAACTGAAGCTGCAGCCTGACTGCTCATCCATTTGTTACCTGTTGAAATTCAGAGTTTGCCTTATAAGCAAGCAGACTAACAATTCCAAGGAATTGGACTCCTAGGATTCCCATCCCTAGTTGTAGCCAAATAATTTAACTGCATTTTGAATGATGCAAACTTCATTGATAAATAATGTTGGCTACAAAACCTCGATTTTATTGTCCTTTAAGCTATCATCTACATGTTGTCTATTAATTAGAGGTCTTAAAGTTGACCCTTGTAGCTGACAGTTTTGGAGATGCTGCTGCCATTGCTGCTCTGCACTGTGCTGGCAGCAGCAGGGTGTTTACAAGCTACAGTGAGCCAGAAGCTTTTCAGTATGGGAGGAATGACACAATCTTCATTATGAATCATTCCTGCTTGCAGAGTAGTGTCTGGTCAACTGTTTACCATTAGGGCTGTGAGCTGGATCAGATACGGAGGCTGCCAGACAGACTTGGTGGAATCGTTTGAATTATTTTGTTTCTTAAATAGATGCGTTGGATGAATGATTCAATGATTAATGCATCAGATGAAGTGGAAGGATAGACGATTAAATTAGTGGATGTTTGGCTGGAAGATTGCTATTGCCATGGAAAGGCAATTTTCTAAAAGACTACCACTGAAGGGATTAGTGTGTAGAGGTGTGAAGTAACAGAGCGCAAGTATTTTATTTGAAGTAGAATTTTTAGGTATATGTACTTTATTTGAGAATGTATTTTTCTGACAACTTTTTACTTTTACTTTCTACTCCTTCCATTTTCAAAACAGGCTCATTACTTTAGGTTTAACACATTTGAGGGGAGTTATTATTTTCTGCCTCTGTGCACCTTCGAAGATAATAAAATTTTGATTTCATTTCATTTCATTAGATTTGGAGAGAACAATAACACATAAAGCAAATCATATTAAGGTATCCATCACCTGGACTTATCACACACAGTTTATGCATTATTTGCAGCATGATATTCAGGGTTTAAAGTGACTCAGAATGATTTGGAAGCTCTTTGTCCGGATCATTCCATATGTCTGGATGTCCAGGAGTTCTGGTCGCAGTACTTTAGCATCTAGCTGGTGCTACAGAAGAGGAGCAAGAAAAGAGAGTAATGTTGCAAGTTGAGTTCAAACGCAGCATTTCTAACAGCTCAACAAATATCAGAAAACACAAACACTATTTCTGTGTAGTTTGTCACACAGTGAGTGTCTGTTAGCTAAAGTTGTAGTTGATTTGATTTCCCTGGGAGAGAAAAGAATGTGAGGGAAATGTAAGAAAGACAGATTACATGTAAAGCCCTCGTTCATTCTTTGAACAGATATTGGATCTATGGCCTGCATTATGTGTTCCTAAAGTTTTTCATATTATTAACCATCCTGCAAAATACATGGAAGAATACTCACTTTTTGTTACTCAAAGGTTGCATAAAAATACCAGCTGAGTACAGGCTGAAATGCTTAGTTTATCACAAAGGGTTATAGTGGACTGGTGCAGAGCAGCTAATGTGTCCATGGTTAAAGTTAGGATACAAAAAGGGTAGCAGACATCAAATTAAATGTAAGTTGATGATGAGGATTAGATTTACTGACTGAATTCTACATTTGTACTGATTTTATAATGTGTGGGTGCGAGAAATCAGCCATCATACAACATCTGCTTGTATCATGTTGAATTCACTTGTGAAATTCCACAGAATTTAGCAGCACAATTAATAACAAACTCTACATAAAATAGCACTCAATATCTAAATTATTGTGACTTATTTCTAAGTGATGCTTTTCCTCACACTGCAGCACAACCACAGATCTCTGGGTTCTTGCACTTTTTAAAGTCCCACTTAAACCTGTGACTATTCAAATTTTTCTGTTTAGATGTTGAGGCAAAGTCACCCATGGAAATTTTAAAATTCTAATTCATCTGAATTAGAAATTCAGTTAAAATAAAGTTCATATTCATATTTATTTATATTATTTTATTATAATATTAACGAGATTCAGATGGCTTGGCAAAAAACCTTAAATGTCGTACAAGGAGTTACTTTTTACATTTGCATTTTGAAGACATTTCAGAACCTGTATCTTTTTTCTTTTTTTTAACTTTTAACTGAGTAAAAAACTGTAGTATTTTTAACACAGTTATTTGTGCTTCTGTTTCAGTCACAAATGTACTTTTGCCACCTCTGCCGCTATGAATCTTTACACCAGCTTCCCCAGAGGATTGAACCCAATCAGTGCAGTGATCCCTTACTGACTTCTTCTCTGCCCTGACCATGAGGAGAGGTTTTGAGTGGTGCCCTGGTTGCACAGATACATCCAAAAAAAAGTTAATAGTCCAATTACCCATCATAAAGAGTTCCCTTCAAGTTTTAAAAACCATGAAAACCTATTCAAAGTAAAACGTTACCATCAAAGGATGTAATATAATGATGTTTTGTCAGACCCCATCTGTGTTTCCAGGTTACACATATGGTATCCTTTGGTGCTGATGCCTACTGGCTGGATGAACAGGTGCCATCAAAATATCATGGTCTTGTTTCAGAGACCCACGAAGTCCACGTTATGAAGTCAGAGAGACTGTGGTTTGGATCCTGTTGAGATGACTGTGTTTTGATGTTTTTTCCCTCTCACCAGGTGGTTTGTGTGTGTGTGGTTTTTTTTCACTGTTTTTTACTTACATTAACAATCTGTGGTTAGGTTTAGACACTGAGAACTTCTTGGTTACATTTGGGACACTTTTCTCAACAGTAACCATCTGTGCTGTAAAATGAGAAGTTGGGGGCAGCTAATGCCATAACCCCATCTGTCAGGCTCTACCGTGTGACTCTTTTTTGTGTAAATTAGCCATAACAGCAGTTTTAATAGATGCCCCAGGAATGAGAACAGCTTGGCACAAAGCTACTTCTTCACTTTTATTCCACTGCACAGCTGTATGTAGTCATCTCAGGCGTTCAGTGTTAAATAGTTAGCAGAGCATCTATCATTAGCAGTGGACTTAACATGGGTGCTGCTTTTTATGGTGATGGGGAAGAGGTGTAATGAATTAAAACACAGTGTAAAAAGAAACTTTTTGAGTAAATAGCAAAGCATGTGAGCAAAACAGTCAAACTTACACAATAAATAAACACAAAATAAAATATTAAAGTTGTTCGGTAGATGATATCTATTATATTTATGTGCTATGATTTTATATATACATATAGTAGAGATTAGATGTCTCAATGGAACTGCAGGCAAAACATATACATCATTCTGTGCAGGGAAGAAGAAACAATGACCAAAACATATTAAGTATAAAGTGACAGTACTGATTATCTCCAGAATCTTCCCAGCTTCTACTTCTGTGACTGCTGATATGGACTTTTCTTCTTTTACTACTTTACAAGCTCACCTAGAGGATCTACTACTAGCAACTAGTTATTTATGCCTGTGATACGGGTGTTAGTAATTTAAGATACTCATATCCTTGTATTGAGCAGGTGCAGGAAAGCAGAGCCCAGAGATGACAAACTAAATGAGCTTGTTTTCATTCCACTGGAGGAAATGTGATCTAGTTGCCACAGCAACTGAACCCAGAGGTTCACACAAGCCTAAGAAATTAAAAACAAGAGGTTATATGAGCAAAAGAAAAACTTCAGGATATGATTACGAATGTGTCAGGACCAGTAACTGCACTGTAAAATACCAAAGGCAAAAATGTGTTTAATTGAAATTAATGAACAGTAAATGGTACTTATTATGGAAACATTATGCCTTTCCTTGTGACGCTCATACTAAACATGGTCAGTGAGTACAAGTATCCCCTCTAAACCAAAAGCTCAGAGCTGCGCTAGGTGCTCCATTTTGACTGAAATTGTATTTAAGGGACTGAATTAAATTATGGATACTTCTAAGCATCTATTAAAGTGCATAATAGCAAAATAGAGGTCTAACAGCTCTAAGTAGGCTAAATAATTATAAAAACATTTTAGTAAAAGGTAGGCAGAGCAGATGAGCTTGTTTGTGTTTAGAAGGTGCTTCAGCCTGAGTTCTTACTGTCCTTTCTAACCTGATATTTTCTTCCTAATCTCAGCTTCCCCATGCATGAAATCGTTCGGGCAGAATGATAGGATGTTTGGCTGAGGAGCAGCAGCGTGAGATTTGTTTCTGTGCAGATAAACACAGCCTTCACTGTTGTCTCAGCAATTGAGAACACTTTCTATTTCAATTTCAATGTGTGAAAGGTGGAAAATAATCACGCAAAGAGCAAACAGGTTCAGTGATTCTCCTAACTACCTTGGATATCTTAGTTGCTGGTCTAACAGAAAAAAATATTTTCATTTTGATGCCACTCCATCATGCAGAAAAGCTTCTGAATTTTCCCTTTTGGTAAGATTCAAAAATAAAACAAATGAAGTGGAACATGCAATGATTCCAACAAGGCAAGGCTTAGAAACATTTATGAACTAATGGTACAGAATGGTATTTTCTCAAACAACAGTTAAAAAAAAACTCTAAATTTAATGTATTTTCATTTTAGATGGCTAAAAGTATTCACCCCAACTAAAGTTCAGCTGGTGCTGGTATTGTGTGACTAAGTTCATAAACTTTTATCTTATTTTGATATATTATTTATATATATATATATTAGAATATAGAATATAGAATAAATATTTATTTTAGAAAACATTTATCTTTATTTTTAAGAAAAATTAAAAACTGAAAATATATCATATTTGCACCTGTGTGCCTCTTTAGTAAGTTGTTGGTTGTTGTTTCTTCCAGAGGAACCATATCTGATAGGTGAAACACTGATGTATTAAAGATGACGGGATACCCGATGTCAAACACATCAGCCGTTACTTGACCAATGAGCTCATGCCGTGGTGACGCATCTGTCCACAGTTCACAACAATCGGCACTCCTATAACAGTATTATTCAGACAAAATGTCTTGACCTATATTTACATTTTCACCAAATTCTCACTCCTGATGGAGTGGATTTATCAGTTTTGCACAAAATGATTGAAGAAGAAAGAATTTCATGAAACAATAAAGTATGTGATAGCTTCAGATGCATACCTCTGTTATCCTGTTACTCCATCCAACAATGGTGATGATCATGATCATATTGGGAGTCGTCATATTGGTTGACTCCCACAGTAGAAAGGTTCCTGCTGTGGGAGTCAACCAATGAGTTGCTAATGTTAGTAATACAGTGTGATCAGCGCTATGACAAGTTGATGCATTCACACATTTCCATGCTTTTGAAGGGCATGGTTCCTACAGACAGTGGAGTCAAACACTCCTGGCATCTACACTTTGATTCAAGAGTGAAGTAGACTCATTTGCTTTGGATGTGGTGGTTTGCATCCTCTTTGGCATCTCAGTGGATTTTACTTTTCATTAGTTGGTGGAAACAATGGAAAAAAAAAACCTCACCATTTTCTTTTAGTACTTCACACATTACAATAACATGTAAATTATGATGGATCGTGAGCCAGATGAGCTACTATGTCACTGACATTGTGGCTGACTTGTGTGACACATGAGAGGAAAACGTTCTTCCTTCTGTTCATTGTTGTTTTCCCGTTTGCCATGTTGCCCCCAGCTGTGGGTTCCCCCCAGCAGACATTAGGGAAGGATATCAATTTTCTAGTAAAAAAACAAAACAGAATTCATAAAAATTTAGTCGTGCTTGTGATAAACAAGCTCTTATACAACAGCTTAGATGTATCTCTAATGCATTTGTAGCCACCAAATGAGCAGTGTGGGAAAATGTAACTAAAACTATAAAACTGAAATATTTCAGATTATTCTGTTTTTTAACCTCTCTTTTTTAAATGTGTGGGGTTGTCCAGTCGACATGCTGTTACAGGGCTGTAATTCTTTGTTATTAGCAAAACACAGCTGTTAATGAGATAAGAAAGTCTGGTAGCTTCAGTTTTTTACTTTCACTCTCTATTGCCTTACCACAGACTTCTTCAGCACAGTCAAAGAGCTCTTAAACATAAAATGTACTGTTGTCTATACTAATTCAATGGAAGCGTGTTGTGGCTTTGATTCGGGAGCAGTAACCCTGGGGTCCCTCGAATCTTTTGAGGCAGAATTTTCAAGAGTGCAGGATAATTGCACTCAAACAGGCCACACTTACCAGGCATTTCGCTTTGTTTCTCCTAATAATCAGTTGAGGTCTTCCTCTGCCCACCAACCCTCAGTAATCTCTATCCATAATAACACAGCTGCCTTGGAAATGTGGCAGGAGGCAGGAGTCCCCAAATGTAAGCGCATTTGGCGAGAAGGAGGCAAAGCTGCTCTTCGAAGACAGGCTGCAAGTACCATAAGGCTCTCCAGCCCTCCCAGGGTTTAATGTCTTATTATTTTCCACAGAAAGTACCAAAATGAACACTTTTGTCAGCAGGGACACTGCTGTGTTGGTGTCACTTCCTCTGAGCATGCAGCGAGGGGGGAGGCTTGCTGAGAATTGAGGGAAACTGGAGAAATTCACTTTTTTCATTAGTAGCTGTTCATTTAGCTGGCATCTTACATCCGAAGATGACTTCAGAGTGTTCTGTTGAGGGATCAGTTATGCACTCAGGATGAATTTAATAAGGCTGAGGATTGAAATACACAAACACGGAGCCAAATATAGAATTGTCCAATTATTATTTTTTTCCAGTGCTAGAGCGTCACCACCTCTGTGACTCTATTCCTGTTATAACACTTTGACTTATTGAATTTCTGTTAACCACACTGTTAGAATAGGGCAGTTTGTTCGTTTTAACTAGATGAGTCATATGAGTCATTGAGCCTAAATTAACCACGTGTAATGAGAATTTAGAAGGAGTAAATGGGGACGAGAAACCTTTTTTTATTAAGTCTATTTTATTTTATCTCATTTTTTAAATTTATTTATTTTGGCTAGCCCTCTGAAAGAGAATGACATGTTTGAGAAAAGCCAACTGACTGCTTAAAGTGGACACTCAGAGTACAAAATAATTATGCAAAGCAAGATGACTAATGCATAATCCAACACATTCACACTTAAAGTCTTGCATGGTCACAGTGATAATGGAAATCAGTTTTTGCACATCACAAAGTAGTTAACATCCTCCGCTACGTTGTTTGACTGCGTCCCTCTGTGCCTGGTAACCCTGAGCCATCGAGCTCGCATGCATAGACAGTGTGACAGCATGATTAATTGTGTCGTTTTTGGGTGCAAACTAAGCTAGCAGATGGATATGTGAGGAGTTCTCGGCAGCAGAAGCAGTTGCTTATTTGCTGCGTGAAAGAGAAGAGCAATGCAATGATAAATGAAAGCGTGGAAATATTTCGCTGATGTCTTAGGAAAACGCTGTCTAAGAATCTCAAAACAATATTTTTTTCAGAAGGATAAATGGGTTCTAATCTTCCATTTAGGCACTTTGATGGCCCCTGTAATGGCAGCATAAACTTTCACAGTCATATTCAATTTAAATGACTGGGTTGGGATGTCAGCCAACTTTACTGCAAATGCAGGGGAAATAAAGAATTCCGACTATATTTCTCTTACTGTAAACTCAGCCAATGCAGATGCGTCAGCAGAGGTAATATCCACACGTAGTAGCTCAACTCATCAGCAGCATATTGGATTAGACTGCAGATTATCATGTAGGCTGTGAGCAGTGGGCAAACAGATAACCATGCCTTCAGAAATTATTAATCACAGTAAGCCAACACTAAAGTGTTTTGCCCCCAGTGAATGCTACAGCAACAGAAATGAAATAACTACTGTTTATGCAAGTAAAAATATGCAACTGCAAGCACAGCAACACTGAGACCGTTGACTGAATGCAGTAAATGTGCATGTTCATGAGTCCCTTAGCCTCGCAGGGCAATTTATGGTGAGCGGACACAGAATAAAACACATTTCAATCATTCACACTTCTGTCGCTTTACTGACAGCTGACAGCTTTTGTGATTATGCTTTGCAATTTTTTCTTTCTTCTGCAATCCAGTGGGTAGAAATGCTCAGTAATCACAAACATGGCGCAGTGTTTAAGATTTACAGAGAAATGAGAATGAATGTGATGTTATCATTTCCCAGTTTTTGTTTCGGCGGTTCCATGGCACGTAAACACAGACTTAATAAAAGGATAAAACGATGAAGGTGAAGATGAACGCATAATCTGGCATTAAGTGTGCATTACATGCAAATAAGAGAAATGACTCAGTGTTTGACAGGGGATTTTCAGTTTGTGCCACACACACACACACACATGCACACACATACACCATGACGCCTGATTGAAAGATGCTCTTTATGGCACGTCTGACAGCGTAAACAGCATGAAACGTGTAACTGTGTGGTTGCAACAAATAGAGCAACAAATATAAATGTGAAGCACCTCAGAGCACAGGGGGTCTCCTGCATTTCGCATAAATATTGCGGCAGCTGCAAATAAACACACACTCTGTTGTCTGAGAGAAATCGTAATTATGTATGTCACATAAAGATTTTATGTTTTGATTTTGTCTCAGGAAGATCAAAGGAAAGAAGTGGGGACACATTTCTTATTCAGACTATATTATCCTAATTATTCTACACAAGTAAATGGTTATAACAGCCTCTTAAGGCTGACATTCTGCATCTTACCTGAAATAAATCTGGTGTATTTTGCACACACTGTAGACAGTCATAAATCACCCAGCAAGTAAAAATAATTTTTAAAAAATCATGCAAATTTGAATACATGCATAAAAGTGGATCTGCAAAGAATGCATATACAGAGAATTCAAACCTTATCGTATCCAGGAAAGGCTTTGCTGAGCAAGCCACAGCACCATCCTCCTGACGTGCACAATAAAGATGAGTTTGTTCAATATTTTATGCTGCTACCTAATGTGTTGCTTTTCCCTGACACCCTCATCCGCAAATAATACACATGCTTATTCAACAACCCCACGGTGTGTTATTATCAAGCCCTTTAAAGCTGTCACCTCTCAGAGAAACACCGTTGTGCAGCAATAAATTCAGAATTTGATTAACCAGAGCACATCTTGACCTTTGATATTGTGACACAATAAGAAGGTAGTCATTATGTGCTACACGGTGTATCTGCTTGGGAATATTGTGCAGCTGTAGCTTTATTTTTGGGGGAAAAAAATGCGACATTAGTATTCTCCCTTCATCTCTAACTTCCTTTGTTTAATTTTTGATGATTTTTTCCCCTCTTTTGAGTCTCGCTGTGTTATGCCATTTCACTTCTCGCAAGGCACCCATTTCCATCTATTGATCAAACTTCAGCATCAGGGGTCGTTCACTTTCTTTCTCCAGGGAGATGTATTGACATTTAAAGCCGCGCTCTGTCATATCAATAATTTACACAATAACGCTGCTGTGGCCTTCGATATGCAACACAGAATCACAACAGCAAATATCAATAAAGCATCGATGTTTTAGGTGTAAGTGCTGTAAATTCAATTAACAGCTACGCTGCAAGAAAATATAATAAGCTGAATGTTTTCCTGCTTTTTACAGAAAGACAGAAAATTAAATTTAGCTAATTTACTTGCTGATTGATGTGTGATGAATTACGCTCTTTAAAATCGACATACATATTTGTATGGACACTAAATCCGCCAGTCTCCTTCGATTTTCTTTGCTAATGCATGAATTCATGAATGATGCTCACTTTGAATTTATTTAAATAAATAAAGTGCATGTCAGCACTGGCCATGAAGTACATCAGACACTTTAATTGGTGTGTAGATATGTATTACATTTAATACATATCTACATTTCTTAACTGATAAAAACATTTTTTTCTGGATGGGGCATAATTTAAATTGAGGATTTTTTTGATGTAATGTCTGCCTCTAATAATCACACAGACTGTTACAACTAGTAACACATGCATAGTTTTCACAGGTTTGCAAGGTGTGTTGCAGCTTACACCCCTAAAATCTTGTCTGGCCATTTGTCTACATATTCGGAAACTATCAGCTTACAACTTAGGAAGGACTTTA
This sequence comes from Pelmatolapia mariae, assembly GCF_036321145.2. Taxonomy (NCBI): domain Eukaryota; kingdom Metazoa; phylum Chordata; class Actinopteri; order Cichliformes; family Cichlidae; genus Pelmatolapia; species Pelmatolapia mariae. Next base: position 8,225,033 of record NC_086244.1, on the reverse strand, counting down.
CTAACAGCTTGCTAATCCTTAAGCACAGTGTAGAAGCTCTGTGTCAGGCATCTTTACATGCAAGCCTTAAGCTGTTGCTATAAGAGTCCAAATGTCCACAGGCTGTACTACAGTAAGCCCTTCAAATGTATTATTTTATTTAAAGTTTGGACATTAGGTCACAGAGTGAGAATGAGCCTTTCCTCCTCACACCAACTGGTCAACAGCTCTAAGAGTGGCTTTATCATAAAACCTGTAAAATGTCTCCATCTAGTGAGTGAAGTGGTGTAAAGTGATGTTTTTTTTTCCTTCTAACAAGCCTTTTGGTTCGCTCTCATGAGATCATGATCATGACAGTTGGTTGAGTTTTCTGAAATTTTCTTTTCAATATTTATCTTGAATAAATCAAGACAAAAAAATGAGAAATTATCAGCTGTTTTCAAAAAGAAAAAGAAAAAAGTCCCATTCTTCTGGTCAATCACTCCTGTATCACTTATTGGTAAATGTACCAAAACATTTAGCAGCTAACGATTCACAAAAAAGAAGATAATGAGCATAAATTGTATCTAATTAAGTAAACTCAAGAGTTGCTGACCAGGTGGAATTTTTTCCTCTCCATGTCTGACATTTCCAAAAATGTCAGATTCCTTTTTGAAACTAGTTCTGAGGAATATTTGTTGGGGCCAAAATCTTACAGTATTCACTTGTTCCCTGTGAGGACGAGTGTCACAGTCAAATTTTAATTACCAAATCCGAGCCGAGCGGTGTATAATGTCAGTATAAATTATTACGAGACTGTCTGTAAGCATATAATTCGGCAGCGTTTGTGCAATGTCACCCCCATGGAAGATGTGTGTCAGCAGTTCCCACCTCTACAGTGCCTGAGGGACGCAGTGAGGCCAGAGGAAGTTCAACAGTGGGTCACTCCTAATTGCCCAGCAAAGGGTTATTTCGCACTTTGTTTTACATTCCAGGCCATCATCTCTTTCTCTGCTCCTCATGATCCCCCTCTCAGCAGCAAACCACAAAGGTAGATAAATGTACCTGTGTCCTCCATGGACTGAATTTTAAGCAGTTTATTGAGTTAAACATTGTGAAAGCCTTGGCGGATTTTCTCTGTGAGGGTTCTGCTGCTTGAAATTGGTGCCAAGTGACTTAGAGGACCAGATTAATTTATTGCTTCACATGGGAATCATATGAATTTAAAAAGGACAATTTCACGTCCATTTTCCTTGACAGTTTTATCTGGTTAGGCTGAGGCAGAACCGTAGCAGATTGACTGAAGTATTTATTATGAGTTGTTTGTATTTACAAAAAACTGCTTATAGTTTTACATAATAATTTTTTATTTGCACAATACTCCCAAAGGCAAATGTTTATTTTCCAAGTGGAGACGATGGGAGAGGGAAAATGTTGATGATGCCTGGTTTTGGTTTTAATTATAAGGGAGGGAGAGCGTCTGCAGGGCATAATGGAAGACTGGTGGGATTTCAACATTTCAAGTTCACAGTTTGAAAAACGAGCCACTGAGACAGCAAACACAGCATTATTCCAGAGATTATGGGAATTTTTATTTAAAGTTGTTACAACAAAAATAAATACACTCTGATACTGTTTTGATATAAAACAACTAAATGTTTGGATACCTAGACTGAGAATTCAGAAGCAGTAGCAATAAGTGAGCATATCCTAAATTCATCCTTATTTGCATGTAAAGTACTCCATTATTACTGATGAGAGATGTGACCCATGATAATCTTGTTTCGGATTCAAATCTGTGGACATGCTTAACTAAATCATAGATTCCATTTTTTCTCTTCTTTAAAATCACCGTGGCTTTGCAGGCATTTATTCATAATGTCAAAGTTTGTGCGTTACCCATTCACGACCTCTCCTCAACAGCTCCTTTATCCTAGAAATATTATCATTCACTTTATTAACTTTTTGGTATATATTCCAGTGGTCCACAGTCACTCTTTGTAAGATTGTTTTTGCACTCCAGCTATTGTATTTCAAATGCTTTTCTTAACTTCATTGCCCTTCTGTTTGCCTGGGCAGTCATTTATACTGATTTATCCCTTCATAGGCTTGACTGTGTGCTATACAGAGATGATACTGCTATCATCTCTGTATAGGTTTCAGGTCACTCTCATTTGGAGAAATCCTGCCCTGCAAAGCTTCTCAAGACTGGAAGTTATCATTTCAGTAATTTTTCAAACACTCTTCATTTTGTATGTTATGTTCAAGGCTTATGTTTGCAGTTTTGTGCCATTTTGTGACCAGTGGGTTTCTTGTCAGTTGAGGCACACCTTATGTAATGTCCTTCTCACTGTCAAAGGCATCACTGAAACCCCAGTTTCTGCACATAATCCATGTGTCAAGTCAGGAACACTAAATCCCTTATGCCTTGGCATTTATTTTTTATTTCTAGTTGAGAAAAAATCCTTAAATTCAGCACCAGCACCATGTAAAAAGGTTTTAATATGTATAAGATCTATTTATAGCATCAGGTCAGAGTGAGATTAGAAAAACTTTACAATTTTGATTAGTTGCAAATAAAATTTAACTAGAGTGAAGGACAACCTCATAGCAACCTCTCTAAATACTGATTTTAGTGAATCTGTTCTAACGTTTTTCAGCTAGAACTCCACCTGAAATGAAGCACCTCTGCAGAATTGTGGAAGGTTGGATTTGTGTTTATCTATTTATTTATTTATAGCATTGCAATAGACATGGACAAGGACTCTGAGAAGGAGCAAAACAAGTAGAACTCATACAAAACAAAAAAAAACAACTTTAACATTTGCACAACGTCTGACCAGGGGGCACAATGAGAAAGTGTGAAAATCATATTAACTGTGTTATTAGTATCCTTACAGCTTCGTCCCCTCTCTTCTATTACTGCCCAAAATCAAACCATAAAAGAAAACACTCTGAACTTGCAAGCACTAGTTGCATTCTCATTATAGAATCCTATTTGGTCCAGCCCCAGAACTTTTCTTCTCTCTCCCATCCACATTAAGTCTCTGAACTGGTTTCTTCTCTGTTTATCATTATCTGATCATATGTTTATCCGTTTATGATCATTGCTGACAATTCAGAGCCGCAGGGGCACGGCCTGCTTAAGAAAAGTTCACATCAAACAATTTGTTAATAATTAATCATTAAAAATTAATGCTCCAAGACCCACCCGCAGTGGCTCAGCGCCCAAACCAGTGGGACATGCCCCACAAAACCACTGCCACAACAAATCATGCTTTTGAATCATACCATCTGTGTTATGAATCGCCCTGGTAAAGAAGGCCCAACAGCGGCTGTACTTCCTCTGTATCCTGACAAAGAACAAGCTGGACTGGAAGCTGCTGCTGGCCTTTTACCGCTCCTCAGTGGAGAGCGTGCTCGCCTACTGCCTGGGTGTTTGGTACACAAGGGCCACTACTGAGAAAGTAAGGGTTCGCAGAGGATAATTAACATGGCCCAAAAAATCATTGGCTGCCCTCTGCCGTCCCTGGGCGCAATATAGAGATCCTTCTGTCTCAGGAAAACCGGGGCCATCACAGGTGACCCCTTGAACCCCACCCGCCACCTGTTTGACTCGCTGCCCTCTGGTTGGTGCCTCAGGTCAATCAGGTCCCACACCTCCAGACTCAAAAACAGCTTCTTCCCTTGGGCCATTCGGACTGTTAACAAACACTATCCCCCCACACCCCACCCCTGCCCACTCATCTCACCAATCTCAGCCATGGTATGAATATTCCTTATCACTCAGGCCACTCACATACGGACACTAAATCAAGTCCTTTGCACTACTTCCAGCACTTTTTTCACCATTGTGTGCCTCTTCCACTATCATTGCCTTTCTCTAGTTTGTATATATTCCTCTTGATTATATGCATTTCTCCTGTTTGTTATTTATTCCTGCTGTCTTACTATTTATATTTTATTCCCGCACAGTTGGTGTGGAGCAACCATAATTTCGTTTCGATGTACGATGACAATAAAGGGCTATTCTATTCTATTCTATTCTTCAGATTTTGTGATGTGAAGTTTATTTGTACATGCCCCAGAAAATAATGTGTATTTGTTAGGAATCCATATATGTACAATTCAGTAAAACAATAAACATTTATTTATTTTTTATTATAACATCTCGTGTAATTGAAGATTTCCCTGGTGTTGCGTTCGAAGCCCTTTTTTACGACAGCACTTGAAGGCAGCATTCATTACGGTACAGGCTGTCATGGCGCAGAGGAGGCCAGACAGATCAGCAGCGTCAAACTTTAATTTCGGCTCTATTTCTAAGATGTTCGGGCGTTACACCCTGTAAAATCATCACCACGCGTTGACGACACATATCGGTAAGTTGTCTAAAACTGAGCCAGCCTGCTTTTCACGACAGTTATTTGTTCTGAGCGGAGGGCAGCCTAACGTTAGCTGTAACGTTGGAAAAATATCGTTCGTATAAATATGACTTTACTTTGATGATCGCTGGCGGTGTTGACTGTTTAAAATGGGAGCTTTCGCATCCAAATAGCGTTCTGCATGCAGCTTATGTATTGTTATGAACACTACATGCTAATGAAAATGCTTTTTAAGCACATAAACAAATCAATACATGAAAGTAATTGGCTACACAGAAGTTGCTAACAGTTTCCGTCAGTGTATTTTCCCATTATGTTAATAGGTTTGCTTTAGCTGTTATCGACCCTGCTCTGGACCTGTCAGTGTATCTGAACTGTGGCTGAACATTATCTAGACCATTTGAATATTATCTTGGACCAAGCATGGCTTATGAAAGGGAGGAGGGAACATTTTTTCCCCTTAAGCATTTCAGGACTAAAGCCTCACTGTGCTCAGTAATGTGGACATGTATGGCTGCACGAGCTGAGTGATAAAAGTGTTTGTGCAAGTTTTATTACAGGAGCACGAATTAGAGGAATTCGAGGGAACAGATGAAAGAACATTATTTGGAGAAGTCATTCCTGCCAGTAAAGGCTGAGTCATAATGCAGAAACAAATGTTCTGCATGGCACTTAAACTCATTCTGCCCACTGTTCCCTGCACAAGTTAATGAATAATGCCTTGATTATTCATTTGGCAACAGATGGACTCTTTCACTGAAAGTGCCACTTGCAGGGCGCATTAGTGGAAAAATAGAGACATAAAAGGACTGGTATAACTGTACGTTTAAAATATAGTTGCTGGTAAGTCGAATCTTTAAAAGTGCATCGTATTTTATAAGCTGATAATAAATTTTGCATGCAAAGATAATCTGGAACATGCCCAATAAAATAAGATGTGTCCTTTACTTCAGGAGTTATGTCTCATGTTATGCCCAGATGGTGAACACAACACAGCCACAACAATCAGCGTTCCTAACTTTAGTTGTAAACTAAACGTGTTCTGTGTTCTGTTCTTCGTATAACATCAGGGTCACTGCTGAAGTTGCACCAGTCCATTCTTCATGGACAGAATTTCTAGAGGGACTTCTAATGATCTCATCATGAAATTTGACTACTATATTTGAAATGGTTATTAACTGTTTTGTGGGAAGTGTAGTGGTTAGCTATGTCACCTGACATGAAGAAGTTCAGGGTCGTGAAATGTTTTGCTGGTCAGCTAGTAATTCTGTCTCTGTGGATTTTCTAAGGAGTCCAAATACACGTTTGATTCATTTGGTAATTATAAATTGGCTGTATGTGTAAATGTGAGGATGAGCGAGTTTTTTCATCCGGGGAATAAAACAAATAAGCAAACCAAAAACATATCTCTGGCATATTTATTGACCTATGTCATTGAAAAGCAATGTTAATTAGATGCTTTTTGTTGGTTAAAACATGTTGTCTTGTAATTGTGTAATTTCAGCAGTTTGAAACCACTCTGTTTAGATCAGTTTCTGCTGCAGCAACATACAAGAATCCATTAAGTCTCATAATATCCTGCATCCAAGTGTTAATCCTTCTAGTAGCTTCATGCTGGCCCTCCTCAGTAGAGGAGTAGTGGTGTTGCCTTTTTAAGGCCAAGACAGCCTCAGCTGTGGACAACCCAAGACTTTCATGTCACTCCAGTCTGATGTTTGCCTTTGCCTCAACAGCCTGGAGCAGCAGCAGAGAGAGGGAAGCTGTCTTTGTGTGGTTGTTATCCTGCCAGGTTCTGGCTGAAACTGCATGAACCTGAATATTGTTATGTAGTACATAATGTAGTACATAACAATCTGTACTACAAAACGAGTTCACCATACCCAGGGTATCTTTCTGTTATCTGGAATCACTTACCTCAACATCGACTGTCGGGATAAGCAGTCACACGGAGCTGGTTATCAACTCGCTAAGTTACCCCAGGGTTAACTGCATGTTCACATGAAAAGGTGCAGTGCTTGCTTTAGCATCTGACTAATCACAAACATGGATGTGTGTATCTGCAGTAGAGTGGCTGATTTCACGAAACGGATGATGAAATTGTGCTATGGGAAAAATACGAAACAGTTAAACACATAATACAGCTTAAAGGTACGATAGCTGCTGCAGACAAAGCAGTAAACTGTGGAAGCTTATTTCCACCACTGAAAAAAATGCCATCCATAACTTTAAACTTAAAGTTATGGATGGCATTTGAGTTGCCATCCATAACTTTATGAGTTGAAACCATAATGAGTTGAAATTTTGAGTTAGCTCTGCCAATCAGGAAGCTCGATGAATGACGTAATTTCCTTGTTATCTGAAAACAGATGGTGCAGACACAGGCACACTGAAAATCAGATAGTAATAGCATTAGTGCACTACTAATGTATAATAAACTTGAACAAATTGCTATTCTGCTGAAAACGCCTTGCAATTCACAGCGATTTCGTCATTTGTAAAACCACACTAAAGAACTCAGCACTTTCCTCATTCTTGACCAATAGCTGTATCATTGGTAGCTAACGCCTTCCACCTTTTACTTCTGGGCAACAAAGAAATGATGTAGCATCACAGAGCTTCCTAATTGTTGTAGCTAACTTTACATTTTGAGTGATTTTCTCAAAATGTCAGCTTATTAGCTTAAATAAGCTCAAAATGATATCATGTTTATATACTAATTTTAAGATGTATATTATTAAATTTAATATTGTCTTGGCAAAGCCTTGCAGAAACTCATTGTTTCAACTATGTAAATCTGTATGCGAGAGCTTTTTCTGCTGTTTTCTACTTCTGATACTAATAGCAAAAATACGAAACAGACGTGAAGCCTGAATGTAAATTGTCTTTGGTGGTCATTCCAAGCTTGCACCAACAAGGGGCAGCCCTGGCACTGAGACTGAAGAGACTGAACACACTGTTCCTCCACCTATGGAACTCAGTTCCATGTAAACCAAGTCTATCTTTTATTTACTCTGTTCACATCAACACAGCGGCTTCCAGATAAACATCTCCTCTCGGCAGATGCCAAAACAGTTTTATGAAGCCGTGGCACAAAGTCACATTTCCATTGAGTAAATCAGAATTTTCTTTGGCTTGTGTAAATGTTTTTGACTATGTTTTCATTTTTGAGTTGTTTTTGTTTATATATTTCCCTTGGGTTGTGTGCCTTTTGTCCTTTTGCTTTTTAATTACTTAGCAGGAAGCAATTCTGCAGTCACCTCACTACTTTATTTCAGACTCAAATGTCGCAACAACTGTTGAAACTTTTTAGGTTGGTAGAATTTATCCTTCAGTCCTGTGGTGACAAAGTTTAGTGTAAAGTCTGGTTTAAGGCAAAAGCTCACTCACTCATCCTCTGAAGTCACATCTTAAACATGAATGCTGGTAAAGTGACAGCCTTAGCCGTCTCCTTTGATGTAGTAGTAGCTCTACTCTGTGGCCTTCCACAATGACTGAACTCCTCACCCTATTACTAAGACAGCGCCCATTCACCTCTCGGGCAAATCTAATTTCTATCTTGTTCTGATAATGTTAACAAAATGATTGGGCAGAGATTAACAGATCTATGGCTCTTCTCAAAAACGATGAGCCATCTGGTGGCAGATGGCTGCATAACATTTAGGACACAATAATTTACCGGCATTGGGCATCAATCAACATTTTAACGATTGGATTGAACCACTACTAAGTCTGGTACCGACTAGTGACAACAGCTTATTAGTTGGCTAGTCAACTAGTTGCACACATCCCTAAATAGTAGGTCTGATATATTGCTATCAACATTAATAAGAATTTTAAAAAGTAAAGAATAGATTGGAGAAACACCCTTCAACCATCTCATGTCCACCAGAGGGCACTCTGCAAATTCCCTGTTGATGACATGTTTGGAATGTAAAACATCAACCAGTTGACTGGTTGTGCTCTTGATGTAGATTTCACCAAAATAACACAAGGAATTGTGTTCAGGCATCTGAATAGTAGGTCATGTCGGGCATGTCCAACTGGTAGGGGACCCAAGGCAGACCCAAGACATGACCCATGCAGGAGAGATTATGTTTCTCGATTGGATTGGAAAATGTTTTACTGTTTCCTCAATAGAGCTTGAAGTAGTGACCAAGCAGAAGGTCTGGGCATCTGTGCTTTAGACTGGTCCCCTGTGACCCAGATAAACAGAAGATGAATTGGTGATTGAGCTACAATATGTAATCTTTTTGCTCATCTATTCAGCAAAATGCAGCTACAAAGACATCTTTTTTTGACTTGTCAGCACACTCCAAGAAGGCATTCTATAAATATAAACATGAAGTAAGTAATAACTACCCGTATATGATAAGGTCCAGAGATGGCCATTTTTCTGTCTGTTTCTGCTGCTGCCAAAATTAATGAATCAATCCTAAAAGACTATTAATGTCGAATTTTCGTATTAAAGTAACAACGGCAAATGTCCAATAAGAGCTTTGTCTCATGAAACTATATTGAACAAACAATGGACCAGTTGATCCTGTGCATAAAATCAAATGTCTTGATATTTGTTGGATAGATTGCCAAGAAATCTACTTAGTCTGTGTTGCAGCTCTAGCAGGCCTTCCCAGGTTTTACCTGTGTGGGTGTGTCTGTTTTCAAGCTCCACCATCTGTGCAGCTGATTTCCATCAACAATTAGGGTTGGAGTGCTTATTGCCAGTCAGAGGAGAGTTCTGATGATAGAGTGCTATTCTCTTGGCAATATCTCAACTGTGTGTTTGTGGGTTTCTGTTCCTTGTGGACAAAAGTGTGTTTAGGGTTAAGATTGTGACTTACTGCTATTTCAACCAGCTTCTGGGTTTTGCTCTGCATTACTTAGTTTTTTGATAGTGATAATGGCTTTTCTGGCTCTTTTAGTTAAATTATTAATTCTTTATTTTATTGCCACTGTCTCCTTTTTCAACCAGCATGCTTTTATTGTTACTTGGGTGATGTAATAGTCCCCTTAAAATTGCTTGTACTAATCTTGTTGCACCAATACTAAGCCTAAAAGTTTTCTTTGCTATTTGGGTTTAAGATCTGGGAAAACTAATTTAATTCATCTCCTTCCAAAGATGTTTTGTTTTTGTTGCTCATTTGCAAATGAAGGATGGTGAACATGTTAAACCTCATACCAGCCACGCAAACTGATATGATTTAGCTCAAAGTAGACCTGTGCAGTACAGTCTCACAGAGCTGCTATTATGGCCGTGGTTTCTGTGCCTCATTACAGGATGTTTGAACTCTGATTCAGTGTACTGGGTTCATTTAGATGTCAAAGTAACCTCAGAGTTTCTAATTACAGTTGTTCTAATTGTTTGTCTGAAGATACATGTCTCCTGGATACGAGAACAACCATTTGAAGGAATAGATATGATACATTTATTAAATATGTCAGCCATCCTGCATTTTTAGCTTAGCTTTTGACTAACATCATTATCCTTTGTTGTTATAACTTCAGGTCATGAGTTTAGTTTTATATCATACTTTAACAGTTCACGAGGGAAGGAGGGCTTTAGGGCGGTGTCGCTATCATACCCTGGCTGTTGGACTGGTCTCTCTGTGCTCTTTACTCATAGCATTAAGATTGTTTCCACACCTCGGCTGTTTCCCTCCCTACGGAGTACACATTTCTGTCAGCTATTCTTGGGCTGTTGGTAAACACACTGAGTACAAGTTGCTCAATAGTCTGCATACTACATTTAGTAAGCCTTGTGTTTTGGAGGGGGCGGTATGTTTGCTTTATTGAACTTCTTTTTGAGTTAACTTACAGTCACTTTATTAAAAAAAATGTAGTTTGTTTCACTGGATTTTTATTTTATTTTATTTAGATTTTTACTTTTTTGTTAGTTTTTTTATTATTATTATTTTCAGTGTCTTTTATTTTGTTGAGCCCTCTACTTCATTTAAAATATTTTTGTGGTTGCATTTAGTGTTTTGCCTGCTGTAACTCAAAGATGCTCTTTGGTTTCACTGCACATCTTTCCCATTTTCTTTGCAAAATATAAAGAAATTAGGGGTGGCAAAAGACTTTTGCACTGAACTATTTAAATTTGCTTGTGCCTTACTTTAGCTTTAGTAAAATATTTCAGATAAATATGGGTGTACATTTTCAGTTTCAGTTTGTACCTCTTTCCACTTAGCAGAACAAAGTATTTGTAGTTGTTTAAGTGGGAGATCCTGTAACTTGCTGCAATTTGGAGGAAATTGTAAAGTTTATTGATTTTTGTTATTATGAGAATAATATTTTGCATTTTAAAAAGTTGATTTTTTTTCCTTGTATATGCTGTCAGTGGTTTTTGGGAAAATGCAATTGTCAGTCAATATTTTGAAAAAAAAAAAAAAAATCTGGGATCTAAATAGCAAAGAATAGGATATTGTAATCAGTGCATCTCTAACACAAACACATGGCAAACACAAGATGAAGCTTTTTTTTAATCACATCAAAAATTCATACCAGCATTACCAGTATGATATGACACAGCCTAATATACACACAAAATTAGAAAGTACATAAAGTCATAGTTTTTAAATAGTTCATACAATAAAAATCATCTTTACTAAAAAAAAAAAACAAAGAATAAAATGCTACAGAAACTCAAAAGTTTTTAAACAGATATAGTATAAGTTTATTTAATTTGTGTATTTTTTGCTTGCAAAGCATAACAGCTGAAACATTCAGATAAAGATATATTATCTGAATGTTATATTTTCAGTCTTTGTAGTAGAGACAGTGGGAGTAATAAATCGTTTCACGACTGAGTGAAATGAAAGCCCATCAGTTTGTTGGAAGAAAATGCCATAATCTCTTCAAACATAATGACAATCACTTACACAGAAGTTAGGGACATGTGTTTTCTCAATGCAGGCTGAGTTGTGAGGCCCTGCCTGCCCTTCAGGAGAGGAGTTTGATCCCTCGCAGAGCTATTTGGACCTCTGCATTGTTGAACCCTGGTGTTGAATGTGAGCTAAATCCTTTGGCCAGAGGAATAGGGGCTTTATTACAACCTTTAAACAAATCTCTGAAAGGAGATACCTGTGTGTTTAGAGAAGGAATGATTATCTCCAAATACTGACAAGAATCTTGCATGAGATTTAATGCAGGTTTCTATTAACCACCCTACCGTCTGGTCTTGTTCTCCTGGTGATTTAATAGGACTGTATAACCGAAATTCAATGCTGGTACGGGTTAAACTGTACTTCTCAGGAAGCAGCTGCAGAGGAGATGCAGGAATTTGTTACCATATGTTTATTTCAGAATTTAATCTGTTTAATGTTTAATCTTTTTCCAGAGTCACAATTTGATGGATAGACTATCTCGTGTTTCTTCGAACAGTATAAAAAACATCTAATACATCCATGTTAGGAGATTTTTATTTTTGTTATTTTATCTCTGACCAAGCCTGGTACTAGCTATTATTTTCAGTTAAGACTTACATTCTGATGATTTTCTTAATCAATTCCTTGGTCTGTAGTGATTTAGAGGCCAATATGTTGCCTTCAAATTGCCCTTTGATCACGAGTCCAAATCATAAATACATTATTTAAATGCTGCTTTCTTTCCCGCTAGCAATCCACTGTTTTAGTACATGTCAAAAAAGTTCATAAGCAAAAAAAACAGCAAATGAAATCTGAGAGTGGTTGATATTTTTCCTAAAATATTAACCCTTACCTTGTTCTTCTATCTCAGTCAGACTCATCTTGTAGCTGTAAAGTGTAAGCTAAGATGGCGATGGTGAAAGTGGTCAGCTTGAGGCTCCAAACACAGGGATTCACAAAACAGTGGGTGATGTCCTGGTGGTCAAGCAACAAAACTACTGTAGTATTTCCAGAACCTTTTCTTTAAGTTTTTCATCTAGCAATTAGTTTTCACTGCTGCTGGCATATGACATAATAAACACAGAGCAACATGAAGTTTAACTGAATGAATTGGTTGCATAGATCTGTTCACAATTTCCACTTTAGATTTTTGAGTCAGGATCAAACAAATATCTGGCCCAAGCTATCCAGGATAGCCAAAATATTGGTACTTTTGAATGGCACAAAAAAAAATGGGGGCTTTGCGTTGTGGAGAAGTAATGATCATGCCACTGAAACTTCTTTTTTAGTTAAGAGTGGAATTTTTGAGGACAGACTAATGTGAACAAATTTACAAGCCAAATTCGGACATCGCTTTAAAAACTCCAGAGCCCGGTAGGAACTCTTTAAGGCTGTACTGCTTTAAATGTAATACTGAAGACAGCATGACATCACCATTTTAATTTAGCAGTTTCCATATGTAAAGTCAGTGGAAGTGTTTTGAATTTTATCCAAACTACGCAATTTTTGTCGTTTGTCTGACCAGCATACTACGAGTATGTTTCTAACAGAGGGTCTTGTCCTGTGATCGAAGCAGATCTGTGATTCTTTGCTGCTTTGCTAAGCAATTTTTTAGGTATTAGGAGAGGAAGCTGTGTTTTGGTCTGCTGCTGTGCTCCAGGTTTGGAGGAGGCCCAGGCTCAGCTGGCTTTTCTCTCAAAGACTGACTGACCACAGAGACATACCAGTGTGGAGGGGGGGTGGTTACACTCTCCCCACGGCGTCAGCCCACTGCATGTTAGGTGTTTCCCCCCACCCTTCTCTGAAAATGGACACTGCTGGTGTATTTATAGACCCCAACCTCAGCCAGGCTCTCTGTCTTAAACACAGTTAAGGAGCTGTTCGTATTCAGAGTCATGCTGAGCTTTGCTGTCGTGCTTTCTAGACGTTGAATTCTGTCGCTTTGCTTGTGAAACGTTGCCTGGAGGCTCATCAGGTAGGAGAAGAATATATTTGAGCTAAAAACTTTACATTGATTATTATAATTGGTGTGCTCACATATGACTGTATTATTTCTGTAATGATCACTGTGTATTATAGAGATTTGCTTGTCTTGTTGTGGGAATGACTTATTTTTTACCAGTTTTCTATAACAGTGAAGTTTCACCGAATGTCATTTAATATCAAAGCCAGTACTAAATTTATCAGTATAGACAGCTAAGTGTTGGTCTATGCTTGACACTGGTATACTGCAGCGATTAGTCAGATGACTAGTAACTTTTTTAATGTACATATTCATCATGCAAACATCTCAAAGACCCTTTTCATCTTCTCCGTAGGGGCTTTTGAAATTAGGGGGAAATTTCATCCCTAAAATGCTTCCTATAGGGGAGATTAGGGGATAAAACTTGTGAGCTTCACTACAGGGCTTACAGTTTTTCCTTTAGGGTAGAAAAATAAAATACAGCCTAACTTCAACATCTTTCCTGTCTAACTCGGGACTGTATATTTCACACAGAGCAGCTGATGTCAGTGTTGTAATTTAGAGCAACAAAAATATTCTGAACCAGTTAGCCTGAAAATGTGCCTGTCTGAGGGACCAAAAGATTCAGATTTTGTATATTTGTGCCATTCCTTTGATACGTTGTGTGTGTGTGTGTGTGTGTGTGTGTGTGTGTGTGTGTGTTTGAGTGGGTTCCTTTCTCATCCATTGACTTACATTTTTAGCTAGTAGTCAAATTTACAAGCCTTCAACTTCACATCTGAACCCTGTCTGGGTATGATAATAACTTCCAGAAACAGCAGAGGAAACTTGTAGTCTTGCAAACAAATGGAATGTTGAGCAAAACATTATTAGGTAACTGAAATTGGGTGTAAGAACTTCTTGTGTTACAAGTTGTAAATTTGTGGAAATGGAATGATTATCTGCATTACCTGCGGTTCCACGCTCGTGAAAATTTGTTTCTCTTGGTCACACACAACTAAAAACGAAATATCTTAAGGGGCGGCCACACAGGAAACAACTAACAGTGGCATGGCAACCACAGGCTTATATAGTCAGTGGCTTCAAGAGGTGATGGGTGAAATAACAGCTGACAGTAGGTGGGTCCCAAGTTAAATTATTCACAACTTTAAAGTGATTAAAGTTATTATCAAAGAGAGCACAGGACATAAATGTATGAGAAGGTGGTAAATACATTAGAGGATTCCCGTGGTAACTGGAGGCTGGAATGTCTGTTAGCGACCAACTTGTAAAGTGATGTGCAACAAGTTTCCTGTGTTGACAGATAGTCTTTTCTTAAAAATGAACTTATAGAAAACTGTGTTGTTGTTTTTTTTTTGGGGGGGGGGTTATAGTTTTTTGACCAAAGGGCTAAAATCTGCAGCCCTTTGTGGTGTTTTGAGTTAGATTTGACTTACATTTCTTGTGTTGATCTGTTTCAGATGAAAACAGAGTTTTGAGATCGACCATTGGAAAAAGAGAGACCCTAAAAGAGGAGAAATGGAAAAGCCAGTGTTGCAGACACAGCCTTCCACCTTGCCTTTTTTCGACACGGCCCACGCCTTCAACCTGCTTCGGGGTATTCACGAACTGCGTGCTGAACGAAAGTTTTTCGATGTGACTTTATGCGCCGAGGGGCGTGAGTTCCACTGTCATCGCACGGTGTTGGCCGCTGCCAGCACCTACTTCCGGGCTATGTTTGCAGGGACACTCAGGGAGAGTGTTATGGACCGGGTTGTTCTACACGAGGTGTCAGGTGAGCTCTTAGGTCTGCTGGTGGACTTCTGTTACACAGGACGGATCACCGTCACTCAGGATAACGTGGACCTGCTGCTGAAGACGGCTGATCTGTTTCAGTTCCCCTCAGTCAAAGAGGCCTGTTGTGCTTTTCTGGAGCAGCGGTTGGATGTTTCCAACTGTTTAGAGATCCAGGACTTTGCAGAGGCCTATGCTTGCAGAGAGCTGGCAGTCAGCGCCCGACGCTTTGTCCTCAAAAACATAATGGAGCTAGCTAAAGGGACAGAATTTGAACGCTTGCCATGGAAACGCCTCCTTGAGTTTGTGTCAGATGATGAGCTTTGTGTGGACAAGGAGGAGACAGTTTATCAAATTGCAGTGCGTTGGGTGAAGGCTGATCTCCAGCGACGACTACACTATTGGCCCGAGCTCCTCCAGCAAGTCCGACTCCCCTTTGTCAGGAGGTTCTTCCTGTTGGCCCATGTGGAGAGCGACCCACTTGTCTACCTTTCACCTACCTGTCTCCGTATGGTGAATGAAGCGCGTAGTTTCCAGTCCTGTGAATACGACCGTCACGACAGACCTTGTCATCGCATGCGGCCTCGGCCGTCCACAGGATTGGCAGAAATCCTGGTGGTGGTAGGAGGCTGCGACCAGGACTGTGATGAGCTGGTCACAGTGGACTGTTACAACCCTCATACTGGACAGTGGCGCTACCTGGCTGAATTCCCCGACCACCTGGGAGGAGGCTACAGCATAGCAGCACTTGGAAATGATATGTATGTCACAGGTAAGCTATCTGAAGACATTAAAACTAAGGCTGTGATGCTGATCCAGTCCAATCCAGTTTTATTTAGCACTTTTTAAAAACAACAGTGTTTGAGAAAATGCTGTACAAAAACACCACAACAAAACAATAAAACATTCAATACAAGATTAGAACACACCACTCTCATTCTCAGCCGTTGAGTAAAAAATTGTTTTATGACGCGTTTTAAAAACAGGCAACTAGCTGGACATCCTAACATGGGCAGGGAAATGATTCCACGGTTTGGGGATGATTGCCTCTGTTTTGGGGGGACTACCAGGAGGAGCTGGTCCACTAACCTCAGTGACATTAAAGGTTTTAAAAGCAAATAATAAAGTAAAGCATTGCTAAGGCCAACATAAATTGTGTTACAATAGTCCACATGATAAAAGCATCAATAAAATGTTCAAAAACTTTAAAATATAACCCAGATTTGACCTTGTATTAAAGCCTCAACTGGTAAAAACTCGCATTAAATATAAATATATATCTTTATCTTCTTTATCTTGCTTAAAATCACAGTCCAGTTTGACACCAAGGTTGGTTACCATGGTTTTTACAGATTTGAGTAGTCTTAACCATAAAATAGATAGATATTGGCAAGCATTTTATTTGCCCATAGCCATAACCATTGTGACATCACCTGGCGATGTGTGACATTTGTATTTAGAAGCCTCAGCTCTAGCATTATGGAGGTTGTTGTTTTGATTTTGCTGTTCCTGGTCTTTCATGATTTGAGAAAAATATCATCTGCTGTTTATTAATAAACAGCAGTCTCTACGGCTACTGACTTTGTGTGAACAAGGAGAAATGAGTCAGGACACAGTGTGCTGACAGAACAGCAGTGGTGTTATCTTTATCATCACCATCATTACCAGTAACTGAGCATGTCTGAACAGTGAGAAATCTTCTTGAGAAATCATCATAGACCTTCACTTTAGGCTTGTGACTCCTACAAGATTCTGATGGTGGGCTACAAAGTTAGCAGTGTTACCTCATGCGTCAGTGGCAGAAATAACAGCCGCATATGGTTGCATAATGTTGTCAAGCAGATTTACTGTTCTAACATTTGATACACTTTCTTTAATTAAACCAACTAAGAGGAGTTGTTTAGAAGATGCTGTAATTTTCACAGTCTGGTGATTCCAGATGGTGACTTTTAAATGGGGATTTCCAGACTTAAAGCAAAGCTTCTATACAAAACAAGAGCACTTTGAGACTGTCCACTTAGACAGATCTTTTCTTGACAGATGAAAATGTCTTCCAGTTTAATTTGTATTTGTGCAGATATGTTATGAAATGTTTATTTGGCTCTGTCTTTTTGGAAGAGTCCTCCCAAAAATTAATGGATGCAGAGCCAGGTCTGGGTCATATCCAAAGGTTCACCTCTCTGAGTAATGCTGCTAACATTCAGACCAACCAGATCGATCACATTACCTCCTTGGCTGGTGATAAAGACATTCAAAATTACTGCCTTGTACACTAATTTAGAAATAAAATCCTACACCACTGATTTCCTAACCGTGGCTGTTTAGGTTGTATCAAATTTAACTTCAGGGGTTTTCCCTGGCTCAAAATGGACCTCTGTGGGGTCCATAAGGATAATCAGCGTTCATCTACAGCAGATGCAATGAATCTTCATTAATACATTTGGCAAATATGTGCAATTTCATGATATTTCTGACCATTTCTAACCAAGAAGACGCATATCTGTGTCCTTTAGGTGGCTCTGATGGCTCCCGCCTCTATGACGGTGTGTGGCGCTACAAGTCCAGCGTGAACGAATGGACAGAAGTGTCACCCATGCTGAAGGCTCGTGAATATCACAGCTCCTGCATCCTGAAGGGCCAGCTGTATGTGGTGGCT
The DNA here is from genome assembly GCF_036321145.2 of Pelmatolapia mariae. NCBI lineage: Eukaryota > Metazoa > Chordata > Actinopteri > Cichliformes > Cichlidae > Pelmatolapia > Pelmatolapia mariae. Next base: position 8,207,441 of record NC_086244.1, on the reverse strand, counting down.
TCGGACAGCACAGAGCGTTACGATCAGGCTCTGGACTGCTGGGAGGCCCTGCCAGCCATGCTGCATCCGATGGATAACTGCTCCACCACCGCATGCAGCGGACGCCTGTATGCCATCGGCTCTCTGACCGGTGAGGACACCATGGCCATCCAGAGCTACGATGCAGACACCAACCGCTGGACCATGGTCAACTGTGGACAGCTGCCTCCATGGTCCTTCACACCGAAAACTGTTACCCTAAATGGCCTCATCTACTTTGTCAGGTGAGGAAGAATCTTTTCCAGTTGTTTCTTACATCTTTAATTTACGTTTTGCATTTAGACTATACTTTTAAAACAGTAAACACCAGGGATAGAATGTAATTAAGTACATGCGCTTAGGTAATTTGCTTAGGAGGAGACTTGTTAGCTGTATTCTTTATATTCGTCTACTTTATCTTCAAGGGAAATGTAATTTTTACTTAAAAGCACGAGTTATGTAAATGTAGATTTATATTTAAATGCACTTAATTCAAACTGCTCTTGTTTTTCATTTTTATCTTAAATACTTATCTTACGATTTATGTGTACAGGATCTGAGTCGTTCTTCCACATGTGCTAACAGCAACAGTGTTAAGCATACTCCTGAAGGGTCTAATAAATGGTTTTTAAAAAGGGTCAAAGTTGCAGAGAAGTAATCTGAAATCCCTTTTTTTCATTGAGTTTTCATTGTTTTCAGGAGATTTTTTTATGTGAGCTCTTGTGCAATGATTTTACTTGCCCTGCCCACTTGAGATCAAATTGTGCTGCTTGCGGCCAATGACCTAAAACGACCCCGGTGCCACCCGATTTAGACTTTCACAGAATGAGGGACACTGGACCACATGAACACACTAGTGTTCATCTTTTCTATCCAGTTCTTTCATGTTTAAAGATAAATTTAGTTCTTTGGGCTCTGCATTTGTTATTTAATATAACAAATATTACATAAATTTGCCACTAACTGTTGATGAGGTTGGTCTTTACATATGAAAGAGAAATAAACATGTTATGACTGGGTTGTTAGATTTGAAGCTGGGATTGTTTTGTTGCTTTGGCAGCTCTTTGACTTGAGTGTCTTTCTATTTGCAGGGATGACTCAGCTGAAGTTGATGTTTATAATCCTCAAAAGAACAAGTGGGACAAAATTAGTCCGATGACCCAGGTTAGTATTTCACACCAGGTGCTTATGTGCTCCAATAGCAATCATTGTGATCTGATCCCTGTCCTTAGGCAGAAGAGCACAAATGTCACTCAAATTAAGTCAGTTACAACATGATGATAAATGCATGAATAAAAATAAACGTATCCACATTTCTCACCTCCAACTTCAGTTTATGACAGCCACACCTTATCACAAATTGACTGGCTTGCCAGAGAAACAAATTAGATAGTTAGAGAGAGTGTACAAAGCCTTATCTTCCACTAGCTCATTTAGTTTTTTAGCTTTGTATTTGTGATCTCAGGAAGAAACGTTTAATAATATATCTTTTTTCAAAGAAAAGCAATATTTCTCTCATGACAATATGTTGAGAACGTGGTTGTACATACGGTATGTTCAGGACAGTTGTTAGTCTGGGACACATATGATGGCTCCTTTTAAATAAGCATTTTTTGTTTTCGTTGAATTGAAAAAAAAAATCTACTTATTATATACAATAATGAATCAAAGGCTACACAAAGACAAAGACAATAAAAATTGTATAAAATTGTCTATGTCAAGGGTTGCAGCTTTCTAGTGTTATTGTTAGATGCTTAAATTATTATGAATTATAACGAAAATACATGTTTAAAAATGTTGTTTTCTTTTTCAGGTCCATGTTGGAGGCAGTGTGGCGGCCCTAGGGGCTAAATTGTACGTGTCTGGTGGTTACGACAATACGTTTGAGCTGTCCGATGTCGTAGAAGCCTACGACCCGACCACCCGCACCTGGAGTCTTGCTGGACGATTACCTCAGCCGACCTTCTGGCATGGCAGCGTCAGCATTTTCCGGCAGTTCATGCCCCTGGTGTCGAGCGCATTCGAACCCACTGACATACCAGAGTCAAACAGCATTCTCCTGCACCGGCATCACCGACACCACGCGCTCCACAATCTCAATAACCTCAACCAGAACCAGAATCAGGATCTGAACGCGGCACACTGATCTCGAAACCTCGAAACCCCCATTGACCATGTTCTCCCTCATCGTGCCCTCAGTGTACTGTGAATTTACCTCATCGCTTTGCTAAAGCTGTCAAAGTCAGAAAAGAAGACTGAGCTAGTCTTAGTCTGTTGACTGGACAGAAAGGCCTGGAGCCAGATGGATAGATGCACACAGATATTTTATTTATCCCACAGGGGGAAAAGTCTAAGTTACATCAGCAATGCTAAGAAAAACATCCATAAGCTTCTGCAGATTAGAGTGAAGCAATGTTTACGCACTACAGAAATGCATACCTGTTATTTTCTAAAGTCACCTGATTGTTTTGTGCACAACTTCCAAGTCATTTTACCACATTCACCACCTTTTGAGATTATTTGCATATTAATACTAGTGGCAACCCAGCTCTCGCTAAATCTCTTTCTCTATCAGAAAACACTACACACAGCTGTGAATTTATAGCACTTACACAATAATGAATTTACCTGTAAAACATCTTGGCAACATTGATCAAATTTAATCTCCTCCTTATGATTTTTGATATATGCCTGGAATCCACATTCATCTTTTACATCTTTTACCAGTATATGTGTGAGAAATTGTCTATGCATGGATGTATATTGTATAAACATTTGGCTCCTTGTATCCCCAGTGGACTGCATTATCTACTACACGGATGGCATTCTCGGGGGGCTCTGTACAAAAGCTCTAGAGAGCTGCTGGTTTTGTGGCTTAATAACCAGGCATGCAGTTTATTTTGGTTATACAAGAGAAACCACTTTGAGTTAGTGCTGAAATAATGAATTTATTATGTAGTTGATTGATGGAACTATTTTTATAATAGGTTAAATGTCAATGGTTTCAGCTTTAGCTGTGCTTTTTTGTATTTATATATTTATTCACATTGTAAACATTCAGCTTTAGACTGTTTGTTGGGTAAAAATAAATATTTAAAGAGGTTATCATTCTGGTGTGCCAGATTGTGATGGGGGTCCTAACTACCCTTACAGCTGGAGACCAGAAAGCTCCTGTTGAGTGATTGGCGAGAGCCATATACAGGTGTGAAGAAGAACTGGATTATGGTGCAGGGTCACTTCTAAGTTGTTTCCATTAAAGTTCCTGCTGGTCAGTAATGCCTTACTGGCCTTGAGCTTGGACTCACCATTGGCTTATACATTTTGAGATTATTACCAACTGAAAGTAAAATTCAAATTAGAAAGATTAAAACGGGGAAATTTTTGCATTGAAGGTGGGCGTGTCAGCCATTTGTCAGCCGTGGCTGTGCATAAAAGGAAATGATGCAAATTCTCAACTTTATTGCATCAGTAAACAATTAACTGACTAGCTAATGGTCTCAGTTCCTTGTTTTATTTTTCTTTCAGTACAGCATTTTCTAAAATATGGTTCTGTTTATAGTAAATTAGCTGGTAAAGCAGGGTGTCTTCGCTAAACTTGACGTTCTAGTGGTGTAGTATGTAAACCAGTGAGTAAGATCATGCTAGCTGCGTTTATATGTAACCTGTTGTGTTGGCACTGTATCCAGCATCCATGCATGAACTGTAGCTATAGTGGAGATTATTTTCAGTGGCCAAAACCACACTTAAGAATTGAAACAGATGTGGTGAGTTATCAGACAGGTCCACACAGTGTGCATCAACTTTAGCTTTTCTATGGGAACTATCTGCTGATGTCAACTACACAGTGGATGGGAGTTATCTCCTACAGGGTGAGGTGTGTCTGCGTGTGGACATTTCTGTGTTCAGTGTGTTATGAGTTTCTGTTGGTGTTTGTTTTGTTTTTAATTTATGAACATAGAAAAGTGAAAGTTAAAAGCGAAATCTGCTAAATTAAAGTCAGATTACAAAATGTGAATAAAACACTTGAGAGGGTGCTGCGAGAAACACGATTAAATGGCAGTAACAGTTAAGCTTGAAGACATGAAGAAGTTTTAAAATGAAGTAAATCTAAGGGTTACAAGTAAGTGAGCTTACTAAAACTCTGAAGCTGCTGCTCGTCTCTGCTTGAGGCCTGCAGCTCGAGGCTACATTAGCTGCTACTGGCAGACAATCTGCATTATGGGTGACGTAGGCTTGGGTGAGGAGAGAAGAATTTGTGGAATAAAAACAACATCTCTGGTTTTGCAGCAGTTTTGCTCTGAGTGGATTATTTCTTTAACAAGTAAAAGCCAAATATTTTAACAGAAACCACAAGAATCTGTTTGCATTCCAAAATCAAAAATTGATATCCAGAACTAAACAGGCATACAGCCGTATGGTTAAAATGTTAATCCTTACCCGGAGGAATCAGGGTGTGCTGAGAAATCATCATAGTAGAATTTCAAGTTGGCTGCATGTGATGTTAACTTGCACTGAGTTGATTCTGTTTTCAGTGATTCTTGGGCTGCACGGCATGTCCTCATGACACTCTAGACTCTTAAACAGGGCTATATCAGCCTCTATAACCATGCATGAAGTTTTGTTTTTTTAATGTATTTCATTTAATGTTTAACGTTTTAATGTTTTCACTGTTATACTGTTTTCTTATTTATGGATATATTTGTGCTGTGATTGCTTCTGAAGTTCCTGCCTATCAGCTGCAAAAAGATCAGTGGCTCTTTGTAAACGCTAGTGATGAGTCGTCAGTTACAACTGGAAGTGCAAAAAAAAATCTCAGTTTGTTGTCAAGTAGGATATATTTTTGCTTCATTGGAAATAGTATATTTGTCTGTTTCCATGCTGTTGTCAATACACCATTGTTTTTTTTAAGTGTTCAGTCTGTGATGTTGAACAGGTTTGTAAATACAGTATATTCTTAACCTTATTTGCTGTGTTTGTACACTGTTTCCACGGTGGCTACTATGAATTAAACTGCAGGCAGGTCTGACGTAGTTTATTCTGCTGAGTCACAATGATTTGCTCTTAGCAAGATTGCAGCAAATATTTCAGTGAAACAGTTGACAGTAGCTTCAAAAGACTGAAATAAACACGAGCTCACTTAAACATAAAAGCACATCTCAAGAAATATTATTAACCTGTGTGACATTTTAAAAACAATCTGCACCTGTTGCATCAGGAAAACAAATTCATTTGGCCAGTAAACATCAAAGGTGCGCTAGAATTTATCCTGAAGAGTTTGTCACCAAATATATAATATAAATCTAAGAAATGTTTTGAAACCATTTCCTTCAGGTGAAATTTGGTATTCTATCTGGCAGCAGTTGCTCTATGTGGCCATTATGACTTTGCAGTCCCTACCATCATTGCAGAGATTTGGGACACATATTTAACATAAATTGCTCAAAAATATGCCTTTTACCTGTTGTGATACCTTTTGCCTATTGTGAAGAGAACAAACACAAGTATTTTAATCAAACATTTAAACGTAAACGTGAAAAAACATAACGGTTTGGAAAGTTGCAGGGAACTTTTCAGGTATTTGTTGTTCTCTAAATGTTTTACTCTGGCTAAATGTTCAGAAACCATATGATAAGGATCATTTTTGATCATTTGAATATAAACTGTTCCGTTGACGTCTTGAAATGTGACCGTAATACCAGTTTGAACCACAAGATGGTGCAGTGAGTCAGTGTAATGTTTAATCCAACACTGCGCAAAATAGTCAAGATGGTGTTGCCATTATAATTAGTTACTTGGTTACTTTAGTAGCTTAATGAATATGCCTAAGCAGTTTGTTTTGGTGTATTTTAAACTAACATAGAAATATTAGATTTGTAAAAAATTACAAAATAATTCAAAGTACGTAAAACAATTCAACGCTTTTTGGAATAGACAACAGCACTAAACCTCTGGTAAAATACTGCCACCTTGTGGTTAAAGTTTAGTCTTTTAGAGGGCATTTCATTGTTTCTGTGGCACAAAAGGCACATCATATCGACCAATCGGAGCATTCCAGCAATTCTTAGTTTTCACACTTTTTGTGTTCAATTCACACGAAAAGGTAAGCCACAACTATATAATATAACGTGTATAATAATGTTTTGTTTACAAATCATTTGGGAACCACTGTCCATGTTGTTTTGAAGGACCATTTTCTATTCCAGTGGAGATGGAACCTGCAAAATTAGCATGGCCCATAGAGCCACATTAATATGAAATACACCAGGTTAAAATAAACCCATCAAAGATTAAATAATTTTACATTCATTGTTTACATTCATGATTGGCTGTTAGCACTCATCCACCTTGTAACTGCCTTTTCTTTTTCTTTTTTTTTCCTTTTACATACTTGTGCAATTTTACTGCTCTGCAACTCTTCTATTTCAAAGAATATTAGAAACACCCTGAAACATAATGCAGTCCAGTACAAAACCACCACCTGGAGGGACCCTAATAAAAATCACTGAACTTCTACATTTGTTACACTGTAACCACAGTGTAACCAAAAGTAAGAAAATGCTTTTCTGACTGCACGGAAAACGTTCTCCTTTAATCCTATCAGCAATGTAAGGTGACACTGAGCTCCAGCTGCTGTAAGCACACTGACAAAACCTGTCTCAAGTAAACAAGCAGAAAAATAACATTTTACATTCAAACAGCGTTTAAAAAACATGCAATTTAATTACTCTGTGTAAACTACAGAGTGCATGAATCTGCTTTTCTTGCATGCGTGGAAGCAGAAGCAGACTTGTTGTTTTGCATACTTGCTCGCTTCAGGTCTTGCTCTCTGACAAATTCTCAACAATTCCCTCCATGTCTATCGTGGACTCATAGGGCTCGGTAACCAGCTGTGTTTGCTGCAACACTTGCGGCACAGGAAAGGTCTGCGCGGATTCAACCTCTCCCAAGTTCTGGTTAGAAATAACCTCCTCCATCACCGCATCACTCGACTCAATCACAACCCTCACGATGCAGCCAGAGGTGAGACCTGTTGAGGGGTCAGCTCCTTGGTTTGTGGACTCCTGAGTGGACCCGTCACAGATCAGCGAGGCCTCCTCCGATTTGGGAGCTTCGGTCTCGACCGGACTTCCATCCACATCTTGCACAATCACATTCCTCAGCTTCCTCTGCCGCGGGTTGTAGTTCTCAGTGCGCTTGTGAATTTGAATGTGACGCCGCAGATGTGCCTGAAGAGGAAATGTAAAAATGTGAGAGTTGGGTAATGACCTAACATGATGCAAGTGAGGGAATGGTTCAAAAAGAACACAAAAATTATAGATATACAGTATAGTCATGTCAGTCTACAGTCAAGTTTATACAAATATCCCTGTAAGTGAAAAGTTCAGACTCTACACATTCTTAATATGGTCGTCTCAGCCACACAGCTCCTGGCTGTGACCACAGAAGACCGACCCAAACACCTGGTGGCAGGGTCAGACATTCAGTAGAAAGTTGGCCTAAAGGAAGGGGAAAGGGACTCTAAACACCCAGTATAAGATAAAGAAGGATTATGTTTAACTGTGTCTCATGCAAATTTAGTTTAGTAGAGTCCAATAATTATAAAATGTCACACAAAAACATAAACCCATTAGAAAGATAAATATAAAGCTATATATAGCTATCATAGCCAGACATAAAAAAGCCCACAAACTAGTGATTCTTGCTGAATGACATTAAAGATTAGAAGGGTCTCTAAAGAGAACTGAATATGGGGACAGTGCGCAAATTACCATGCAAGTGATACAGAACTGAAATGATTACATAAGTAATTAATAGGTAATTTAAAAAATAATAATTAGAGATGGACCGATCCGATATTACGTATCGGTCCGATACTGACGTAAATTACTGGATCGGATATCGGAGAGAAATAAAAAATATAATCCGATCCATTAAATATCAAAAAAGCACCTCACAAAACTTGCGACACGGCGTAACTCGGCTCATAACCGTAGCACGTCGGAGCATCACGTGATAGAGCGGCTGTGTGTATTTGTAGCCTCGCTACCAAACATGATGCTTAATCAATGTAATCAACTTTAATTTGATGCAGTGTGAAAAAAAATGCACAGAAATCAATTTTTTTTCAAGAATAATTAAATAGATTCAACATCTTTCTTCAACAGAACTGCAGACTGCACAGATGGTACCTTCCCAAAGGAAAAAGTACTAGCTTACTAGAGTATATTAGACTTAATAGTTACTATATACAGTAATGGACTTCTATACATTTTACATCAGATTAAAACTTTAGGTGTAAGATTCAGATAATTATTTATTAAAAGCTAGACATTTTAAATGAGAATAAGAAAGAAAAGTATGTCTTTGTGCCCCCTTTTCCCTGTTCATGCCCTATCGGCCCCCCTGGCTAAACTTTGCTAGATCCGCCCCTGCACAGTTACGAGCCGTCAGCTACATAGAAAAAGATCCTGGAGTACAAAGTAATATTAAATAAATTCTAACAACAGATTATCAAGCTTAAACGTGCTGCTGTTGTTCAGCCGCTGGTTTCCTCTTTCTGGCGCAAAGTGGGCGATAAACAAACAAGAGAGACGGACTCGCGACAGAAAAGCCGATCAGCTGATCATTAATCAGTTTCACGATTGAAGTAGCAGCAGGAGAGGGAGGGAGAGAGGAAGTCGCTCCATATATCGGTTGTTAAGCTTAACGCTGGAATGCTTTACAAACATTCAGAGATAAACTTACACACTTGTTTTACTTGTCTCTGGGATAACTTTCTCGGAGATGAAATGCCGGTTTGGTAGCGAGGATCCAAATGCTCAACCAGACCGCTGACAGGTCTGGCACGCCACAGCCACTCTATCACGTGATGCATACTGCTCCGACGTGCTACGGTTATGAGCCGAGTTATGCCATGTCGCAAGTTTTGTGAGGTGCTTTTTTGATATTTAATGGATCGGATTACATTTTTTATTTCTCTCCGATATCCGATCCAGTAATTTAGGCCAGTATCGGACCGATACCGATACGTAATATCGGATCGGTCCATCTCTAGTTGGAACCAACCTGTCGAGTGAACTTGTAGCCGCAGTCTACACACTCAAACTTCCTCATGCCTTTATGACGACGCAGGTGGACACGCAGCTGTTCCCTCGCTGAAGGAGAAAAGAACGACCAGAAAATAAAGAAGAAATCACTTCACCAGTGATTCTTTCATTAGCAGCATTTCATTCATCAGGGCACAGGTCATGAGTAACAACAAATTTATTGCAGAATCAGCATCTGACCTTTGAAGGTTTTACCGCAGATGTGACAGCAGTGGGGGCGGCCTTCCTCGTGCTTGCTGGCCTTGTGTCGGAGAAGAGCGCCTTTCTCTGTGAAGCGCTGCTCACAGACATCACAGCCGAAGGGCCGCTCGCCGGTGTGAGTCCGGTGGTGTTTATCCAGACTGGCTGGTTAATACAGAGATTAACACAAATCACAATATCTGCAGTGAAAGTGAAAGTTTGCAAAGGCAGCAAAACGGCTAAGTGATTGCTCTTAGAAGCACAAAACACACCGGACCCCATCGATAGTAATGTAGGGACATTTGAGTGGCACAGCATTACCTCAGAGCAAGTAGGGTCTTAGTTTGAGATGCATGAGATCTTTCTTTTGCTTCTTTTAGGCAAACTACTGATTCTAAATTTGTCACAGGGGTGGATACAAGGTGAATAAAGTGCTTATGTGCAGAGAATATGGCTGTTACCTTGTGTCCTAAAGGTTTTCCCGCAGAGGTGACACTGGTATGGCCTCTCGCCACTGTGTATACGCAGATGCATGTTGAGGTTGTTCTTTTGGGAGAAGGCGTGGCCACACGAGTTACAGACAAAAGGGCGCTCATTTCTGTGAGCAAGAACAAAACAAAATAGTTTTCACTAAACCTTTAAGTCTTTTACACTTTTATTCATCCTCAGGAGGAAATTCACAGAAAACATGCTCTCCAACCTGTGGATAGCTTTGATATGCATCTGCAGGCCGTTTCTACTAGATGCCCGATGGCCACACTCCTCGCACACAAACGGCTTTTCTCCACGATGCTTGGCGGCTTCGTGCACACGCAGCTCCGCACGTGTTAAGAAGGTTTTGGGACACTGGGAACACTAGAAACACAGCAACACAATCAAAACAAAAATCCCCAAAATTTAAGTTAAAGTGAGTTTGAAATTACATACTGAAGGTGCTGCTGACTGTAGGTACTTACTGCATGTGGTTTGGGGTAACCGTGCACCTTCATCATATGAACCGTCAAGTTTTTCTTGTACATAAATTGTTCAGGACATGTTGAACACTGCAAAATGTGATGAAGACATTCTTCATATTCACTTCAGGTTTGTGACATACTCAGTTATGCTTTCTGTTAGGTGTATGCTGTACCTTGTGGGGCATTTCTCCTGTGTGGGTGACAGTATGCAATCGTAGCGCTTCTTTTGTGTTAAATGTAGAAGAACAAGTGAAGCAGGTGTATGTCTGGAATTATAAAAGTAAAAACACTGAGGATTCTTCATAGTGAGTGTTGGAGAAAGCGTGAAAGTGTGATTTTCTTCACTCACCAGCACACTAGCACAGTCTCGCATCTCGTGTATCAAAAGGTTCTCCTTCCTGTAGTACCGTTTTCCACATTTAAGACAACCGAAGGGCTTCTCCCCTGTATGCCTCCTGTGGAGATGAGACATTAGTTTACTCCTTTAACAGCATTTGGAAAGAAAAAAAAAGGTGACACCCTGTACCTGTTGTGAACCTTGAGGTAGTATTTGCTCTTGAAGGCTTTGAAGCAGATGGGACACTGCACGGAGGCCTTCTTAGAATCGTCCTCCATCGCCTGACCATTCTTGTTTTTGTTTGTTTGACTCTGGGCCTTGCATTTCTGTCCGGTCGACGTAGACGGGGATGTGGTTGAGGAAGCAGGCTCAGCAGCAGGCACATACTCCTCATCTGTGTCTTCGGGAATCTCCTCCGGAATACCCATGTCATCATTATCGTCTTCTGCTTGCCCTCCCCCACTTACCTGGCTAATAACATTGTCGTTAATCTGCAGCTCCGTTACCTGCAAACAACAGGAGACAGGTGTAATAAAAACCCCAATATTCCTCTTTAAAAACACACTCATTATTATCCGCACAAATGCCCCGTCGTTGAAATATTTTTTCATGCTTATGTTATTGTATTCTACCTCAGTTTCACCAGCTAGCTGAGCTGAGTTTTGGTTTTGCTCAACAACTGCATCACCAACTTCTTTCTCCACAAGAAGAGGCGGGGCCAACTCGTTTTCAGTTGTAGGGCTCTCATCGATAGTCACTAGTCGCCTGGGACCCTTCACTACTCGGCCAGAGCGTGTGGTGGTTGCTGTAGTAGTGGCAGAAGTGGTAAAACTGGCTGCAGCAGTATTAATAGTGGGCTCATCTTTTGTGACTTTAATTAAGTTCTCCTCTTTGACTGGGTTGATGTCTGAGGCAGATTTTCTAGGTCTACCTCTTTTACGCTTGACAGGCACAGGCTCCTTAGAGGTCTCCTTGAACTGCTGACAGCGTGTGAGTGCCTCTGGTACGCACAGGCTGGCTGCTGCCTGCTGGACTCTGTCCAGATTGTGAGGATCCAACTTCAGCTCTCCGGTGTAGACAAAGTTTAGGAGCAGCTCCAAGCCATCACTGGGGCATCCCTGCAGGCAGAACTCTGTTGCAGAAGGCACGTTTGACTGCTGGAGGAGTTCACTGAAGCAGGCAAGGATGTTGCGATGAGCAAGGAACACTACCCCATCTCCCACATTCAGTGCTGCATCACAAAACCTGCCCACTGCCCTCTGCTGGTTCAGGGCGAACAGGACACGTTGCGCATGGTTGCTCTCTGCTGCAGACATCCCTCCTGCTTCACTGTAGATGGCTAGTAAATGAGACACATCAAACAGACCAATTATCAGCAGAACACCTAGTCAAAAAATCCACATGTCACTCTAAACGTGCTTTACAGGATTTTAAACTGATGGTATTTTACCTGATTCCATGTTATCATTTCCGTTAGTGGCAGTAGTGAAAGATAAAACTGGGAAGATTTCTAGTATTGATATTTAGAGACCAACTGGCTTGGCAAATGTATTTTGTAAAGTGTTTGAACACAGATTTCAAAAGCATATAACAATAACTGATAATCAAGTTGGTTTTAAGAGTAAGCGTAATACTGATCTATACATAAATATATATACAAATATAGGAACAAAACACATCAGTTTTATGTGCTTTTTAGATGCGCCCAAAGCATTTGACAAAGTGAACCATCAGCTTTTTGTTAAATTGCAAAGCAGAGGGGTCGTGGCATATGTAATTAGGATTTTTGGTATTCACATCAAACTATGCAAGCTAAGTGGGGTACGGAGGTATCTGAACCTTTTTCTGTATCTATCGGCTCTTTTGTGTTGTAATTTGAAAACTGAAAACTACTTAAGAAATGTCAAGAAAGCTGCCTATGAGAGTTCGAGCTACATTATAGAACAGAACTGTAAAAACTCTGTTTTTGCCTTATAGCCTGTATTTCCTCATTCAATAACCCTTAGCATCTTTTTCTCATTTTCATAGCTAAATTTAAAGGAGAGGTAACCTAAGACTTTTGCACAGTACTGTATTTGCACTGACTGAAGAATCAAGTGTGCGTGTGAGGTAAAAAAAAAAAGACATTTGAATGTGTAACCGGGTCATAAATTACATATTGTTATAATTACACAAAATGTGTTCAAAACCCCACACCGTTACTTTTATACCTGACTTTTAGGACCTCCAAGCCTGTAGTTAGCTTCATTATCAGTTAGAGCCCCTCCTCATCCTTTTCTTCTTCTTCTTTGGTGCAACCCTATAAATTTGGGGTACCACTTTGGCCTCTCCCCTTTTCTACAATTCCCCTGTGGTAGAGGTTGGTGTCATTAATTTTCCAACACTAATTACATCTTTATCCACCCTGATGTTTCTGATTGTGGTTTAGTTCATTATTGTCATCTTTACCCCTGTCTTTACTAGATGCTATGAATATGTAGTACATGTGTGCCACATATGTGTACAGGCACAGTTAATGCTAGCATGAAGAGACAATTCTTGCTAGCTTGGAAAGTGTACTGGGTTGAGCTAACTCTCCTCTGTTATACTCCCCAACTGTTTATATTTCGTTATAGAGCTGGAGCGGTAAAGTTATTTACTTGGAGGTCTTTCTTTTTACCTTTCATTGTCAAACACAAGGCAGGTACCCACCGGGGTATTCTGGGAATTCATCCTACCTCACCAACCAGCCGTTGTTTCTGCGCATGCGCACAACCCATTGTGAATATTTGTTATGGTTAGGTTTAGTCAGAAGTCACCGTCAAATTATAATACGGGTAGGACCATTTGCCAAAGTAGGACGGTTTCTGAGAACACTGGCTACAAACGCAGGTATCTCACCAAAAGAAATTCTAATGAATAAAATATTGTAAACCATTAAAAACAGTATTTAAAAATGTTTTAAGTAGCATTTTTATGCAGCAATCACACTGAGGAATTACAAGACGAGACTGACATATGTACTATACAGCAGGATGTGTTCGACTGTCTGACTTCAAAATGCTCGATTATATTATATCTTCAACAAATACTATCAACTTTTTTATCAGCTCAATTTAAACGATTAAAATCCCAAAGATGCTGAGATTATAGACGTATACATCAAGCAGAAGCAACAAATATAATATTATGCTTACCAAATAAAAGTATCTTTGGTGTTTTCCGACCAAAAAAACCCTCAAATCATTATTAATCATAATTACTAGAGGTTTGTATGTTAACATTACTGATAGTATTATTATTTAATGCAAAGATTTTTAAATCTATTCATTGTTTAGGTTTTCTTGCAGAAATAACAAAATGTATATGTTGGTTCCAGCTCTTTAGATGTGAGGATTTTTGCAGCTTTTATTTACCTTATATGACAAGAGACAGGACACAATTAGTTTATGAATGGTAAGATGAAACAAGCTGCTTGTGTTCGATTTAAGGAAAATGGGGTGAACACGTTGCACCTTTTTATTCCATTTTAGGAGAAAACAAAAAACCGTTAAACAATTACAAAAAATAATAAAGCTAATAGCAGTAAGTATTCGTGTGCACTAGTTTTATTTTTAATACTACAAGTACATTTTCCTGGTTATACTCCTTACATTGATTTTACTTGCTGAATTTGTATTTTTTTTATTAAGTTAAATATCTAAAGGTATTTAAAAACATAAATAAATAAAACCCTCCAACACTGCTTATTATTTGACAGTATAAAAATATACTTTAAAGTATGTACTGAGCATCGCTCTTAATATTAGATGGACAAATTAAATAATCATTAGATTTAAATTAGTGTCCTTATATTTACAACATTTATTGAGCTGCCTTTAAAATAAAGCCTAAACATACCCTAGTGCATTTTCAGTGTTCATATTCGAAAAGGCATTCGTGAAATAATTGCAAACTCTCACCCACTTTGCACTTCCACGTTTAGTTCCTAGCACATCTCTTTAAAGACGCTCCCTTAGCGCGCTGTCCAGCAGACAGCTTCAGCTCGCGTTTGAATTATCGATTAAAAACTCAGTAAACACGACGGGCCTCTATGTAATCTGCACACGATCCGGGCGTAACATGAGCCAGAGTGATAAAACAAAAAAGCCTAGCTTCGTGCACCTTGTTTTCGTTTCTTGTAGGCCCCTAAAAAGTGCGAAGTGAACAGGATGTGACGCTGTTTATGCGACCGCACTCCGGGAATGTTTTATGTCGTACAATAGTAAAATATTAACGATTACATGAATCAAAATCTAAGACTAACCATATTCTTACTCGTGGCTCCATTTGTCTGTAATATTATCGACGTATTGGAAAAAAAACTAAAAAAGTTAATTAAGTTGTTAGACGCTTCTTTTAGCAGATAATAACACTTCGGGTAAAGTCATAGTTGACCATCCGGACTCGGCGTCTGTTTGCGGCTCACACATGTAAGTATTAGCCTGTTAGCACCGTTGCAATAACAAGTGACCAGCTCTTTAGTGTCTCTTAAGATAATTATAAACATTACTTGTGCGTGTTCGCAGCCAAGGCACAGGGATTATAACTACAGCTTTGTGCCATCTGTTTTAAAGCAGTGTTTTCTCGGGAAGCAACAACGTTAGCTAGCAGCTAATGCTAGTTTTTGAGGCGGTGTTAGGTTAGGTGAAGTTGGTCTTGATAACTTCAACCCAAGTTTAAAATTGAGGTTGCATTCTTGTCATACTGCGTGAAGGTGATTTTATTCATTGCTCTGTTCACATTTTGAGAGATTAAATTGTGGAAAACCGACATATTTGGCTTTAGTTTTCATTTATATTGAGCTGTGGCTGGAAAAGAAAGCTAGCTCTGGCTAACGGATATGTTAAAACAAGACTATAAGCAGGATTATTTAATCTAAGAGAAGATGTACTGTATTCATCACAAACGTGGAGTAGTTCCTGTGTTACAGCAGCTGAAACAGTAAACACAATTTTTAAAAGAATAACGTAAACAAAGAGTAGCCTGAAGTAGTGCAGCTGTGTTCATGGGCTTTTGAGCCTGCATGTGAGTTTTTGTAAGTGGCCTTCAATGTTTGGTTAATATGGTTTTCTGGTCTATGGAATAAATGCTGTAAACCTGCATATGAAACTGAGCCTGCATGACGTAATCTTAAATGATGGAGTGTTGATGTAAATTTCTATGCCTTGTCATTTTAAAATAAAAATAAACATAATAAAAACAGTCTTACTGTCTTGTAAAGACTCCTAGTGTCTTATAAAATGACTCAAAGAGGTGAAAAATACTCAAGTTAGATTAAATGTAAAAAAAAACCAACCCTAATATCGCCTACAACATTGGGGGAAAAAACGTCCCTTAGGAATAAAACGTGTAAAAACTTGTGTTGTGAGCTCCAGTAGATTTGTATTAGTCCCACACGAGCCGCAGCCTACCACTGAAGGAGCTACTCAGTGCTGTGAGTCTCCTGCATGGGGTGGGAGATGTTGTCCAGCAGGGATGGCAGCTTAGCCACCATTCTCCTTTCACTCACCAGCTCCTCTGCGTGTGTGTGTGTGTGTTGTGATCAGCTGACTTGCACTACTGCTTTTCTGACATTTACTGCTCTTTGTGGATTTAACTGAACTCAACAAGATATAAGCAGACAAGAATCTTAAGCATAAACTGACTGCTACCTGTGATGGAAGCTAACACTGATGTTTAACGCCATAGAGGGAACTTGACTGCAACAGTTTCAGCCCACAAATACCCAGGCATCGGGATAGATGAACACTTATTAAAAATAACTGAATATTATTATAATAATAATTATCATATTATTACAATAAAAATCTCTGTGCAAAAGTTAAATGCCATGAAATAAAGTTGCTCTTTAAGTAAAATAGATGGGTTCCACAGAACTAAACTAATAATTGCTTGAGTGTAAATGCTTTGTTTCCATTCTTTATTCTTAAGTTGATGAAGTGCATCCTTTTCTTTGCAGGTTCACCTTTTCATTTTTCTTGTACCTGAATGACTGCTGACAATCATGAAAGTGAACAAACACGCAGAGGTAAAACATAAATCTCAGAAGTGGAAAGATGCGAAGGGAAAACGGTGCAGACCTCCTGTCAGTTCATCCAATATAAACTCTAGCCCTGTGGTGATCAGCATGGTGAAGGAGCACCAGGAGTCTGTAAGGAAAAAACCATCTGTCAAGAGACTGAAAAATAAAGTGAAGTCTGTCTCTAACCACAAGAATGGCTCTTCTGAGTCTGGAATTAAGAAGACACATGCTCAGGCTAATGGAAGCTCAGTGTTTACCATGGACAATGACTCAGATGACTCACAGGACTGGAAGGAGTATTCCCAGTCAGTGCATGGGAATGGTATGGAGACCTCAGATAACACTGAGGATGTCCAGAGAGATAGATTGGAGGGAGAGGCTCTGCATCACTGTGCGCAGAGAGACGATCGACAGAACTGCACAGTACTTGTCATGCAGAAGGATCAGGTATGCGTCAGTTGATTTTTAGTTGGACATGTAGATGTTTAATCTGATGTCAATTAATTTCTGTGATTAAACATGTCTTACCTGCAGACGCTGTGTTTCCGCGGGAAGTGCCTTCTGACCTGTCTTTATGGTCGTGTAGAAGTTATGGGATTTACCATCGAAGAGGGTCAGCAGTCATATTCGCTTTTCTCCCCAGCGTCACATTGTCCACTGAGTATTAGAGGATTAGAAAGCATCAGAGCGTTGGAAAGTAGAAACGAGGCATCACACATCCTCCAAAAGTATCTTCCACAAGGTGAGCAGCACACTTTTTCTTTTATGTTTGAAGTTAGGCATTTGTATTGGTTTTTCCAGTTAAAATATAGCTTTAGGAAGTCTGATTGGTTAGAATTCATATCATATAGGCAAAAATACTGTGAATTCTACTTAGCTGGACCTTATTTCTCTTTGCTAAGTCTGGATTTTTTAAAGCTAATTATTACATAATAATAGTTATAATTTCTTTACCCTACCTGTTGCACTGCAATGCATGTTTGCAGACTGTCTTAAGTGAAATCTAAACAATAGAAGATGAGCTAAAGGGTGTGCTGTGAAGCATTTCTAAAAAGGTGGTCATCAACTTTCTCCGTTAGCCCAGGCTTTCTGCTTCTGTTTCCGTGCACACTCACACTAAAAGAGGATGTTTACTCTTGAGTGCTTATTGTTTGAGTCATAAATATGAGACAAACTAGTGATGGAGATGTGTAAAAACAGTAAAACTGTAGTTTGTGCAGCTATAACGTTATAGCAGAGCTTCCTTTAGTAGTGTTGGTAATATACAACTCAAGGCTGCATTTATAAAACATCACTTTATTTTTATTTATATAACCCTATAACACAACAACAGTCACCTCAAGGTATATTGCAAGGTAAAGCCCCTACAATAAAAGAGAGAAATCCTTAACAAGCAGATAACCCTCCCTATGAGCAAACACTTGGTGACAGTGGAAAAGAAAACTCCTTTTTAAGAAGAAGAAACAGGCAGAATCAGGCTCAGCGAGGGGCAGCCATCTGTCATGACCAGTTGGTTAATTGGGGAAGAAGACCGTATTAAAGACATGCTATGGGAGAGAGCCATAGATTAATAATAACTAATGATTAAATGCAAAGTGGTGTATAAAAACATGGCGACTACACTGTAAATAAATTGTAACAATTGTGACATGTACACATATGATTTTAAACAGAAACTGTGATGAATCTGAATTAATCTGAGCATTTTTTTTCTCATTATTTTCTTTGAAAGGAAGTTTTAATAAAGAGATATTTATCACAAAATACAGAGACTGATATAGCTATATTAGTAAAATGCTGAATATATAGTATTAGAACGTTGTTTTTCTGACTTGTAATTGCTATGAATATGCATTTTGCAGCATCACGAAAGAAGCTGTTAAAAAGCATAACGACAAATTCGTCCATCATCCTGCTGGAACCCATCGAGACGCCTATGACACGGTTTCTTTCCAGCTTTCCAGATCTCCGCCAATTGTTCAACCTCCCCATGGTAAGGTGGCAGATATGTTCACACTTGGATATAGTCAGCAAAGCAGACAAAGTTCAACATAATTTACATGCAGATCAATGTTAAATATAATCTGAAAAGCTTCTCCTCACTGCTTGTTTGCAGACTGAACTCATGTCAGCTGTTCTTGACACTCCACTCAACGGTTTGGGTATGATTCCTCTCGACAGCAACATTGAAGGGCTGAAAATGTCGAAGAGCTACAGACATGCTCTTAACACACTAGTCAGTGTGTGCAAAGGTAACTCACTTTTAGATGTGCCAAATTATACACGAGTCACTTTTATGCTACAAGGCTAAATTTATACCCTTTTTGTAACCCTTACACACACACACACACACAGAACAGTACTGAATAAAGTTCATTGTATCATAATCATTTAAAATTCTTTGGGCTTTATTATTTAAAATTAAGTAAAATAAAACATCAGAATGAAATTATTGATTTCCATTAAGAAAAGTACATATTAAATATTTAGCACAGGTTTAGAGACTCGTTTGGTCCTTAAGTAGCCGTCTGTTGTGCTTTTTGCTTTATTTTGTTTTTTGTTTGAGTATTTATTTCATAAAGTATCATGTTGGCTCTTCCAAAGAGTTTTAATTCTGGATGAATAATTGTTCTGTCATGTTTTGGGGTGGCTGTAGCTCAGGTAGTAAAGCAGGTCACCTACTAACCAAGTATCCTTGGGCAAGATACTAACCCCATGTTTCTCTCCGACGCATCCATCGTAGTATGAGTGTGTGTGAATGTTCAATAGGAAACACTTAGAAACAGTGTAGAAGAAAGTGCGTGTGCGACTGGGTGAAGTTGTGCAAAGCACTTTTAGTGCTCAGGATAGAAAAGCACTCTGTAAGAACTGGTCCATTTACTAGTTCAAAACAAGGAGGTTTAGTTATCAGTGTTCCTAAAAGGGTTCATAGAAGAACTTAACAGATACCAAATGTAACTTAACTGACTTCAGTAGAAAGTGTTTCACACTCTGAGGGCTTTAACAGTAAATTGGTCAGTTGCTGAGAATTACCAGTCACAGTTATTGTGTTGGTTTAACAGTGATTAGCAGAAAAACAGAATATAATAGTCAGTGTAAGTTTTGCTCTTCACTCTTAGTAGGAGTGCTGCAGAATTGTTCTGTAACTGAATCGAACCACAGACGTTTATGTGATAAGAACATACCAAAACAAAATGCTCACTTTAGTTGCTTTCATGAAAACTTATTGCAGGCATGTTTTTTCATTGACAGGAGACATAGATGGCTGTCCTGTTATCCTGGTGTGCGGGACCAAGAATGTTGGAAAGTCAACATTTATCCGCGTGCTCATTAACACCTTGCTGAATTAGTAAGTTTCTCACTAACTACAGTTTTTATAATGTCCTGTTCACTATGTCATTGGTCCTGCTCTGGTCTTCTCTCTATCCTCTTTGTTGTAATGTTTACTTTGCTTTGGTTCACATTTACACAAGGATCTTTACAGCCTACAAACATCTCTGTGGGTCATTCAAAGTGGAGAATAACGATATGTTTTGTTTTCCTTCAGCACTGCTAGTGTCGAATATTTGGAAGGTGACCTCGGTCAAACAGAATTCACCCCTGCTGGTTGCCTGTCTCTCCTCACTGTCAGAGAACCCCTTTTAGGTATGTTTCAATCCTCATTATATGTTCAAAAAACATTCTTTTTTATTTAAAATACTATATTAAACATAGCGCGTTCACATCTTTACAACTGGGGCTAAATTATTAACAACAACGTGTTGGAAGAGCCATTCCTTGGTTACCTTAAATTAAAGATTGGAAACTGACACAGCCAGTCCACCTGTGTCTAGGAGTAAAAGTGTTAGCCTTTCAGCTTCTTTTAAACCTATGTAACATGTGAGAATCATGTGTGATTCAAAATGCAATGTCAATATTGTTATTTTATGGTGGGTTTTGTGTAGAATTATGCCTCTATAGTTCAGTTCAATTCAGTTTTATTTATACAGTGCCAAATCAACAGTCGCCTCAAGGTGCTTTATATTGTAAGGTAGACCCTACAATAATACATACAGCGAAAAACCCAACAATCATATGATCCCCTATGAGCAAGCACTTTGGCGACAATGAGAAAGAAAAACTCCCTTTTAACAGGAAGAAACCTCCAGCAGAACCAGGCTCTATAGTGTTTTCTTCATTTCTGACTCCTGCTTGATTAGTAAGAGTGGGTTAAAAGACTCTGCTTTGCAGGTCCTCCTTTCACACATCAGCAGACGCCAGACCACATGATCTACTACGGTCAGTCATCATGCGACTCAGACCTGGATCGATATGTGGAATCTCTTAAATCCTTATGGTGCAGAAGATCCCAGACCAGAGAGGCTCCGATTATTATCAACACCATGGGCTGGGTCAAAGGTCAGTGTGAGCTGCCTTCTGTGACATCAGTGAAACAATGCAGGGAAATTTAAATTCACTAATAATAATAAAAAATGTGTCTGAATGTGTGTCTGTTCACAGGATTTGGATTCAAGCTGCTGGTTGACATGATCCGCTTCTTCCCAGTTTCCCATGTTGTCCAGCTCAGTCACAGTGGCGTCAATCAGTGCCCCGCCCTCACTCCAGACTTTCTGAGGACGGCAAATGGCTTTCAGACTCACCCACCCACCCAGACCGCTCTGGATGAGTTTACTGAAAGCCACAGCCCCCCAAGAATCTACAGTCACATTAGCATTCAAGCAGAGTTTCAAGGAGTTGGGAGTCAAGGAACAGCGTAAGTACACACTGCACCACCATTATTAATATACTGGTGTAAAAACATTATTCCAGACTCTTGGCTACATCTCATATCGCTGCATTTGACAGGAAACACCAGCGTAGTAATGAGCAGAGAGATCTGTCTCTCCTGGCCTATCTGAGTCAGCTGCAGTGTCCGGACCCTGGACCAGTCAGACCTCTGCACAGCCTCACACCATACCAGGTACACAAGAAGCACATGACTCTGATCACAGTCTATACATATATGAATACAATTCATGACACTTAAATCAGGGAGAAATGGCTGTCTATGCTCCAGTTTTGGTTTAAACCTCCTTAACCTGCAAACTGTTGTTTTTAAAGATGTTTTTATATTTATTAAGCAACCACCTAACAATTTTCTTGCTAAACCCACAGGTTCCACACACAGCGATTGCGTTAGGTGTTACCCACGGCGACGTGGTGCCCTCGCACATGTTTCATGCTTCCAGTGGTAGTCTGGTAGGACTCTGCTGCCTGGCAGAGAAAGTAGCAAGCAAGGGAGGGCCAGTCTTTCTTTCCCAGGCACCCATCTGCCCATGTGTGGGATTTGGTAAGTGTCCTTTCTGAGTTATTGTGTTGACTTTGGCTTTACTTCCTCACTGACTGAAACATTTTTATCAAGCTAAAAATGTATGTTGCTGATATCTTTTTTTAAAAAAGCTCAAGTTATTGTTACAGCCACAATAAACTGGCTTTTCAGTTTATTGAAGCTTTCCTTCTTTTTAGTAACTGGTCAGAAAAATAAGATTATATTTAATGGGTTGTGGTCCAAAAAGTCTAGGAAGGAAGGAAATAAAAATATTTGTGAAGAGCTGAAAACTTTTTGTAGATTATGTAGTGAAGACTTTATTCCATAAACTGAAGTTTCAGCACCAGATTCAATTCTTAAGATCGGGAATAAAGAAACAAATTTATTATATGTAATAGATCAGAGCACCCAAATCCATTTGACAATTGTACAATTCTTGTACAGTTCTAAATTCACTCCGACTAATTTGAAGTTGGGGAGAATTAAAGAGTCGTTATATGTCGTTATATTTACTTGATACTGTCTTCTAGGGGTCCTCCGAGGTATTGACATGGCACGGGGTCTGTACTTCCTGCTGACGCCTGTAGATCCGTCAGTTCTTCGTAAAGTCAACTGTCTCCTCTTTGGAGCAATTTCAGTGCCGTCATGTATCCTCACAACACAGGTTAGATCCTTTTTCATGTTTTTCATTTTGTTTTCATGTTATGAAAAATGTTTTCAGTTGCTGAAAAGTCACTTCAGACTGTTCTACTTTAAAGCCATGTTGTTATAATAGATGCAGTTAATAAGCATTGTCTTGTTGGAACATGCAGGCCCCCCCGCCTTAAAAACGATACCATCTGAAAGGGCTCATGTGTTGCTCTAAAAACCTGTATGGACCTTGCAGCACTGGTGGTGCCTTTCCAGATGTGCAGGCTGTTTCATCTCTAGGCACAAGTGCACCTCTATAGCATTAGAGATGAAGGTTCTTTAAGTGAGCACTGATAACAACCCAGGTGGTACCCGAGGACTTGGCTTTCATGTTTTCCCCCCAAAAAAGCCAAAATTTGGTTCATCTGGCCAAAGAACAGTTTTGCACTTTTCCATTAGTCCATTTTAAATGAGAGAAGATGGTGACATTGCTTGATCACGTTCACATATGGCTTCTTCTTTGCATAATGGAGCTTTAACCTGAATGGCACAGTGAACTGTGTTCACATACAGTGATTCCTGGAAGTGTCCAAGCCCACGTAGTGATTTCCATGACAGAATTATGTCTTCTTTTTTATTTAATACACTGATCCCCGAGGGCCAGACTATCACAGGCATGTAGATGATGAGATGTTTTACATCTTTACAGTTTTGCTCCAGCTGTTTCTTTTTAGTGTTACTTACTTTTCCAGACTTTTGTTCATCTGTCCCAGTTTCTTTTGAGATCTGTTGCTGCCATTAAATTTAAAAATTTGATTTAAAAAAAAAATAGTAAAATGTATCAGTTTAAACATTTGATATGTTTTTCTTTGATCTGTTGTGCTTCAGTTGCATTCTGTTCTCATTTACATTTTACAGAGTCCCAAAGTTCTCAGATCTGGAGTTGTGTATAACTATATCTAAAGATGACATTACTGTTCTATTGTGACCTGTAGCATCTTTGTCTCTATTTCAGCTGGGCATTGACGGGGAGATGCCCTATATTACTGCAGACTACAGTTTTGATCTCACTGGAGCAGGAAAGCTGCGAGTCTTCAAGGGAATGACAAGGCCCAGTCAAGTGGGCATGCAGTGACATTTCTGCAGCATTTTATTGCTCTTTACATTTCATCAGTCAGCGCTGGCCTTTGAATGTACAGAACTGAGGTTGAGGTGGGACACTTCTTACTTTTGTTTTAAGGTTCATACTCTGACCTTACTGGAGTTCTTTGTTTTTTGAGAGCCCTCGCCATATCTTGAAACCTGAAACTGTATGTTTGTTTGATGCTGTGAAGGCGCTTAGGTGTTTTCTCTCACATGAACAGTAAAATAACACGACACGTTATAGTCAAAGCTTTTGTTTGATTGTTCTTTTTCTTCTTTTTTTGTTTTTTGTAGACGACATTCCAAATCTTAAATGCCTGCCAGATAAAAAAACGTGAAGCAAGTTTGTTTCCAGACTATGTGGTTCTTACCTTCACCAGCTATTTAGAGCATAGTGAATGGTGGTTGTTACAGCTGCTTTGATGTTTAAATATCATAATCATATATCCATGTACAGTTCAAACAGCTTAATGGCAATTTATCACTGTGTGCAGTATTTTGCCTGATCCAGACAAGTAGTTTTCCATGTTGGCGGCTGTTTTGTTATAAAGTATCCACCGCCCGCGCTTTCTGTGTTGTTTTCCCTTCCATCCAACAATAAAATAAAGAAGAGGACAGGATGCAGTTATGAAGACGTCTTTCATGTGAGCTCAGTTGAATTTGCAAAGAAAACCCAACAAGGACGATGCCTGTGTTGTTTGTACACCAATCAAAGCCTTTACAGAAGTGTCTCCATTTTTATTGCCCTCTTTTGCATTTGTTACTTAAGGCCATTCAAGAGGTTTTGTTTACAGTTCCTTATGTTGACCTGTGTGGGATGAAAATAAAGAGCTTGTTGTTTCTAGATGTTTGGCTTTTTCCCCTCAAGGGGGCAGCAGACAATTATGTTGCCACTTTGTTTTGAACAGCAGAAGAACTCTAACCTGTAATAAGATTGTAATTCTGTTAAACTATAATGTTTCGTAATGAATTTACGATGCAAATTAAGATTAAGGAAGAAGATCGCTGGACCAAGATGCTGCTGCACAAAGGCTGACCTTTATCTTATCTCCGTGGAAGAACTGAAGGACTGTAAGGACTCGGCCGTAAACAACCGGTCACGCAGTGGAGAATTGCTAATTTGTTAAGTGGGCTGTTTTAACATCCCCTTTCTGCCCCCTCGCTCGTCTTTGTTCACCGTTGCCCGCCTCTTTATTTGAGGGTGGGAGCGCACAAACACAGCACAGCTACACTTTGGCAGAGTCATTGTTTTGGCTTTGTCACGTCAGATGTTTTCCTCTAGACCTCATGCAACCCAGAGCCCACTGTAGATGTGCCACTAGGCAGTCTACATGAAACTGGTGGGATATATTTCAGTTCAGAGTACATTTAAATGTGTGAAAAGTCTCAGCTGTAGTGCACATGCCACTCATCTCAAAAAACAAACCAGAAATGTGATTTAAGATAACATGGATGCAATCCCCTATTTCAGTTCTATGGTTTTGCATATCAGGACATAATAAAAATCAACTTGTTCTATCAAAAGTTTAAATATGTTAATAATTATGCCATTGTTTATTTGCAAAAAAAAGCCAAAATGCAGAACCGGTGTGTGAATAAACTAAGTGCACCCATGATTCATTAGCAGTAATTGAAGTATTTGTTTTCTGTATGACTTTATCCCTCGCTCACAGCATTGTGGAGAAATTTTGGCCCAGTCTTTACAATGTTGCCTCAGTTCACTGAGGTTTGCGGGTATTTGTTTATGAACAGCTCTCTTAAGGTCCCACCACAGTATCTTAATCATGTTGAGGTCTGAACTTTGACTTTGCCATTGCAACACCTTGACTTTTTTCTTTTTCAGATGTAGGTTTGCTGCTGTGCTTGGGATCGTTATGCTGTTGCATTACCAATTTTGGCCAAGCTTTAGCTGGCAAGACGAGCCAGACGAGCTCATGGTTGACTCAAGGTGACCGCAAGGTGCCCAGGTCATGTGGCTGCAAAACAAGCCCAAATCATCAGGCCACCATCGAGCTTGACAGTTGTTATGAGGTGTTTGTGCAAATGTGCTGTGTTTGGTCGGTGCAGTGCATTATGTCCAAACATCTCCACTTTGGTCAAATATGTCCAAAGTGAGGACACTGCTCCAGAATCTTGTGGTTTGTTCAGATGTAACTTTTCAAACTTAAGCTGTCCTGCCATATTCTCTTTAAAGAACATGGCAGTATGGCTTGTTTTGGTAACCCTCCCGAACTAGCCATACTCATTCAGTCTTTTTCTAATTCTGCTGTCATGAACATTAACATTTAACATGCTGATAAAGGCCTAAAGAGTCTGAGATGTAGCGCTTGGGATTTATGCAGTTTCTCTGAGCATTGCATGTTCTGACATTGTGGTGAGTCTGATGTATTTCCTCTATTTGGTTCAATTTCAATTAAAAATCAAATAGAAACTTATCACAGGCTTTTTATTACATCAGCCTGACCTTTGAGTAATTGAAATTGACATATTTTCATTATATTGTCTACATTTTGCACACCACCTCACTACTTTTAAAGGGAAAATATTTGGCAGTCCAGTTAAGTATGAAGATTTTAGTTTTTGTTTTAATGGGACATGTGAGCTTTTTTTTGTTGTTCCTGTGGTGGGTTTGGCAGAGTTGGTGAAGTTCTTGATCTGGTTAAAACTTGGAACATCAACCAGAAAAATATCGAGGACACCTGCCAAGAGGCAAAGCCGTGCACAAATCCTGGTTTTGTTGCTGTATTTTTCCTCACAAAAAAATCTGTGCCTCACTCTTTATGTGATGTTCATCTTCTTCCTGCAAAAACAACAACAATGTAGAGACAGTGTTGTTCACATTCAATGTAAACATGCATGCAATTACAGATTCTTTAGGCTGTTTGATGACATTGATTTTCACAGTAGCTAGCATGAATACTTGATGTCTACTTAGTTTTGGTACAGTAGAACCCATTTAATAGTCTTCATCATGTCACTCGATATCTGTATTGATATTAATAGAAAATATTCACTGTTGTAATCAGCAGACTTTTTCAAAGTTTCTCTATCATATATTTAACTGGTGATTCCATAGAAGCAGTGTTTATGCAACACAAAAATTAAGGATCACTGCCCTGGTGCCCCACCTCACCACCACTGTTACTGGATTAGAGTACAGTGATGCGAGGACAGTTAATCCTGTAACGCCCACTGCCATTGGAAGAGAGCATAGATAGAACCAGTGAGCAAAATGTGATGTAATACTTTACAGAAGTACTGTTTTAATGTACTTGTACATTAAGAAGTTCTCTATTACCTTCTGCTTCTATTCCACAACATTCTTATTGGAAATAATGTACTTTGTAGTGCACATCATGTATTTTACAGCTTTGGTACTACTGATGCTGGCTTAATATAAATAAAGCTACATTTAAGTATATAAGTAAATAAAATAGTTTGCAGTTGCAACATTAATTCGATATACACATTAATAAATTAATAGTGATGTAACGTACATGTGCTCCAAAACAATTACTTTTACTTCAGTTACTTTAGCTTATTTGAGTACATTTTAATGCTAAACTATTACTGTGGCTTTTATTTAATAGACTACTTGTTTTATCGTTTTGTAAAACGGTTTTTAATACAAAAAAGTTGTCTGAGGTCTTGTGCACCACCTTTTTTTTTAAATAATACCATCTGTATAAGGACACAAGGCTGCGTATGAGTCAGAAAACCTTGCCCAGTGTTGTCTACACCAACTTTACTTCATTTCCTTTGCCCCACCACCCAGTGCTGCTTTGTTTTAGGCGCACCCCTATAAAAAAAAACAAAACAAAAAAACCCAAAAAACTGGAAACGCCTCTGATAAAAAACAGAAAGTTTCACAGGCACAACATTAACTGGAGGGCCCACTATAGAAAGGTGTAACCTTTGTTGGGTTGGGATGTCCCAGGGATTTCCGCTCTCCTTTCTCGTCACCTGCCGTTTTCAAGGTGGAGCCAACACCTGATGCCGTTTTGTGTTCACTGTTTACATGTGACAAGTTTACTGAAAGCGTGAATGAACCTCTGCTCTGTGCTGCTGTTGACTGCATGTGTATCTCTGGCGCCTCCAGCAGCAGCGGTGGCGTTGCGCCACTTGAGAGAGAGAGAAACTGTACTGAGTCTTTGTGGATCCAGGTTCCATGAATGAATGGACGAGAACCGGTGTCTGAACAGAGAAGGCGGCCGGAGGAGACTGCGGACAATCCAACTTCACCCGAGCGTTGTGTAAAGTTTCGTTAAGAAGGAAATCCATTCACTGAGCTGCAGCTTTAAAGGCCAGGGGAAGATTTTTCCTCGTAATCCCACTCCTGCACCGATCGAGCTTCACCAACAGACGTTGCTCGGTGAACGCTGGGTGGATTTTTTTTTCCCTTTCACGCGTGCACATAGCAACAGGTCATTTAGAGCACAGTCCAACCTGCAGCTGTGCTTCACTAGTCGTTAGACCAGCGTTAACTTTAGTTCGTGTGCACCGAGGGATGCTTTTTGCCACTCTTTTCCGCGCATTCGCCGTGATATGAACAGCATTGTGCTCGCCGCCGAGCAGATCCTCCAGTGTGAGCGCACTGCGTTTTAGAGGAGGTCGACCGTGGGAATGAGAGGGAAATGAAAATGTGCTAATTAAACATTTTTCTGGCTGATCAGCGCTGAGCCTTCCACACCGACAGACGGACCTGCAAAGAGCTGGAGTTGGTGCGGGAGAGGATTTCGAGAAGGATTGTATGTTTAGATGGTGCCAAACAAGTGGACCATGAATTCAGTTCTGCACAAATCGCCACCAAGGAGCTGGCTTGGTCTCAGATTACGCCTGAGTAAGTAAAAATTCATGAAGTCAGCTACTGACTGATCACCATCTTAATATTCGAGCGGCTGCTCAGTCTGCAGCTGGATAATGTTGGATAAGTCACCACCTCAGAGTGATCAGCATGCTTATTTGTGTGATTCACTTTAAGAAGTCACAAAGGAAGGGGAAGAGAGGAGCTCTCATGGCTTTGATCCTCAGGCAGCAGTTCTTTGTGTCATGCTTTCCTCCAGTCATCAAAGTTAATGGCTGGATTTGGCAAGTGACCTGAGCAATTATCCCAGCTGGAGGCAGGAATATTTTAGTCGGACAGGACAGTACACTCTGATCTGAAGTTATGCACCTGATAAAGGATCTTGGGACAACTCAGTATACACTCAGATGATGGATATTACCTCTTGTAAATCTCCAGACAGTACAGTTTACGGCAGTTCTTTTTTCATGCACTCCTCCACTCTTTCCTGCTCATAATTTAGACGTGCAACGACCTTTCTAGCAGTATGAGTTTATCTAACTGTTTCTCACACTCAGGTAAACTGCAAATTAGTTTCTCGTTGAGCTTTTATTGATGGAAACCTAATAAAATGAATACTTGACTCTTCTAGCTTTGAAGACTTATCAGACTGATGTCCTTGGAGTTTAGCTCTCTCTCGCTCTTCCTCTCCTTTATAGACTTTACATGTTCATGTACACTGTTTGCAGTTCATGGGTTCATGCAGTAAGTGAAGTATGCACGGAGTTAAAGTTTAGCAGCCTTAATTGGTTGAGTCTGGAACCCTTCAGTGTTCCAGGCCACCGGAGTCTTAAGTCTGTCTTAAACACACTGGTCTAATCTGGGGCCAGATGTCTAGTCTGGTCTCTGTCGTCCACAACAAAACAAAAACTGAAGAAATATCTCTGCTGTGTGCACTTATTCACTGCTGGGATGTCAAAATCCATCCCGAAAGATGTCAACCGTGGGAAGGACATATTAGTTTAATGCTTCATAGTATTACAGCATCATGTGCTGTTCATGCAAAGCTTGACCGTAAATGTAGAAGTGTGGTCTTTGCATGTCTTTATTTTCAGTTGATTGAGCCTAATTTGTTTGATTCATGTCAGACTACTATCGGTACAGCCATATTGGTGATGTTCACTGATGTCAGAGGTCAGAGGCTGAAATTTAACTCTTCCACTCATAAAGGCAACATCTGACGACCTCGCCTGTACCCTTAATGACAAAGTTTGACATCTGAATGAAATGTCGTACGATGGCCATAAGAACAGTTTCCATGTTTTTCCAAGGGTAGCTGCATGGGCAGAGACCACCCTCGCTAACTTCTGGTGCAAACTCAAGTTATTTGGTCTGTAAGCAGACGTGAAATATGACAGAATCTGCTCAGAGAAGAGAAGACCTTCAAAGGTTACTCCAAGTAGGCTTCCAAGGGGTAAAGACCTGTGTCCACAAAAGGCAAAGGCTGTTCAAGTTGGTTAGACTTTAGTCTGTGGTAGCCACATGGATGGATAACACATTGTGATCGTGTTGTATTATGAGTTACTCTTTGATTCCGACCCCTATTAATCATCAAGTCTATTTAATATTTGAAATTAGTGGAAAAATGCCAGTAAATGTTTTCTTGTTAGAGCCACAAATCCTCGAGATGGGTGTGTCCAATTTCTACTTCATTTTCTTTAAATTTAATCACTTCATTAAGGTTACAGAATAATTCACCAGCTGCTTTGTCCACTTAAGTGGTTTCAGTGATTTACAGACTTCAGAGCTGAGGTTTGCACGTTAATGCTGAACAGCAGTGGAAACAGTCTTTTTAGTAGCTGTGTTTAATCATATCTCACGATCAATTAGAAATTACAGATGATGAAATTATCTTCTTCTGAGTACTTTAAGGACTTGGCGGCCCTGTGGCTTTCAAAGATGAGGCCATTCTTTTGCAGCCATCGACAGAACACTAGCCACTTTGGGGCTTTTTATCGTGCCACATGATCTTCATCTACAGATGGATTCTGTAATTTCCTTTTTGAAATAAGCCCTCAAGAAGTCGCTGCCCATGCAGGGTCATGAGAAGATGTATGACAGTTTTTTTTCTTCACCTTTAAAACGGCAAGAAAATATATCTTACCAATAGCCTCCTTTAACAGCTGTAATGGTGCTTTTGATCATATCAAATGAGCTCCGCTGGCAGATGAAGTTTGCCCAGGAAGTGCTCAGACGTGAATCTAAATCAGAACATCTTTAGCATAATAAATGGGTCTAGAATAGCAGCTAAATGGACCTGATGTTGAGCTGCAGAGCTCTCAGGGAACATCTGGAGCCTGACCAGACCTTTGAAAGTTGCGTGCATGTGCCACGGTGTGTGTTAGTGTGTGCGCGAGTGCGTATTAGTGTTTGTCTGGCTCGTGGCTTGTTACAGTTTAAACTTCCTTTTCCAAACTGTCTTTCTGTTGTTCCAGTGTGATTTCCTTTCTCCTTTTCCCTCTCTGCATTCATGTCTTCTCCTGATGCCATTTTGTGTCACGGTTTGCTCTGCTTATTTTCTTTCTTTCCTTCAGTTGCAGAAACATAATCATTCAAATTTCTTGTGTGTTGCTCCAGCTCACCCTAGTATTTTTTTTTCTTTTAACGTATAAAAGTTTTTGGTTTTTTTGCTAAAATGCAATGACTGCAAGTTGACCTCTTTTGGTACTACAGTAAATATTGGTCAACACAGTTAGCTTTTGTCTCTAGTTGAATGTGATCTGCATTGCAGACTGTACTGAAAAACAATAGCTCACTTATGCAATCTTTCCCTTCCCTGGTCTGACAGAAAATGTATTTCCTTCCTTGCATCTAATTATTTCTGCACTCCACTTCTTGCTTGTTGATTTACCCACAGCAGGGGAGTTCATGAAGGTCCTGTGACCCAAAACGTTTCTCATTTCTTGTACAACCATCAGATTTTCCACATATTTGACCGTTGTGGTTCTACTGCCCTATTTCTTTTGCAGGGGGATTCCCCTTTGAAGTTTTTGCTCTTGTTCTTCCTCTGGTAATAGACAGTGTGTCATTTCCACATTATCTTCTCCACTAGCTTTTGGTCCTCAGTGCATTTGCTGTTCTTTTTTGTGTTTAATGTTTTGTTTTTTCTAAAAACTTGCAAAATGCAACACTGTCATAACAAAAGCAGTCATTGTGTCACTTTGTGGAACCAGAATGTTTCTTAAACGCTTAGCATTTCTAATTCTTGCTGTGAGCGCTTGATGAGCTAATGAGAACAAAGCCTTTGCCTTTAAGTCGTTATCTATTGCAAATGTAAAAAACATTGATTCCAGGTGCTCTGAGAGGCATAAGTGAAACTCACAGTATGCACACTGAGCAGGTGTTGTGGCCTTGCACACTTTACTGCAGTGTCAGTGTTTTTGTTTATAGCCACAGATGAAGTCATTGTCATAAACCTGCTGTCAGCTAAGGGCTTATTTTTCCCCACTGTTCTCTCACAGATCTTTTCCCATTGGAGCACTTTTAAATGGTCAATGACGAACAGAAGCTGATACGCTTCCCTTCTTACGCTCAGTCAAAGCACTTTGTGTAGTTTGTGCCATTTTAGGGCGCATTGTCTTATAGGAGAAGCAGGTTTGTTAGGCTCCCAATTCGGTTGGTGCACTGATCGTTGCCTTCAGGGGTAGTCTGTCCATGCAGTTTTGCATCGTCACACAGAGCACAAGCTGTTGGCCTCCGCTTTGCATTTTCATTCAGTTTGCATATGAAATCTGCTCATCTGCCCGTTGGTCAGCGTTGGATTGAAGTCTTGTTTTGTAAATTCACGCTCCGCATCACTTTGCCAACTTCAAACAAATAAAGGCAGCTAATATGATCAAAAGCCCTTCCACGCTGTCAGGGCCTCATCATGTTGTAAATAGACCAACAGTGCGCTCGCTCACTTCAAACTGTGCAGCAGATAATTAGAGGGCCTATGTAAAGGTCACACACATGTGCACGCATACATGTACACACACACACACCTTCTTTAACCAGAAACATAACTGCAAATGTTTATCTCTAAATGTGTCCTTCCACACGTGTAACCTCCACCCTGCTTAAATGACTGTTTATGTGCATTGCAGCCTTCCCCATGACAATAACTGTACTTTTCAAGAATAAGTGTTTTTGATTCCCGTTGACTCTGTTATTGGCTTCTCAACCGTAGACCCCCTCTGCAATTTCAACCAGATTGTTTCAATTATGGGATTATTCATATCAACAAGCTGAAGAGTGGTTGTTTGTCCCTCTGAGCTGCTGGTTTAAGGATGGACTGTTAAATTACACCATGTCTCATCATGACTCACTCGCTGGGGATGGCCCCTCTAACTCAGCTTCTGAGGGTTTATATCAGCGCTTTTGATATCTTCAGAAGACATGTGGTAAAATCTACTCGTGTTTCAAATTCAGGTACTCATTCACTTCTCCCATTCAGTTGTATGAAGACTTGATGATAGCGCTCAAGCAAGGTCAAAATAATTTGTTTGGGTTTGTTTTCATTTCGAGCGAGCGTTTTTAAGCTTTACCTTGATTTGTGATAGAAGGGAAAGGTTTACAAGATGCTAGCGAGCAGTGTTGGGGAGTAACGGAGTACATGTACCGCCGTTACGTGTTTAAAATACAAAATATGAGTAACTGTATTCCGTTACAGTTACCGTTTAAAAAGGTGGCATTCAGAATACAGTTACTTTGTTGAAATTAATGGATTACACGGCAGTATTTTCCTGTCTCACAAGGCTATGTCCTCTCTATTTTTGGTTTCCACAGCGGTGAAAACCCAAACAAAACACGCATTAAGAGGAGGCTCTAATGTCTGTGTCTCAATCTCGTGGCCCATGTCACCCTTACTTGCTGCCCGCATAATGACGTGAAGAAATATTTTTAATGAAGGCAGTAGGCAGAGTGTTACAGGCATAGCCCTATAAAGAATGTAGCCTCATGGGCAGTGTAGTCCGTGCTGCAGGGAGAATGGACTGCCATACCCGTTATGTGTCTGTGAGCGCGGGGGAGGGAGAAAAAGGAAAGTGGAAAAGTATGAGGTGTTACCGAGCAGAAACGGGAGCTGGAAGCATGTAAATATAATAACAACCACTGCAGCCAAAAAGAGTGCCTGACGAGCCCAGTTGTAAGTAAACTAAAAGATTTATCCATTATAAGGGGGAAAAGACCCGGGAAAACTTAGTTAACCATAAGAATGATTAAAGAAATTACAATTTAAAAACCCTGAAAACCATAAACACCCGAGCCTCAACTCTCGCGGCCCAGTACCAAACGAGCCGGGGGGCCCGCGGGTTGGGGACCGCAGATATAAGGTATAGGGTGAGATGGAGACAGATGAGCCTCTGTGGTGAATTACTGGGATTTTAAAGCTTAATCTAAATTTACTTTAATTTCATTGGCTACTGGAACATAAAATCTACATGTATTGAATCAACAGTCAGATTGTATTATAAACAAGTTGGCTGCTTTGTTTGTTTTTAACGGTGCGCCCCAGGGTGGCTGTGGCTACAATGTAGCTTACCATCACCAGTGTGTGAATGGGTGGATGACTGGATATGTAAAGCGCTTTGGGGTCCTTAGGGACCAGTAAAGCGCTATATAAATACAGGCCATTTATCATTTACCATTTAAATTGTTGTTTTTCAATCCTCTCTCTTATCAGGTCTCAGGTGTCGGCCTGTCTTGGTGCCTTATAAAGTCCTCCATGCCCTACACTGAAATACTTTATGAACTATTTGAAGATTGCTGTAAAATTTTGACACTTTTACAGTTTCTAGAGGAAGAATCCTAATGACTCTGCAAGGCTGAGCTCAACCACAGAATACAGTGTCAATAAATTTTGTCTACACATTAATGTTCCCCCTTCAAGGTGAACTGTAATAACTTTGGTGGGCCTCCTGACTTTTTATGAACCACTAGCGTGACTCAGCACTTTATTTTGTCCAATACTTTTAATCAAGCATCCACAAAGAATAATAACATTTCTGTCCATGTCGATTTTGTTACTGATTCCTTATCAGTTTTCTGCGTATAGGGTGGGCTAAGACAGGTTTACATCTCTGAGTCAAAGAGTTAGGCTTGGAAAAAAGGCACGCCTGTTTCTCAGGTCTGCTACCAGTTTGACATCATTGCTCTACAATGCACGACTGCCAAAAAGACCAGGCCAGAAAAACATGCCAGATAAAAGGAACTGATTAAGCATATGATTCTGACAGACTGAACAATCTGCCCAGTGTGGTTGATATCTGTTTCTATTCCTGTCAGTTCTAATTAGCACTGAATTAGTTTATAAGTAAGTTAACTGGTGTTTTCTCTTTTTAAATCGTAGCCTAAAATTAAGGTGGCCTCTTCATATATCTTGACTCGTTAAACAAATACTACAGAATCAAAGAGATTTGTTGAGAATGGCCTGAAATGCAGACGAGTGTAATAATACTCACCGCCCGATATTTGCAGGCTGTGTTACACTCGACAAATGCGTTTATTATTTCTGACCTGAATTATACTCATAAACACATTAGTGTTGTGGGCATATTAGCATAGTGACGTGCATTTAGCTCATAGCACAGTCTAACAGAGCTGCATGATCTGCAGAGGCTGCTGTCTTTCAGCAGCGACTGAAGAGCTAAAAGCAGAGTAGCCAGACAAATGGTGTCCAACTGGCAAACTGACAGCAGTAATGATGGATAAAGAAACGTAATTTATTTTCATTTAGTTGAAGACAAAAGGAAATGAAACCAGACAGTATGTTTTGGTGATCTTCTCCATAGTCCAATAGTCCTGTGATCCCTCTGCGAGACTGCCAATAACCAATAAGTCACTTTCATGGTGTTTTTTTTTGTTTTGTTTTGTTTTGTTTTTTAACTTTTACATATTTTTCCGCCTGTGCGTCCGTTTGCTTGTTCAACCTGTACAAATGTGTAAAACGGCTCATCTGTCTCGCCTCCACCCTTCACCGCACCTTCCCCACACACAGCACAGTCTTTCACCAACAAAACACACATGATGAAATAAAAAGCGGAGGAGAGCAGCGTGCGTGTGTGCAAAGCCATAGTTGACTCTAATTTATAGTCAAAACAACAGTCAAAAATACCCTTCACTTTTCTCTCATTTTGAGGTGATGACGATGGATTGATGTTGATTTCAAAGAGTGGAGACATGTGCGAATGAAATTTTGTGTGCGTGCCGGCACGACATTACAGAAAGCAGATTGAATTATTAACCCTGGGACAGATTGGTGACCTGTCCGGACTGGGCCCACCTTTTGCCCGGTGACAGCTGGGTTAGGCTCCTGTCCAACCATGACTTGGATGGGTGAATCCAAAAATATTGATTTAATGCAAAGTCTCTGAGATCATCATCCTTTGGCACAACCTATGTGTGACTGGTTATATATTAAAAACAAAAAAACTCCCTTCAAATCATATAAAGCACAGAAGCCCACAAAAGTAATAAAATATAAAAAATGGAGTCAAAGCAGGTGGTGTGCATCGTGCAAAGCACAGTAGCCAGATAAACTGTATCCAAAGAGTAGAGAAATGTGTCTCAGGCTCTGGATAGAATGGAAATGTGCCTCTTGCAAAAGACAGGTGAGTGATACATACCCCGAAACGTATCTCGAATACGCAGCCTCTTGGCAGGTTTGATGTTCACATTAATATGTGCTGCTTTTCCTTAAAAATTTATTAATCCATATGTAAAAACAGAGATGGACAGTCTTGCTGGAAGTTGCTTTTTGGTGAGGCAGAATCTAAATCATTTGTATTTTCTTCTTTTTTTGAGCATTCACACAGAGACGTCTTTAACTGCTCTTAGTTTGCTGGTGAGAGGTTAACCTCTGCCTGTTTGATGGGCCACCTTGCTAAATATAACCCCCAACCTCCTCCACATGGGCACGCACAAGCCTTCAACTGCACTCCCTCTGTCAACACTCAGACTTACACACTTTTTCCCCCTTACTGCTCACAGTCCAAAAGTCTCATTTACAGTCTTGTCATACTGCAGCCACTCGCTCACTCATTCCTCAACACACCATTAATACTTTAGTGAGTGTGA
This sequence comes from Pelmatolapia mariae, assembly GCF_036321145.2. Taxonomy (NCBI): domain Eukaryota; kingdom Metazoa; phylum Chordata; class Actinopteri; order Cichliformes; family Cichlidae; genus Pelmatolapia; species Pelmatolapia mariae. The sequence continues at coordinate 8,170,821 of NC_086244.1, read as the reverse complement.
TCCTGTTGAGCAGCCAGTTCATTCAGGCTTGACACACTAGGACGTTTTGCTTGCTATTTTTGTCTTATGCTACTACGATCAGTTGGAGGTAGCTGAATTAACATTAATATTTGTAGAAATATCACCTCTAATTAGTCTGTTAACTTCAAAAAGTAGGATATGTTTACAGGCAGTGCTATACTGGATTAAATGATTCCTGAAGCATTTAGAAAATATTCTTACTGCTTGGAACTTTCTGTGTGGTGTATATAAAGCAAATACATTCAATAGACATTTTATTAGGTTAACCTTGCAAGTACCAGATTGTACCCCATTTAGAACTGCCTTAATTGTTCATGGTACAAGGTGCTGGAAACATTCCTCAGAGATTTTAGTACATGTTGACACGATGGCATCACACGGTTGATGCAGATTTGTCAGCTGCACATCCATGATGCAAATCTCTCATTGTACCACATCCAAAAGGAGATATTGTGACTGCAAAGACCATTTGAGAACTCATTGTCATGTTTGAGGAACCAGTCTGAGATTATCTTTACAGCAGCCATCAGAAGATTTGTACATAAAGGCCATGAAGGTGGTCATAAAGGGATGGACAACAATACTCTGATAGGCTGTTGCATTTAAATGTTGGTGCTAAGATGTGCCAAGAAAACCATTACACTATGATCAGCTGGAACTGTTGATGCAAAACAGGATGTACCCATGCTTTTATGGCCTTTACACCAAGTTCTGACCCTATCATCCAAATGTTGCAGCAGAAATTGAGACTCGTCACATTAGAGAAAGTTTTTCCAGTCTTCTGTTGTCCAATTTGGGTGAGCCCATGTGAACTGAAGCTTCTTTTTGTTTTTAGCTGACAGTGGCAGCGGTGTGGTCTTCTGCTGCTGTGGCCAATCTGCATCAGAGATGTTGTTTTGCATACCTTGGTGGTAACAAATTGTTATTTGGGTTGTGGCTGCTTTCCTATTAGCCTGAAAAACTCTGAACATTCTCCTTTGACACAACCAGCTAGAGATCAGCAGTTGGTGAAATACTGAGCTCAGGGAGTCTAGCACCACATTTACTTAAATCGCCTTTCTTCCTCTGATGTTCTGTTTGATCTTCAGCAGATCATCTAGAGTGACTCCCTGCCTAAATGCACTGAGTTGCTGCCGTGTGATTGGCTGAATATCTGATCAGCTAATCACACGCCTGTTGAACAGGTGTACCTAACAAAGTAGCGAGTGAGTGTAGAAGCTGTTAGCATAGCTTTGCATAAAGACTGTAAACAGGAAGAAATTAACCTTTTACTGCCTGATATGTTTTAGAAACCCAGTTTGTTTTTTACATACATATGAAAATATAGATACTTCTGTCACCACAATAGTGTAAAATGAATCTTTGTTCCCTTGTTGCATGTGTATATTTCTTTTTAGGGATTTTATTGTGAAGGCTCACTTTGCACTGCAATAGAAGGGTTTCCAGCAAAGCACAGAGACAAACCTCAATCTGTCAAGTAGTGTTAATTAGTGAGCTATGGAAATGCTCTTTTTCCCTTTACTTTTGGACAGAAGCAGACCTTTGTTGTTTATTATGCTGACCATCTCCTGACTGTAGCTACTTATCAGGCAGATATGATGCAAAGTTCTTATCAAACTCTGAGCATAACAAGTGTCAGTCAGGGTCAAACTGTTCCTTACAATATCCTGGATGATAAGATCAACATATTTCTTTGCAATAATAGGGCTGTCATCATACTACTGCTCCTTCTGCTGTTATCTTTACAGTACCAGAGACTGGTTGAGGACTGCCATTCATCATTGCATTGCTGAGAGACGCACACTTCGAAACTTTGCACTGGCATCAAGATTTTTGCCCTAAAAAGTTTACATTTATCAGATGGAACGATTGATATCCAGATCAGCTGTTCGAAATCCTTCATTTTCAGCCATGTTTTGTGTGGTGTTTATTTTAAGATGGGTGAGAATGACTCAAGCAGATGGGAATGCAGATTTGTAACACCTAGTCCACGGATGTTATACATGAAGTTCTGCTTAAAAAGCCAGGGGCAGAGCCGCTGAGCTTATAAAAACAGTTGCATAATGTCTTCTGTTTTTCTGAGATTCTTTGTTAAGTCTAAAGAAATAATCCTGATTATTTTATAGCGATTACATCAGGTTTATTTTTAGCTTGAACTTGTGACTTGACTTTTTTTTGGGGGGGGGGGGGGGGGGGGAGTAGGAGTGTGTTTAAGAGGCAGGGATGCTGGTGGTTTTTAGTACTCGAGGCTACTTCTTGAAAGAGCAATGCAAACTGCTGGAATACCTATTTGTGAAGGGAAACCTTTGTCACACCTTGGCAAATTATACATAAATCAGGCTGTGTAATCTTGGTAGAAAATACAGATTCCCTTGCATTTTGGTCATTATTGGACTCGTCTCCAATCGTAGCCTCTGAAGGCAGTGGCCAGGATATCTGGATCGCAGATAACGGTTGAAGACTGGTTCCTGTTCCCTGCGCCAGTCATTGTTTATGAATGTAGCTAAATTAAAACGTGCTAATAAAAAAAAAAAAAAAGGTTCAGATGATAGCCTTTGTGCGTGTGCACCTGCATGCAACAAAAGCCTGCTCAAAAAACATGTGCAGTCAAACTGATCAGACTCTTCCACAAAACCCAAAGTTACCTGTACCAAGTCTTTTCATAGGGATTAAACTTTGACTGGACCTGAACATGCACGGTCTGCCAGCAAACACCTGCCCAGCCTCTGAAAATGTGTTTTCACTATACAGAAACCATTTCTAGATTCTAAATTATGCACAAATATTCTGTGTATGAGATCAGACCAAAAAGCATTCTAATGTCAGTATTGGTGCCATACTTGAGCAGGTATTTTCTGTTCTTGATACGACTAAAGAAGTGTCTTTTTATTAAGAGCTGAGCTAATGGATGATGATGAAAGCGAGGCTAATGTCTCATCTGCTTTCCGCTTTGTTTCTGTAGTAGGTGGAAATTGGCCCTTGTATTTGCTTCCCAGTTCTCATGCTGCACGACTGCACTCTTCATTAAAAGGGAAGCTGCGTCCTCAAAGCTGCTTCAGATTATTACCATATGTCTGCAAAGCCCAGCGCTGAGCAGAAAACCAGCTCCCATCCTACCCTCTAATTTCTTATCCCAAAATTGGACATGTGGGTCGCTATGTGTGACAACGTCCCTCCCTTCCCCCGGCCGGCGCAGCACATTCTCACAGTATTTCTTCTCCCATTTTAGATGCATAATAGCAGTGCATCAACCTTTAAGCAACCCTGGAAAATATTATGTCTTGATTTGATATCTAACTGCATGTTGGTTTAACCCTTCAGCTGTTTTTCCAAGATATTAGAGGATCTGAGTGCGTTGTCTCACTCGAGCGTTTTGCAACTGGACTCCTTTTGCTCATTTCCGAGAGGCTGATGTGTGCGTTCTACCTCCTCAGAAATATCTGAGCTCATGCTCCACAGAGCTGGTGCATTCATAAAAACGAATAAATCTTTCAGGAGACATAAAGGGCGCGGGCACTAATCAATGCAGAAAAATGTCAGCCTTTTACAGTTTGAGCAAAACATAAAGAAAGTCCGCTCTGGATGTAGGAGGAGGCCTAAAAGAGATCTTTGTGTCACCCAGTCCAAAAGCCATTGGCCCACATTGCCCGTCCCAGCATGCAACTCACCTCTGCATGAATACAACACTTGTCTGATGGAGTGGGCAGAAAGCCCCCCTATCTCCAGGAGATCCTACACAGGGCTTTAACATGAGCAGCTTGCCTCACACGCCAATTTTGCACAGTTTGAGAAACTTTGTCATGGATGAAGTCAAACCTCAGGGAAGGCGACGGCAAAGGAAACTTGCTCCTAGAGATGAGATGAGCAACACCCTTTTTAGCAGTTGGTTGTCTGTAATTTAGTTGGGAAAAGCTTGGATAAATGGATTAGAAGAGGACAGCATTTGGTGCTTGACAGCTCCTGGTGGGCGGCTTTAAGTGGATGATTAGCAGAGAATCTAAAAACCTACAGGATCAACAGGAAGATGCAGTGAACAGAAGGTTCAGAGACATTTAATGGTCTTTGCTTTGTGGGATCAGATGCAGTATTAAATGTTGCTTATTTTTAAATGATAAAAAGTTTGTTGCAGTTACAGAATTGATACTGTTGTCCTCTGGAAATATAATTGTACTTGAAGGAAGTGCATTTGCTCACTTGGACTCGCTGTGAAGTAGGATCAGACTTAGACAGGAGGTTCAAAGCAAGTTTTAGCAGGCGCAAGCTGGATGAGGTAATCGTGCAGGTGGAGATTACAGATGAACATATTGGCAGTTGGCAAAGTTGAAAGCAGAGTTGGCTGGCAGGCTTTGTCTTTAAAAATGGTCAAAGAAAAGGGAGTAATAATTGTCTGCAGAGCTTCAGATAATTGTTCAGTGGGGGAAGGGGCCATGGACTGCTCAGACTTTTCAATTTCACAAGCAAAGTATGGGCAAACGGCTAAATTATATTCATTCCTGTAAAATATTTGCTTGTCGAAGAAGTCACAATGTTCCTCTACTGGAAGAAGCGTGGTGCGTACGAATTGGAGGCTTTGCCATCTCCTTTCAGCGAAGGGTTAATGGAGCGCTACTCCTGGTCTTCATCCCTGGACGTCATCCATGATCTGTGTGGTAAGCTGAGGAACCAGGTCACCTGACTTAACTTTTGGATTAGTGTTTGTGTGTCTGGTTTTCTGCACAACAACAGAAAACCAGTGTTTGTTTTACTTTGGATTCTTTTAAAAGAGTGCCAGTTAACCAGCCCCATTTCACTAATCACCACAGGGCAAATGTCTTTGCACACTTTAAAATGTACTAGATTATAGACTATTACAAATTGTTTAGTGACTGTAGCAGTAAAAGGAACAATAATATGCCTAATTTAAATATGGACACAATTCCCTTCAAAGCAGTCTCCTTCTGCAGCGATGCACTCGTTCCTGGAGGATGAAATCTCGGTGCACGGCCCCTTGAACCTCTAGAAAAGCACTAATGAAAATGTCCCTGATCTGATCTGCTTTCTTTAAGACTGCAGGGCATAAAGCTCAAAGCTGCTTTTTGGAACCAGCTCTTAATAGTGACGGTGTGAATGCTGGCTCGCTTTGATATAGAACGTGTTTGCTGTGTGCACTTCTGAGAGCCAAACACTAAAATCTTCACGCGCGCTCAAGTTTATGAATCTTAATGTGTCCAGTATGTGTCTGCTGAGAAGAAACCCACCAGACTGATGACATTTAGGCTCAAATACACTATCTTTCATGCTAATTAGTAAAATACAGGAAATTCCTTTGCTTATAAGATGAGCATTATTCATTATGAAGGAAAAAAGAAATGGACCATGCGCAGTTCAGAGCTTGTCCACTAAGTCGCATCCGTATTTCACTGATATGATCAAGTGATCCTTTAACATTCATAAGAAATAACTCATTGCATTGTTTTATGTAACTTTTCTGCAAGAAAAAATTTTTTTTTATCCCCATTATGGAAAGGCTTTTTTTCCATTGCTCTGTTCTTCCGTGGAAAGCACTCAGTGACCTGGCATGAAGACAGCCTCACATGAGGTAGACAAGAGGGAAAGAGCGGATGAGACCAGCTTCACAGATGAAATATTTACCACGGAAGAAGTGCGTAACAGCACTGAAATCCTCCCGTCTGCACTCGGTGCTTTTTTTTTTTTTTGAAGTGGCACAGGGCACTTGCTTTCCGCTGTGTCCCCTCTCCCACCCCTCCTGATTTACGCCATTAGTGAAAGGGAAGTGATAACACACGGCTGTGGAGGAATGTTCTTCATCCTGTCCTCTTTGCCAGCCAGCCTTTTGGAAATCGCACTGCTTTTTAGTCAGTCTGCCTGCTGAGGCAGACCTGTTTGGCAGACGAAGAGAGAAAGAGGAGCCAAGAAGGGTACAGTCAGGCTGTGATCCTTACATTTTTTTCTCCATTTCTGTAATTAAGTCCTGAGCTTCTACTGAAAACATTCTCAACTGTGTTTTAGCTGTCAGCTTTAGTATATTGTTACATTCACCAAAATGGAAGAAAACACAAACTTGAATCCAGAATTCAGTCATTTCCATGGATTATCCTATCTATCCAGTGTTCTGGGAATCCATCCTACCTGACAAACCATCCTACCCGTTGTTTCTCCGCATGCGCACAACACGAAATTAAGTGGCAAATCGTCCTAACTTTGTGAATATGAGCTAGAAGCATACTTTAACAGCTAAAATTACGTGGGAAATCATCCTAGCATTGTTAATAAGACCTAGAAACAGACTCTGACAGGTAAAATTAAGTGCCAAACCATGCCACCTTTGTGAATGTGACCTACAAGCATACTTTTAATGGGTAAAATGAAGTGGCAAACCGTCCTGGCTTTGAGTACGAGCTACAACCATACTCTGATGGGCAAAGTTAAGTGACAGACCGTCATACCTACTTAAATTTGTGCTAGAATTACTCTGTGACAGCAGAAATGTGCATAAACTACTTACGGTAGGACATTTTGCCAAAGTAGGATGGTTTGTCAGAACACCGGATCTGGTTTTTTGAGATATTTTCAGCGGTTGAAATATGACCAAGAATCTAATTGTGCTGGCAACTCTGTGAAGCTGTACCACGGCACAGTGGTGCTCGACTTTTACACTAATGTCACCGTATTAAGAGGTTCTCTGTTACAGTGCTAACACGCTGATGTTTCGCATGCTAACATTTGCTCAGTTCAGCTGAAGTTGATGAGAATGTCAGACGTAAACGGGATCACCTGGTTATTACAGTCTGTCCTGAGAGATGTGTAAATATGTACAAAATTGCCACCACGTTAAATTTCAGGAGAACAACCAACGTTTTTAACTCTATAGGTGCTGTGTAAAAGTATCAGTAATAAAAAAACTACAATAATAAATAAATAGTTGGATGTATAGCTTCTTTAATAAAGCAAAATAAGCCGTGTTTGATACTGATGAAGATAAATTATCTGTTACAATACAATACAACTTTATTGGCATAGCACATTTAAAACCAGAGGTACACCAAAGTGCTTCACAAAATCCAGTAAAAGCAGCAGCAAAATACAAATGCAAATGAGCTAGCAGGTGGAAAGCATCGATTAACCAAGCATACAAGGTAAGCAGATATCAAAATAAAACTTCAAAGGTAAAATCAATACAAAACATTGTTCAACAAAACAGAATAAAAGGGATTGCATGAGCGTACACTTACAAGAAGCGTGCTCTAAATAGCCGGGAAGGCTGAACCGAATAGATAAGTATTCAAGGATTCAAAAAGTCTGCATTGAATCAGACACCCGAATAGCTTGTGGGAGATTGTACCCAGAGGTTAGGTGCAACTGAAGCGAAAGGACGGTCCCCTCTGGTCTTCAGCCTTGGCCTGATGATCTCAGTGCTCTACTAGGAATATACAGGCTGAGAAGATCAGTAAGATAGCTAGGCGTGATTTTATTTATGATGTTGCTGTTTAGCCTGTGTGCCACTCTTTGGTCTGTTTGCACCATCAAAAGGAGCTAAATTCAAAACTTTCATGAACTTTTTCCCCACACCAGATATCTCCATCGATGGATGATTGTATTACACTTTAGCCTCAAAGCTTTAAAACCTTATTTCTGGCAAAGTCACAAAACCTTTCAAATGTTTGATTGCAGTTTTTTTGTTACAATAACTATTGAATTTAAAGTTTCCCTTCACTTGTAAATGAGCTTCAAAATTACTGACCAGTGGTGTTACCAAGATGGTTTCTGACTGGCTTCTGGAAAGACTTTGACTTTAGTGCTGAGGGGGAATCTAGAGCTAGTCATGAACCCAGTTACACAATCACAGTATATATTATGTAACACATCTGATCATGTGGTAATTTATCAGCTACAATTGTGGGCAAAAATTGGATAATGAAAGCTATTTTGGCCTTTTTGTAACATAAGCAGTGTTCTGAACAAATTAGGAGTAGTTTTTGTTATTTTTATGACAGACTTTTTAAAAATTTTCTTAAGTGAGTCATAATTGAGGCTTCTAAAATCATTGGTTTATCCCAACATGCACTTCTCATACACTGTGCTAAGTGCACACTGGCATTCCGCAGGTCATACTCAGACACGAGTTCCAGTAACAGCAGAACATGCCTGTGTTTTGCTGAAAGTTAAGCACCAATAAAGTCCATAAAAAGAAAAGCCTGACACAAAAAGGTCACAATAATAATATCTTGTACTTTATGGATCTTGTACCAATTACTGTACTTTCTGACATAAATGCCCCCAAAAATTTAAGCTATGCAGTAATCCCCTCATGATGCCTCTTAAAAATTGTGACAGGGTTGTGAGTTCTCTACTTTAATGCAAAAGTCACCTAGACCTTTGGATACGCATGGAGAGGCTGGAGAACGGTGCTTTTGTTCATTGCTATTAAATAACTGTGAAATGACTCAGCACAGTTAATCAGATATTTGTATTTTTCCACATCTTGTAAATTGAAAACTGTTGATTGCTTCATCCACTCTTCTATGGAACAGTTTACACTTGCTGTCCTGCGGTTTTCAGTTTTATGCATGGCGACCTCGGGTTTGCTCAGATGCGGTGGAGGAGGGAGAACGACGGAGGGAAAGGGTGGGAGAGTGTGCGATGCACATGTGTGGGCTTTTACCGCCACTGGGGTAAAACAACATTAAGAAGAAAGCCTGTGTTCTGCCCCCAGTGCCACTGGAGCCTCAGCATTGGAAACAGCTGCAACCTGCTCGTGATTTAAGGGATGCTTACCAGACCCAAACCCAATCCACCTGTAGAGGAACAGGAAAAGAGTTGGGCTTTAGTAATAATGGAGGGGGTCGTTATTTACGGACCACAAGCCCCTGGGAGTGAGAATGAGTGTTTGAAATAAAAGGTAGTGTGGACATTAAGCAATTATTTCTAAAAAAGAATGTTTGTATTCTCTTTCTCTTTTTTTTTTTTTTCTCTCTTTTTTTTTTTTTTTTAAAGTGATTTCCTGTCTGGTAGCCTTTAAAAATAGCTTAATCTTCTGTCTGGGAGCTGAATGAGAGGATTGGACCAATCCCAGTCTCTCCTGCCATGTGGATTCTCACTCGGTTGTATCCTATTGTCATACTGCCGACCTCTTAGGTAGACTTTTGTAAACCATTATGTGTCTTTCTGTGAGTCTACATATTTGCAGACTTCTCGAACAGTCTCATCACAAGGAAACTTGTGATGCTCTAATATTATATCTATAAGTGATGGCATCTGGTTACTTTGCTGCTGCTCTGCCTTTGCAGAGTTTTAATGTTTAAATAGGATTTACCAATCTGTTCTCACTCCCAGAGGTAAAATACCGATGCCGCCAGAAGGTGCTGGTGTCCACGAGCTTACCAGTTTTGTTTTTTGTGACTGTGCACCTGTCCACTAAGAATGTTCATTACAGTGCAGCAACAACTATGCACGCGCCCCAGACAGCAGACTTTAGAAGTAGAAGCATAAGAAGTATAACAGGAATGACTCCTCAGCTGTAGTGTCTCCAGCTGTCTGTGTCTGCAGCAGAAGTATAATCAAGGCCTCAGGAGGCAGGAGGGGTGGAAGTGGACTCAAACACCACTGTCGACCAGGAGTCTGTGGTGCGTGGGAGCTTTACGTTTTCCTGCTGTTCACCTTTGCTTACTTACTTTGGTTAGGTTTGAAGTTAAAATTGTAAATTGGGTTTAGTTATGTCCCTTCATTAATGCTGTTGCATTGAAAAAATATTTTTGATGGTACTCGGTGCATTTAAAAAGCAACACTTAGAAGTCCTGAGCAAGAAACCATGAGGGTTGGAAGATCTGTTTCACTATGGCTTTGATCAATAGTGAAACAGATCTCCTAACACCTAAGCCGAGGACACTCTGCGGTCTCCTCTGAGGTGACATTGACAGAACAGCCGTGTATGACCTAGGATGAGAACAGGCTGGATTTACATAATATTCATCTTAGCAGTAGTTTGCTAAAATGCATAGCCACTTGACAGGCAGAATGCTATTAATAGACCCAAAATATAAAGTCCTAAAAAGGCAACTGTTAAACACTGTTTGTACTGATTGTATGTCCCATGTGGAGCCCTCATTAATGCACCCATTCAAGCACTACAGCTGTGACTTCCATTAAGTCTATGAGGGTTTAGTGATTAGGCCCAAGGTGGGAGATTGAGAGACTGATACCAGCGTTTCTGTTTTCTCCAACCTGATAAATCAGACTTGCAACTGGTCCTGACCGAGAAACAGACCAGCACATAACTCCCTGCAAAACTTCTGTTTGTTGTCTTAATCCTTTTTTTTAAGGACTGCAGGGAGGTTTTGCTTTACTTGGACAGAGCCAGATTAGCTGGCCCCCTGATTCCAAACTTTATGGTAATGAAAGCTATCTGCCTCCTGGTTCCAGCTCCGTAAGTTTTATTTGGCCATACAGATGAGAGTGATATTGCTCTTATCATTTAGTGCTCCATCAATAAACTATGTGGTCAAGCAATCACCAAAATAACTAATATGCACTATAGCAGTAATAAAGCAACACTATTGCACTTTTTAAACCCTTCCTTTCCTTAATTTACTTCATATCTACACTTAATTTGGGAGATGGATGGAATTTATGCTAATAGGCATTAACTATTAACGACTCATCTCCATAGCCCTGGCTTCAATCACCCAACTTTTCTGTCTGCTGCGCCACGGGTGCTGATATGTCCGTCTCTATGCCAGCTTTCCCTGCCCGTATGGCATCCACCTGTCTGCCATCTGTGTTTGTCTCCCAGGAGTGCTTTCATAGCTATCTCCTGGCAGAGAGGTGTGTGTTGCGTTACACGAGGGGGTGTGGAAGTAGAGGAGGCCGTTAAAGTCTCTCAAAAACAATATGTGAAGACGAAGAGAGGAGCCAAAGTCTGTGCAAATGCAAACATAAGCTCACCCTTTCTCCATGTACCATGATGCGACCGCACCAAACAGAAGGCAGCATTCTTGAGATTCCTCGTGAAATTGTGCCGAAGGCTTACGGTTAAACGTTCGTTCAGCTCAGTCTCTGCCCACCTCATGGTGAAGAAGAGACTAGTGAACAGAGTGAGGCGTGATCAAGTGGTGGTTGAACTTGCTGAGAGTTTCATCTCAGACCAAATCTTTGTCCTGCAACTGAGGTGTGCTGGGGTCACTGACCATTTGTAAAAAACCCTCCTCCCCAAGCAGCCTTGGTCCTCTCATAACTTGTTTGGGACAGTAGCCTGTCAGGCTTTGGATTTCTCTGTTTAATCTAATACACTTGGAAGTTGATATGCATTTTTGTTTGCGAATAAAAGACAAAACACAAGTGCCAAAGCAATGAATGGATTAAATGGCGTGTTTATAATCTGCTAATATTAACAGTCAGCCTAAGCAGTTTACAGTCTGTAGTAGGGTTTGCGTTTCCGCTATAGCCAAAAAGTGCATGTGGACATTACAGCAATATCTTTTTATTTTATTTCAAATTGTTTATTATTGCATTTGTTTCATTTGTTTTATTTCATTGCATTTCACTTTGTTTTACCAGGTTGTCACTCAAGTTCTTTGAATTGCACTACCCTGCATTCATTAAAGTGCGACATATCTAATGTTTAACTGACTGATTGGGGCAGCTAAAGGTTATAATGAATATAGTCAGTGTTTACAACTGGCAGATCCACTGTGTAGTATCTCCCTGCAGTGTATTAGCCAGTTTAATGTTAGACTATCCTGCAGGTCTTTAGTGGATTTGGACAATGCCTACATACCCATCTGCACCCATACCTTTAACCATTCTAACAATTCTAAAATTCAGCTCTTAAGTTTCATCATAACTGCGTATTTTCTCATGCACTGTGGAGAAAAAAAAGTATCAAGAAGGTAAGCTAAGCAGCCAGACATGGTTTAGTTTGAATGATCTTATGCATTTCCATCTATACTCGCATCACCAGAGGCTAACGAGCTCTGCAGTGCAAAACAAGAACAGCACTGCTGCTAGATCAATTTCTGTGTGTGAGTCAGAGGTATACCAGATGGCAGAGTGACAGCCTGTGGCAGTGCAGTTGTGTAGGCTCCCATTGTGCTAATGGTAATATGGTAATGTGTTTTGCAAAAAATAAATAGATAAATATTAGCTGATATACTGGGTCAACCTAGAGATTCATACACAGTAAACACCTAGTGTGCTCTTTTTTTCTTTTCTTTTCTTTTTTTTTTAACCCTAACCAGCGAACCAGTGAAAAGGCTGCAACCAATGATTATACTTACCTTCAGTTAATCTTGTCTCCTTTATAAATAAAAGTGTGGAAATTATAAATTCTCAGACTTTATTCATTTTGCTATTATTGGTCTGAACAGCAGTCCAGAATTATAAGGTGTTCAATATACGATGGTACAGAAAGACTGACATTTGCTTTGGCTTGTAGCAAGCGTCTACATTTGGTGGAGAAGTGAAGAGACTGTTGAAGTGCTGGAACATCATATTCATAGATGCATCATTCTCATCACAGAATAAGGACAGGCAGACTAGTGTGCATGATTAAATCTGGCCTGGGCTGCTTTGGGCTTATTTATGGGGCTAGTTTGGATACCTAATGTTTCTTTGCCTCGGGCATTGTCTCTCTGCGGTGAGCAGGCCGGCTGAGAGCTGTGTGGATGGGATGCACCCCTGTCTCTTTAGTGTGCGAGCTCATTGTCTGCTGTCACGTGTGTGCGTGTATGGTGTGTGCTCGTGTTTGCTTTTGGCTTAATCAGCAGTGCTGAGTTCAGAAATTCCAGTTCATCAGAGAGAGAAAGAGGGAGAGTCAGCAAGATATGAGCAAGTAGGAGAGAAGATGGAGGTTTGGCACATTATGGTGTGATTATACGATAAAAGGAAGGATGGTCATGAGGAAGAGGGCTAAGGAGAGGAGAGCTTAGCACAGAAATGAATTTGATGTTGTGGGTCAAAATCAAGGCGAGGGAAAGCTATCCATAAAGCTGCATTCATGTGTTGTGTTCCTTTTGTTGTGGCAGTGTTACTGTTGGCCAGTTGCATTGTGTAAAATCAAGAAACGTACCTTTCATCGCAGCTTTGCTAACATTTCTGCACATTTCTTTATTACTGTTCTGTGCTGTGATTATCTTTAGGTAGAATGCAGTAATAAATTACACTGTTGCCAATAAGATGATTTCTAGATGGTTTTGTATGTTGAATTCAAATCTGAAAGTAGATTTGAACCCAACATTTCAAATTTGGATAAAATCTGTGTCAACAGGATTTATGCAATGATTAGAATCCAGTTCTAGAACAGTTCTAGTTCTAGTTATCCTAGTTTCTTTTCCTCCTTAACTTTTCTCAGGTCCTGTGTCGGCTCTTTGTGGAATTCTTTCCTTTGTTTCTTTTGACATGATTTACAGTTAGAGTTCATCTGCTATAGTTTTTTAGGCCTGCTACTTCGTCTTTTCTCCTCCACTTGTCTAATTTCCTTCATTTCTAAGGACAGGCTGCATGACATGGTAAGATCTGGCAGGGTTTTTTTTGGCTAGTAGCTCTTTGGAAATAACCTTGTTGGTGCTAAAATGCTATTTTATATCTGACAAACTGCTTTATCTTTGGCATTTTTAATTGATTCAGCTAAATAAATGGGAACAAATGATACTTTTGCCACGTGCTGTACAATACAAGAATGTCTGGCTCCTTGTAAGCAAAATGTAAAGAAATTGTAATTCTTTTCATTTATCTCTGCATGTAAACAAGCTTAATATAATTCGGTGTGTTACCACTCGTGTATATACTTGAATTTTTCTTCATGCTAGGAAGGGGAGACTTCCCTGTGTCTCTCTCCTTCTTTTCTTTCCTCCTGTGAGGTGCACGTATGCAGCACCACTGCACAATTAGTTAGCGTTATACATAGCGCTAGATAAGTCACGAGTATTAAATTGTTTCACTACACCGACCAACTTTATGTCTAGAAACTGAGTGAAGCCCTCACTGTCTAGCTGCTTTCACATATGTACATGGGAAAACTCAAATAGCCGTCTTTAATCTGGCAGCACACACGTACAAGGTGTGTATCATGCTCGCTATACCATGGTAGAGTAGCCCGGGTTATTGTCGTGGTGCCTACAAAGTGAATGTGTGTCCCGTGTCCTTTGCCTAAACCAAATGTGTATCCAAAAGTGAGAATGTGACTCATGCAGATAGTTTGTTTTATGATAAATGTGATGAAAGATTACTTTTGGACAGTACACCAGCACACCTGATTTGCCTGGCTGTAGTTCATGTGTGAAAATGGTTTCAGTATGCTTATGGATGCTGAGCACAAAAAAAAATACAGTGGCCTTATGTTTTTTTTTGGATCTTTCTCACTGGTGGAGCTGGAAAATGTGGCCAAAAGACCACTTTTACAACTGGCACGATTAAACCATGAAGAATACATTTACAGGCTGCAAAAAGATCTTGAGTATGACGTTAAACCCTATGCAGAGGAAATGTTGGGTATAGACCCTTTCCCTTAAGTTGTGGTTGGACAACCAAGTTTATTTTTATTTATTTATTTATTTTTTTAAACCATAACCAGTGTCCAAATGTTTAGATCCACTTTGGATTTTGTGTGTTTGCTGTTTCACCTCCCTGCAATGACATCTGAGATCACACCGATAAGCCAAGTAACATTTGTTTTGTGGACGACTGTAAACTCTCGCTGTGGTAAAGACTGCTCTTCCTCTTTGGGAAACTCTCCATAAAAGCTGAGGCTCCCTCTGTAGCCTGCTGCTTGTAAACCCCGAGGGAAACATTAGCCTGAGGCCCGCTGGCAGAGGCCACTGTCAGAGCTGAGAGCGCGTCTCGGCCTGCTCCCAGCACCTCACACAGGAGAGACCCATTTTCTTCTTTTTTCCCGGAAGGTGGTGGAAGCTTTACAAAACAGGCTAGGCCTCTGCTCTATCACTTTAAATGGCTGTAAGGGTAGTGAAGGTGTTTGGGACACTCTTTCAACATCTAAACTGTTGTTTAGATTAGTCGTTTACTGTTGTTTACCGTCTAAACAAGTAATTTCAACAGTTTAGGTGTACTGGCATAATTTCTTACACACATTTGGTGTCCCCAGAAGGCCAATCTTCATGTCTCATTACTGACATCCTGACTTTGTTTAGGGTTAAAATGGATGATTTTAGCTTTAGAGCATCTCAGCAGTGTAGAATAGAATAGAACAGTAGAATATTGTGAATTCTTTGTACATATTTGTGTCAGATCTACATTACAGTATGTCCTTGTTGCTCACTTTTTTAACTCTTTGCTCCTTAAAGATGACATTTGAGGACCTCCCTTGTACCTTTTAATAACAAGACAGCTTGGTATCTATCACAAATGACCATTAGAATAGGTTTGGGGGTTTTCTAAGGATATCCCTAGTAAGGTGATCGCTTTTGTTCTGGAAGCAGGCCAGAAATATGACAGAAACTGCTGAGTTCATATAAGAGAAACAAGGTTGACCCCTATTAGGCATCCAAGAGGGGAAAAAGTTGAGGCACATTTCTGGTAGGGACGTTTTGTTGCTCTGCTAAAAAAATAATCACAAAAACCTATTACAATATATTAAAAACTGTTTTCTGACCAGATACTTATAAAAATTAAGTTTTTCTTATCAGGGCTTTGTGTGCTATGTGTACTGAACATATAAATATGACCTATAGACATGAGCATTTTATCCTGAGGACCTCAGGACCTTGGGACAGTCTCACCAAGCTGCTAACATGACTCTAAACCCTGAGTCCACTATTGAGTAACTTGACTGCACACAGGTTGACCCTTCCCATCACAGCTGGGAAACCTCTGGCTCAGTGGTATGCACCAATTACAATGTTTTTCCGTCTTCCTCACCAGCACCCTTTACCTGTGATTGCAGCTGCAGCCAAGTGGATGACTCAAGGTGACTCGTTTCTGTCTGCGGGCTGTGAGCAGGGCCTCGTTTCTGTGATGACAAATTGGTGTTTTAAATTTGACCTTCAGTTCAGCCACTAAGTGACTTCATTTCCTAGCACCAGTCCTCCTCTGTTTAATGTTATTTTATTGGTGCGAAAATAGCAACTAGATTATTAGTGAAAGTTTTACTAAAAAGTCCTGTCATGCATGGAAACTGCAGATCCTTTGGAGCGAGGCTCCTTCTGTTTTACCCTCCTGGCTTTTACTTTCTCCTTTCTTCACATGTATTCTCTGTTTTTCTCATTAAACGGTCAGATAAATATTGGTGTGCTCAGGGACTCTGTTATGATATTTTTATCGTGTGTGTACATGTAGGAGATGTAGATGTAAACACTGCCTTTTATCGTGCCCCCTGGTGTAGCGATAGCCAGCTAGTAAGTAGATTTTAGAAGTTTATTTGACAACAGTGATTTGTTATTGTGCAGCAGAGTGCTGCGAGCTTGCCCATGATGAGTGCACTTTTGTACAAAACCCAGATTGGGGCTTCCTCTCATTTGCTCCATTTTCTTCCTGTCTGTTCCTGTCATTTCTCTCTGATCTCCTCCCAAAAACACACCCCACCCTCTTCCCTCTGTTTACCTTCCCTTCATGAAATCTCTATAGCCGAAGTACTTTTTCTTTTTTCTTTCATCCATTTTTTTTTTTTATTACGTGGCTTCTAGGTCTCTATTACTGTGTGTTTCTTGTGCTCGTAGTCGCTCCATCCTTATGTAAACACAGGCAGCGACTTTTAGTCTTGCTGTCTGCAGTACGTTTTTAAAACTTTACCAAGAAAGGTGTGTTAATGGACGTGCCGCTGGCTGGGTGGCTGGTTTGGTGTTTTTAGTGACACAGAGGGAAGTCAAATTGACCCGTGTGTTCTGTTTCAGATGAGAAGCCCGTCCAGGAGGACGATGGGGTGGTGTGCCAACATCCCGAGTGTCCTGAGCGGCGGAGGGCCTCTAAGGTAAGATCCTTAAGGCTTGAAAGTCTGTGCATGGACACATTTCACTTGCAGTGAGATGGTATAAAAATGATTATTGGTCTAAATCCGGTAACTAACTGGGGCAAGGACAGGCTGCAGGGAATGCAGTTTTTATACCCATACTGCAGCTCCTCCTGGTAATGTCTATGTGTGAATGCAAAGGATCATATTATTTATTCCTTACATTAATTGGACTTTAGCATTGTCTAGTACAAAGTCCATACGAGCTCTGAACTGGCCACCAGTTAGTTTTAAGCAGCAAAATGATAATAACACAATTAAAATTATTTCAAGCAATTCAAGCGTAAAAATCATGGTTTCCAGCGTGATGGAAGAAAAGATCCACACTAGTGCCACATCTTCCAACAGCCACACGTTAAGCCGAATCAGAAGCAGTGATGGAAAATCATGTCCACAGACGCAAAAATTAATCAGGTTACTATGAGACTATATTGAGGTGTTTTGATTTAGCTAACAGTAGCCATCACAATTTGTTTGTAACGTTAGGTGTTTACAATATTTTCATGAAGTCTAACTAGCTTACTATAATTTATTACCTTCAGGATTATGCATCCATGTCACCTGGTTTTACACC
Organism: Pelmatolapia mariae; assembly: GCF_036321145.2. NCBI lineage: Eukaryota > Metazoa > Chordata > Actinopteri > Cichliformes > Cichlidae > Pelmatolapia > Pelmatolapia mariae. Next base: position 8,153,272 of record NC_086244.1, on the reverse strand, counting down.
CGTGTACATTTGTGAGTAAATTTAAAGTCATCAGCAGGTTGATGTTATATATAATATGCTTATTAAATTTTTGTCTTGGAGTTTAATGAGAAAAACCAAAATGATGAAAGATACCAAAATGCCATATACCTGCATTATGTCTAATGTCCAGCAGGGGGCGAGTACTCTGGTTCCAAAAAGAAATAGTCGTGTGTTAAGCTACATAAAATCAGCCCTTGTTTCCCTAACTCTATGACCTCAGTAAACACTAATAAAGTTACTGGTTTCTTATCCTACTGCGTTCAACACAATTCTCATTTTAAAATGTATGGTCCTATTAGAGTCAAAAAGGCCCATAAAGGAGGGAATGGTTTTGCGCAGATTTACCTTGTAATGAACGCTATGGCCACATTTCTGCAGGTATTTTGCTGAACATAGCTATTTAAAAGCTTTTTGAAAAATCCATATCTGGGTTTATATCTGCACAAAGAAAACAGAGACTTTGTATCGGAACGTCAAAGGATTGTATGTTTATCTCTTCTTTTGACATCAAACTGTGCATCGTGTTAGCGTTTGTGGGCTTTTGATTGGCCAATATTTCTTCACGGTTATATTGCCACCTGTTGCTTTGGCATGCTCTTGACAGCCCTTGAGGTCATATTTCGAGATATCATGTGTACCAAGATATTTTTCAAAATGAACTGGGAAACTAAAATATTTTTTTAAATACCTGCGTACATGTAGCTGTAGCCTGGCATATCGCTATCCTATGAATGTGGAGCAAGATGGCGACAATTGACTCTTTATTTACTGTATGGATTGTGCATGAAATGGAGTTGATGACTGAGCCTTACAGGTGCTGGCAGGTGTACAGAGCAAAGGCAGCCATCCACTTGTGTTGATGTAGTTCTATAATCGACAGCTGGACAGGAGTGGTGTCAGGTCTTGACTTAATCTTTTGGGACTAAAACCAAACTTAGTTCCATGCTACACTCACAGTAAAGGAAGTACTTGGGGCAGATGGATGAATCACTGACTTGGACATAGAGACCGCTGTTTGCATTCCACTTCCTTCTGACAGTCAGATGGGTTTCTTTAAACCATAATGATAATGGTTGTTTTTTTTTTTTTTGTTTTTTTTTCTAACCTTAACCAAGAAGCTATTATTTTAACCATGATGACGAAGGTCCTCTAACATTAACAAACCGGTAATTTTAACCACCACACGTTTCCCCATCTTTAACAAGTACTTATTTTAACTCAGACCATGAACATTCCTCAACCTGAAACAAATCTTTTTTGCGCCTAACCTTAGCCAAAGTTAACCTGGTGTGATTTTAATACAGATGTCAGAGAAGTAAAAGCTTTTGTGTGACATTCTGAGTGAAGCTACACAGGATGTAATTTGTAAGACATGTCCAATGTCTTAAACTGGAAATTAAAAAACTTGTAATGAAAAGGCACAAACCCTGACTAACTCCTCTTGGTCTCCCTGAGTTTGAATTTAATTAGATTTAGCCTGACAAAATGTTGTTGTGGTACAGTACTGTGAAAGGCAAAGCAGAGTGGGAAATCTGCTTTTCTTCTTCTTTAGGTGTTAAAAGTGGCGTGAGTCTTGGGGCTCTGTGTCTGGCCACCAGACTGTGAAATGAATTATTCCTTTGAAGCCACTGGTTTCTGAAAATGGGAGTCTGGCCAGAAGACCAAGGGAAACCGCCATAGTGTCTGGCTGGTCACTCGCTAACTCTGGTTTGTTTTGGTTTGTCTGCTCTGCCCTGACGTTTCCCTCCTGCCGCTAAAGCTGGGCATTAGACAGATTTCCCATTGAAATGAGATGTTGTCTCCTACTGTCCTCTCTGTGGAAACAATGGAAAAGGAAGATGACACGGAGAAAAGATTTTGAATTCAGGCAGGCCTCTGGAGAGAGAGAGAGAGACGAGTTATATATAGTTTTTCTCCATGGCAACTGAGAATAATGAAGTGGGGGAAAGAACAGAGATGCAAAGTGCTTAACCTGAACTATTCACACTGTCTCTTTCCTTTCTCCCCACATAAGTCTCCAAAATCCACTTTTCCTTAAAGAAAAAAATCACTTCAGACTGTCTGGCCCCTCTTGCATGACAAAGTCTGTCCTGTTTTTAGGATTTGTGTGCCGAGTTGTAAATGAGGCAGGAGGCTTTCTCCTTGGTCAGGGTCAGGCTTGACGTTATTATGTAAGGAGATTATAGAAGGGCTTGTATCCCAGTGCGGACTGGGACAGACGGGAGGAGAACAAGGCTGACGGCAGATACAAGGTGTACAGTCTTTTTAGGTAACACAGAGGCTTTTATTTACATTTTGTTTCAAACAGTTATCACCTTCTTCAGATAGCCAAGCTCCATTAAACATTTAGATGTTACTAAACTTCTTCATATAAACTTAAAAATAATCCAATTATTTGTATATTTTCAAGCGATAGACTAAAAAATCAATCCAACACAAGTGCTCACACTGCAGTTCCTCCGATGCTCATCTCCAAAAACAAATCAAACCTGTAGACTCCCATGTGTAGTTACAGCCTAGAATATATATTTTTGTTTCTATGCTTACTAGCAGCTAATTTCACCCTTTCAAATTACTTTAGGGGGAGATTTTTTTTTAATTTTTTTTTTAATAGCACAGACTGTTAAATGGTTTCCAGTCGCTCTCTGCTTTGTCACTTTAGGTTAACTAATTTGATTTGCAGGACCTTTTGACCATGTTTGTTTGTAGTCTTTGTGACTTTGAGTCCTTTTAATACAGCAGTTAAAAAAATATGGCTTGCTGTGCAGTTAATTGTGCAAACAGACCAATGAAATCTGAAATCACTGAATCTATAATCTGATGGGTTTTTTCTTTTCTTTTCTTTTCTTTTCTTTTTTTTTTTTGAAGATGAATTCAAGTTTTAGTTTTTGTGTTAATTTGGTATTTTGCTTATTAGTGTCTCAGCTGACTGCAGGTTTCACCAATCTTATAAACAGTACATTGCGCAATGACTGAAACTAGCACCACTGAATGAACAATGGGCTGGGAGGTCAGTTCCTTGATCATTAATATGCAAGTTCTCATGACCATTGATCAATCACTACTGATCAAGGACCATTGATCAAAGACCACTGATGAAGATGTGCACATCCTGGACAGGGAGGAACGCTGGTTTGAGCGCGGCGTCAAGGAGGCCATTTATGTGAAAAGGGAAAGACCATCTCTGAATCGAGGAGGGGGGCTAAGGGTACATCTTTCACCATCTTTCAGTAATGCTGTGATTGCACCATTCCCCAACTCTCTGTGAATAGTAATCATGGCCATTGATCAGCGGTCTTTGATCAATGGACCTTGATCAGTAGTGGTGGATCAATGAGAATTTGCATATTAATTATCAACTGACCTCTCAGCCCATTGTTCCTTCACTGGGCTGGTTTCAGTCATTGTGGAATGTACTGTTTATAAGATTGGGGAAACCTGCAGTCAGCTGAGACTGAAGCGATCACTTGGATGAGTGACAAAACATTTTTCCCACTGAAAGCGCTACATCCAGATCAACAGAATCAACCTTTTGGGATTTACTTACCTGGATGATTGAGCATGCATCAAGAGACTTTGCTTTGAGGGGTTTTTGAAGTCTGTTCGTGAATAAAGCAGAGATGAACTGTACAGTCAATAAGTGTACTTGAATTGTATTTCTGTTTTACTGCTAATATGTAATAATTCCACTTTCAAAGTGTAAATCCTTTAGAAAAAATCAAAGAAAAAATGTCAAAAATTTAACTGATATTCGAAACATTGCTCAATTTCTCTCTATGGGTGTATTAACAAGAGTTCATTATATTGAAAGACTTAAATGCGCTTTATGGAAAAAGTGGAAGAAACTACCTGCAAAGTGTACAATATCTACATGTAAAATATCTACAGACTTTATCTTAAGTCAAAAGAAATGCGTTGCATCTGTTTGATTCAATCTTGTACCACAATAAAAACAGGTTTTGTAAATATATAGTACTCTATATACTAGACACATTAAAATTAAGCCTCTAAAAGCCACCTGTCGGCTGCATAATGAGTAGCAAGTGAATGGTTTCAAATGAAAGGCATTCATTGAAAATATTGTTTTAAGTGAGTCACTGGTGTTATTCTTGCACCTCGATCCTACGCTGGCTGTTTCTGCTCTAGTGAGGAGCGGATAACCCAAGATGTCACAATTCCTAACGCTTCTGGTAACTGTATACTTTAACTTAAGAACATTGAGGGTGAGTCATTTTACGTTTTGTGGTTTCCAGATCATGAAAAATCATTTTTTTTGTGTACTGGAAGATGTTGTGATATTATTCATGCTCACAGCTGTTGCTCAATAGTAGAACTTGTATTGTCTGTAACAAGCTTTAAGCAGCAGGGGGCATTTCATGGCTGCCCTGACCTCCAGGTCTGCTGCTGCTTATTCTCCTCCAAAGCTCAGTCTGACTAGCGAGAGCCACATTTCTCAGAAGAATTTGAGCATAAATATATCCCTCGACTTTTACCCACTCCACCCACGAAACCGATTTAGACACATCAAAGAAAGCAGTTTTTACTAAATAAAAAAAAAACACATTAAACTTTTATATTTCACTTTAAGAGTTTTTGAAATGACTCCCAATCATCTCTTTGATATGTCGGCAGCTTGGCAACAAGATACACTGCAGGCACAAATGCATAGAGAGAGAAAGCGAGTCTTGGACTTGTAATGCTCTTTTTCAGCTGTTTTATTCCCAGGCAGGCTTGCCTTTAGTCTCCTCCTGCTATATATCAGCTCCCTGGCGAGGCTGTGTCACTTCTAGTCGCAGCATGACTGGCTGGGACTTGAATGAGTCCACCTGGGCCATAATTTACTGGAATCACACCAGGTTGTCACCCTGTACTTGTGCTGCTGTAGCTCAGCTCTGTCACCATGTTGAAAAGCAGAGCTCCTAAAGGTTTCTAAAAGGATTTTAAATGGCCCAAAACATGTGTTTCCACGGGGTTTTTGCTGGCGTGTTTGGATACTTTTGGTTTCCTTAAGTCAGGGGGATTTGAAATCCGTCTGCAGGTGTCTGAAAGATAATGTTACAGAGTGGGTTCTCGATTGAGGTGGTGGGATACGGTAGTGCGTGCTGGTTAGTGTTCACTGCTAGTCTGAGCTTGCTTGCTGGATTGAGGTACAGACAGAGAGGAGTTTATTATCCCCCTCCTCCTTCGCTTCTATCCCACCGGTCCCCTTTATTTCCCTCCCTCCCTCCTTCAGGATTGACATGACCAGACAAGATGACTCGCGAGGCGTGGGTTGCTTTGCCAACGGGCCCCTCCCAGTCCAAACAGCTGGAGGCACAGGGATAATGTGTAGAAAGTGGAAATTGACAGAAGCACAAAGGATGAGGAAATGTTTAAGTTAGCTGGATCCCCCTCGGTCTCTGTACGTGCATTGTGTGAACTTTCAGCCTCCCTCTGTATCCTTGTGTCTTCAGCTACTCTCTTCCAAATAGTTGCTTTTTAATGTGCTCCAGGTTTGGACAGATCTGCGTAAACAGCATCATTTTTTAAGCAGTTAGGACATGGAATAATTCGCAGCAAGATCGAAACTAAAGTGTGCTTTTATTTATTGTTGAATAGAAGTAGAAGCGAGTTTATATGACTGCTCCCTTGGAGGGCTTCTATAACAGGGAATTTGATCTCAATGGGACTTCTTAGTTAAACCAAATATTAAGAAAAGTGGCAATAGATTTGGTGACAACATCTTGATGTAAAAAGATGTAGGACTCATTTTAAATGCAGTGGAAGAATTCACTCTGTCCTGACTCATGATGATATGGGAACCTTATTGAAATAATTACACGAAACTAACATCAGTGCTGTATTTTACCTTGTTTTTCATTATTTTAGAGAGATTGGAAACTCTCATAGTTGAATTAATTTGTTTCACCTTCTTCTGGAATTGTTAATGCCTCCAGCTGGAGAACTGGCACCAACAGCTTTTTTTCTATTTCTATAAACCTAATATCTGAATAATGTCAATGTAATATCCATTTTCTTTAGTCAGTGTAATGTGTACACAGTTAAAGTTGCTCTGTATTTGGACATGTGGAGTACATCTCATTTAATCACTCATGTTTTCTGGCTGGCTTCCATTTTTATAAAAAAATTTCTCTTTTTCCTCTTTTGTTCCCACTCTTTTATGTTTTATGAGCAATCCTTTGCTTATGTTTAATGGTAATTAATTTTTATTAGTCACAGTCTTATGTGATATACTTAGACAGAATCACCTTATTACTAGCAGCTGACTCATTCAGTCTGTTTTTCCTTTTAGCGGCTATCAGTTCATTTTGTCACGAATGTTTCTTCTTTTATAAGCACAGACACAGTGGATCTTCAGATTTGACCTTGCTTTCTGTTCCACTGAACTGCTCAGTTGAAAAGTCACACTTAACCGACACTGACAGGGACCTGCCGAGGCTGCTAAGTAAACACGTTCATTTGGCTGGATGCCTACTTTCTGTATCTTTGAGGGGGATCTAGGGTGAAGGGTATTAGACGTTATTTCCTGGTAGGAATGGCTTAGGTTCTAGGTGTCATAAGGCCCTTTCAGACATACCCTCCTTTCATTAATCTCAATGTGTCAGCTGTATGAATGAGCAGTCTTGTTCTTGTTGGAAGAGGCACAACTGCAGTCTTGCTATGGGACAGTAATGTTTGCTTTCAGTAAAGGACAAGTCTGAACTTCGTATAGCAACATTACCAAACAGGCACATCCGCCCACATGCATCTTTGTGAGTTGTTTAATTCACTAGAAGACGTGTTGAACAGCAATGTGTATATAATGACATTTTTTTAAAGTATCTTGAAACACTGAAAACAAACACCTAAGGCAAACCAATGAAGAAAGACAAAAAAAGAAAAGCGAGCAAAGTTAATACTCCAAGAGAGTCACTCTTTGTGACATTGATGAAAGAACCAAGCTAAATAAAGCGGGTACTGACAATAACTGTGGCCATAAAGGCAATAAATCTTCTGCTCATAACTTAAAAGGAACCTACGGTATGTCTAGATAACAGGACACCGTCGTATGATTAGTGAAACCAGCAGTATTACATACCCAACATCTGAAAAAGGCAGCATATTTTCTCTAACAACTCACCACTTGCCTAATTGTTCTTGAATCTTTAGCCTGGGAGGATTCACATCTTTTTCTGAAAGGTCATTCAGCATGCATGGACTCTAAAACAGCCGCTCTACATCCATACTATCCACTTCTTCTGCTCATTTTTCTGGTTTCATTGGGTCTTTCAGGAATTTCCAGTTAATGTTAGAAAATGTCCTAATAGGGAAAAATGGCTGTATATATTTATCAGTTTTTTCCTTTGCCTTTCTTCACGTCATGCAGCTTCTTCAAGTATCTTCAAAAGAGAGCTGCTGATGGTGATTTATCTCTGGACACAACATACATTATGTTCATCAATATTCTTCACAGCTTGTATTGTAATTTAGACATTGACATCTTTTTCAAGACTTTAAAGGATGTGACCTCAGCTATATAAACGTTAGGTTCTTGGAAAGTTTACTTTATGAAGTAATGAGAGACCATTGATGGGAATGGTGGTCTAAAACGCTTCGGTTACTCCAGAGTGAATTGAACATTACAGGAGCTGAGGAAATGGTGCCTAATTACATTTCAACATGAAGCTTAGTACTGGAAAACTATGGTCGTAATTAGCTTTTTAGTCTATGCTTTACATTCCGAGATGAATACACTGATGCTGGTCAAAATTACTATACTTCTACTTTTTTACTGCTAAAGCAATTTTCATGTAGTGAACAAACTTATTGTTAATAAAGATTGTGATGTAATTGGTAAAAAACAACTTTTATTAGACGACCTTATTAACTAATGCTATGAACTCACCAAATTCACACAGCTTGGCTAAGCTACAGTTAGGTGACTAACATTATCTAGCTCTCTAACACTAATTAGTAGTAATTGGCTAGCTCGCCAAATTACTTCATCAACTAGTGTGGCCCACTCAAACAGTACTGATTTTTACCAACCATAAATTATGCTGTGCTGCAATGCAAAGGTTTCTTAATCACGATTGCTTACTGAAATACTAGTCGAGGCTTGGCTACGCAGTGTGTAGCTAATGCTGCCTGCTTACATCATTCATGATGTATATTTACATACAATAGTGCCATGCAACAGGGTACTTGTTGATATGTGCGGTTTACTGGGTGTTACTGAGAACTCTAAAAAGCTCAAATTATGGAGGATAATAATTAATGTCATGGTGCAATGGGATGAGTAGTAAGGATAATGTAGCATCTTGTACTTTTGCAGCCTTAAAGGCATCATGTCTAGAAAAAAAAAAACACCTAAATTTTATTGAATTAAATGTCCTGAACTTATTTATCCATCTATTTTATTCCATGTATTCATTCCAGTTTGGATTAGGTGGTCTGGAGCCTATCCCAGCTGTCATAGGCTTAGAGACAGGGACACCCCGGACAGATTGCCTAACCCAGAGAAAGGCGTTAATCTAACCCCATCCATCTCTTTGGAGTGTATGAGTACCTGGAGAGGACCCACGTAGATATGACAAGAACCTAGAATTCCACAAATTGCAAAAATCTGCCCCAATCTCTGGTAGGAAATTCAGTTTTAAGGAACTTGAACTCAGGAATATAGGTATTTATTGCATATACGCTCTATATAACTGGAAAAAAATGGAAACATCTGACAGTTCAAACCAGAGATTTGGTGTGCTATCCAGTAAAGTCTCATTTGTAAGAACTCTCTTGCATTATAACGTTTTGTTTTGATTCACTGTTAATCATCTCTTTGTTAGGATCCTGTTTGTTGTACGATTGACCAGTCTGCTTGAAGTCATTAAACCAAACACAACAATAAGGAAAAAGTGTGGAAAGCTTTAGTGAAATAATAATTTTGTTTAATTCGCAATTTTGGCGCAGCAATTGACTTTTGGATGTGAACACTATTACTTTAAGTAGTCTTGGAAATGATTTTGCTACCTTGAGAAAGAATGAAATCATAATCTGTGTTGCTTCAGAGTAATCTTTTGTGTTACGTTGCACACCACGCTTATCCTGTTAAACACAAAAATATCTTCTGTGTTTTGGGTTATTACTCAAAAGTGATATTCCCATAATTATGTGGACATTTCTCTCCAATGGCGTAACACTGTTGCGTGGATCCCTGCCACGGTGCAAGCTACAACAGCTCCTTCTTCTTCAAACAGACGCACAGCCTTCATCTAAAAGGCAATCAGCAGATCTTTTGCCTGTGTCTACTTTTCCAGCTCTGTGAAACATTTCGTTCCAGAGAAAGACTGATGCTGTCTTTATCGTCAGACCCTTGTCACCTACCACTATTGAAGATTAGCAGTGAAATATCCGGTATGAATGTAGCTAATTCCAGAGAAATGGAAGAGCACAGTCACAACTGTTGCATAGTCTTCTTTACTTGGAACTAGGGCTGGGTATCGTCACTGATTTCTTGAATCAATTCGATTCCGATTCACAAGGTCCCGAATCGATTCGGTCCACGATTCGATTTGAATCGGGGAAATTTTGCCTCAGACAGTCAGAAATATTATAATTCTGATCACTTATCAGTACATATCTATATATCTATAAAGAAAGCTGACACTTGTGAGACTTTATCAAAGGTGTAAGCATCACAGTAGATTCCTTTGTGTCAAAGTAACTGAGGATAAAACACAGAAAAACATGAAGGCGGTTTTCCTGGTCTGGGTTTTTATAGCAGATGACCTTAAAAATATTGTGCAGTCAAAAACGAAGTGAAGCAGAGCAAAGTTACAGAGGTTTGATTAGAAACACAGCTAAGCATTTTCCAATTTTGCATAATTTTAAAAAGTTTAAATTTGTTCAGTATTGAACAGCAGAAATGAGGCTTTCTTGTCGGAAGTAAGTAAAAAGCAAAAACAAAAAACAAAACAGCGGCCAACACCGTAGACTGGTGGGTAATAAGTAGGGGTGGGTTCTGATTATCGATTTAGAGAGAGAGAAAGCTGAAGTGTGATTTTTATTGTGGTGGAAGCAAAACAGTAAGAGGAAATTCGTGACGATGTTTATGTGAAGCCGACGCTTCAAAAATCAGTGAGCTGTCGGCTTTCAGCCCCGACGGCGTGTCCGCGTACGTGCGGTCGGGTGAGAAAGGCGACATCTCACTGATTCGGATGAGTTGGGTCTGCGTTTTGTGTTTACGTCTTTGTGCAGAATCCATGTACCTGCTCTCATTTACGGTTTTAGCTGTTTGGTGGTTGTAGAAATTCTGGCGTTTCGGGCAAAATCGATTCAGGATTTTAATGAATCGATATCACGTTATCCAAGCCAGAATCGATTTTAATCGATAAATCGATAATCAAAACCCACCCCTATTTGGAACTTGTAAAGTAGTTGTTTGGGTTTTGGGGTTGTTGTTTTTTTACACTTTCACTGGAATTTTTACTTGTTTTGACAAGAAGTAATGAAAGTGCGATTTTGCATTTTTTGAACATGTCCACTAGTGCCGTTTGCATCACTGTTTGTTTAGCATGCTGTTTTTTAGTAATCTGTCTCTTATACTTCATTCATGATGTCAGCATTCAAAATAAATGGCAAATCATGTTTGGTTTGTGTCAGTCTGTGTTCCTACCCTCACCTTTGGTTACTAGCTCAGGGTAGTGGCTGGAAGAATGAGATGTCAAGTGTGAAAGTCCAAGGTGTGATTTATTTGGAGAGTAGACTAGAGTCAGCACTCCTTCACATCGAAAGAAGTCAGTTGAGATGGTTTGGCCATGTGTTTTGGGTGTCTCCGGTGACTCCTGGATGAGTTGTTTCAAGCGTGTCCTATTGCAGCGGTCCCCAACCTTTTTTGCGCCACAGACCGGTTTGTGTCCGACAATATTTTCACGGACTGGCCTTTAAGGTGTCGCGGATAAATACAACAAAATAAAACTAGTACCGGTACCGAAAAAAAGAAGATTTATTCATAACACACGTGAAAAGACCCAGGAAAACCGAGTTAACGAAAAAGACGATAACAAAATAACGCTAAAAACCGATAAAAATCCTGAAAACCATACATTTCACACCCGAGTCTCAAGTCTCGCGGCCCGGTACCAAATGACTCGGGGGCCCGGGGGTTGGGGACCGCTGTCCTATTGGGTATGAGTCACCCTGGGGGCGATGCAGAACATGCTCACGAGACCCAGAACACACTAGAGAGAGTCTCTCTTAACTGGTTTGGGAACATGACCTGGACCAGTGGCAGTAATTGGATGGTTGATGGATGGAGGATTGGATGGATGGATTCTTGTACAGATGATTGGATGGATGAATGACTGGATGACCAAAGGAGTGTCTCTACCAAATGGCTATATGAACAGCTGCATGCTGAGGCAAGAAACTGGGTTAATGAAAGTAGTGCGAGTGGTTCCCTGTCCTCATAATCAGCTGATTTTGTACAGTCCCTTTTGTGTCTTTAATAAAGACCTGACCATTTTTATCCTCATACTATGATGGCTTGTAACTAAAAATATTCAAAGTACATAGGTGTCTTTTAAATTTTGCATTTTTTAATTCATATTATTTTTTCACTATTTTAAGCCCTCATTGTTTCATAAGTATAGGAGATATCCACATGATCAAGATCTGTTAAAAATTGCAACCGGATACCTTTTACATCCACCCCATATGTCACAGTCTAAAGCAAAAATGTTCTTTCTTAGGCAAATCTGAGCAGCAATATCATAGGATATGTCAGAAACAATAATTATCATATTGGATATTTGATCTACTTTCTGGTAATTCAATGGAGAAAACATCAAAGTGTGTTTGGGGTAAATGTTTAAGGATCATATCACCATGCGGGAAAGGTGGTGGATCAATACAAGTTGTGGCTTATTGAAAGGCCACATTTTTCCCATATGTTGTTATCAGAGTCATCATCTAGCTTCTGTATCAAAATAACCTTCTAATATAGTCTGTAAAATATAAAGCTTTAATATGGAGAAACAACGCATTTGAAAATATCACACTGATTAAACAACTTTAACTCCTGAGGTCCATTCACTTTGAGCACAAAGGAGAAGATGGGTTGTAAAGAATCAGCTGATTCTTAATTTTTCACACAGACTAGAGTATGGATGCGATGACGGTGAAATGTGGAAAAAAGCAAAAGCCCATCGACGTGGCTCGGTGGAAAGAAAATCAGCGTAATGGACATTCAGCAAAAACAAACAAGGTGGACAATGACTTGTGTGTCTCTGTCCATACATTGTCTCCACAGGAAGTGCAAACACTAGTTTGTGTGTGTAGGGGGATTAGGGACAGCAGTTCAATCCCATCCAAGAGGTTCCCAGTCAGGAAACACCATTGCAGTGGACTGGGGAATAACAGGAAGAGGGTACCTACCTGACTGACGCTCCTATGGAAACGGTTGACCAATTTAGCCTAGCTTCAAAGCGTTAGGAAAAGGCCTAGAGTGTAGAGATGGGATGGGAAAACAACCCCCACACCTCCCTTGCATGCGAAGAGTCTTCTCAAGGCAAATCCTGCTAATTAGTGGTTGTGAGTGTTTTGAGAATGTAAACAACCGCTGCTTAATGAAATGCTTTGAGAGTGGCAGTCAGCACAGCTTAGTTAGAGAGGCGATAATAAGCTTTGAAAAATCTCTAATTTAATGTGTGTTATTATGGCTGTGGAAGCATGTAATGCTTGCTCTCTACATCGCTCTCAATTGAAGCCAGACACGAAACTGGAACTTCCAGCAGCATCACGAGTGAATTATTGGTCTTTTAATCTTTTCTTTTTCCTTACGTGTCTTTTTTTCTTCTTCTCGCTGACTTGCTTTTCTTTGTTAGCTTAATGCTCACATTTCCCTTCCTTTTGTCCTCTTTATTTAGCAACTGCCTTGAAGATTTAAAGAAATAAAATCGGGGCTTACAGTTATTGAAGGGTTAATGCTAAGGGTAGGCATCAAGGGAAGGCCACTGAAGTCCTCTCCCTATACAATGGCACTTCTGGGTACCTCTGCTATCCACTCTTAAATATAGCCTCCCCCTGATTAACGCTGACAGCGGGGGGTGGCGGAGATGATAAAGATTCAACAGGTCGCCTTGTTTTGAAGTTGTGAGAGAAGAAGAGGTGGAGTTTGTGTATTGTGACCTACCCACTTGACCAATCGATCCTCACCAAAGTCTACCCTTGCATCTCTTGTGCCCCCCCCCCCCCCCCTCCCACCCGAGCCTCAGGGGTCTTGAATTTTTTTTGCGAGCTGGCTAATTGTGGGGGATTTAAACATGGCTCATCTCAGATTAACCTGAATGACAACAGAACAGAGAGTAGTGGGCTGAGTGTTTGTGGTCAGTGCAACAGACTGTAACAGGAAATTTAGGCTGTAAATCTCACATGCTGTTACACTACAAGCCCACACAAGGCTTCACCCTCCTACACATACCGCACCAAACTAGGGCTACAAGTAATGACTGTTCATTGCACACTATTAATAATTTGTTTGGTCACTAAATGTCAGCAGTCCAAACCTTTAAAAAAAAAAAAAAAATGAACCAGGGATTTTTTTTTCCTCCTAAGAGGCCAAAGAGAGGACTCGTTGATTTGAAACAACAAACAAAAAACTGACACAAAAAAAGTAGCACGTCATAGCTGTTAATCCACAGATTCCATCCATTTATTTTCTTAACTGTTTGTCAAGTTTAGCTGTACCCCAGCTGAAACAGGGTGACACGCTGCCAGTCTAACACAGAGTGAAAGACATTGATTCACACCTACAGCCAATTTAGAATAACCAATTAACTTAAGCCCACTAACTAACCTGACTTTGGACTGTGGGAGGAAGTTAAAGTATCTGGAGAAAACCCACAAAGATCCACATAGAACATGAAAAGTCCACACAGAAAGCCTCAGCTAGCCAGTGGATTTGAACCCAGGGTTTCTTGTGAGACAGTACTAAACACTGCACCAGTGCGCCACCTACTAATCTGCAGATTACCTTTAATTAATTAATCAGTTAAGAAAGAAAGGCTCCACAGTGAAGTGGTTTAAACAAGCCAAAGATCCCTGGTTTGATTCCAGGCAGACCCAAATCCCTTTGGGGTTGTGTCAGGAAGGGCATGAGACGTAAAAATCTGCCAAACCAAACATGCTACCTGCTGTGGCCGTCCTTTGTGAAAAGGGAGCTGCCAAAAATAATTAATTAGTTAGGACACAAGTCATGTTTTAACAGGCCAGAATTCATGCTGTGAGATAAAATCAAGAAGAAATTCCTAAACCGTTTCTCAAATATTTGTCACTTTTTCTCTAAAGCGACTGAAACTGACTAGCAAAATTACTGTAAACAGTTGACTGCTGCAGACTTTCTGTTTTAAATTCGTCTTCAAACTTGAGTTGAGAGAAACCGGCTGATGTCACTGTGACGTAATCCGGGTTATTTTTTTCACGCAGATGTTTCTCGGGAGTAACAGGATACCTTGTACATGTGGTTTACCCGTCTGAGCACTCAGAGGAGCCATCTAGTGATCTCATGGCTTTGACATATAAACATAGGGGATTGTCCCTTTAAAAACTTCTCAACTTTAAAAGATGACAAAAAGAATTGGGAAAATGTGTGATACCTGAATATCTTTTGCTGTTTTGTTTTTGATTTCCTGTCTCCTTTATCTGTTTTTTTTTGTTTTTTTTTCCCCCCCCTAAAACTGATCTAGACTGAACAAAAGGGAGCCGTGAACGTAGGTTTAAAAGTGTGCCGATGGCAATGTTGACAGATTTACTTCCTTTTCCTCCCCCTGGTCAGCACTTTGGAAAGAAACCAAGCTCAACTCCCTCATTTGACCTTCTGCCCCTGTGGGGTCAAAGTTCAAATTAAGTTCTAAATCAAGCTGGGGAGCTGAGCTTAGGCACGAAGAAGCAGCTATTCTGTAATTTGCCCGTTTAGTTCGATGGTGAAACCTCAGCTCGTCTGATGGAAAATCAATCCGCTTCTCAGGGGGAAAAAGACGAGTTTAAGTGTGAGTTTACATGAGTCAGCCTGGATGTGTGTCAGCTTGTTGGGTGAGAATGAGTAGATGGGGTGGGGTTGATTATTTCTGTCTGTGTGTCTGCTGTAGTAAAGAGAGTGAGGCTCTCAGCTTTGTCACACTCTGTCGATCCAGCCGTGTGTCGTATCAACAGCGTCACCCTGAAACTCTGAATTATTTTAGGAACTAGAAAAACTTAAATTATACAGCAAGTTCAGTTCACTTTGGGACTAAAACTTTCACCACCTGCTGCCTATCGGACGTTGGAGATATCGATCTGTTACCTTTGCTGAGGAGTGGAGTTTTTCTATGGCAGGTAAAGATAACGTAGATTGTTTTTCTTAGATTTTGCGGTGATGGTGCTTTTAAGTTTTCCTTTTTGTTAGATAAGTTTGTGAAATACTCGTCCCAGAACAGCTGGGAGAAATGCGCTGCTTTAGCAGTTTGAATTCACGTGGGGCTTTATCTGGACATTATCGCTTTCACTGGCTGATTTTTAATTAATGGTTTATTTTGTCTAGTCAAAATAAACTCAATGTGTTGAATTCATTATATGGGAATAAGCAAACTTATCTCATTTGAGTAGTTTTTGGACTTCTTTGCTTGACAAATGAATGATATGAGGAATTAATGACTTCAAAGTGGGCAGACCTTCAGTTACAGTTTTCTTTCTGGGCAGTACTTGTCTTATTTCTGCCTGTAGGTATCATCTACATCTGTGCAGACCAGCACTTTAAGTCTGTTTTTCCTCGTATGTCTGCATATTTCACATCTGCTTCTTATATCAACAGACCAGTGTACACCCTGGCACCCACCGCTGTTCTCTCCTTTCCATATTCTTTATACCAAACTGGAAGTGGTTTCCAAATAATCAATTTCCAAGTCGTATTCGGAACATCTTGCATCCAAATCAGCATTCATTGAAAGTTCTCATTTCACTTGGAATAGCCAGTTCTCTCCCCCCCCTCTCTCACTTCCTCCTTTTTTGGTCTTGCTCACCGCCCTCCTGTCTATCCCGCTCTCTTCTCCTGCCCTGAAGCTATGGATCGGAAGGCTGGTTACGTCATAGTCAGCCAGCATTGACTGAGACAGCAGTCAGTACACTTGACTTTGTCCAAGCAGAGAGAGAGCAGCTGCTGGTGAGTGGTGTTTTTCTCATGAAGTTGTATTGATGGTCTTGAATGGTGAATGGTGTCGAGCCTGTCATTTAGTTCTTCATCTCTAAGAGGATTTATTGGTGTTTTTCTTCTCACGAGGCATGCGTTTTATTTTATTGTGTTTTTTGTTTTTTCCTCATTGACAGCATAGTGACAGTAGCATGTGTCATCTGGGTTTCCTGTAAATATTTGACCGAGTAGCAGAAGTTGGGGTCAGCTGCGTTTCCGCTGAAGACAGTCAGATAATTTGATTTCAGTCAGTTTAGCTCACTTTAATGTTCTTTTAAACTAATACAGCCTGTAAGGGAGATGAAAAAAGTAGGAGTTTTTAAAGTGTTGGCATTCTTGTTTTTTTGGCGGAGGGAGCTTTAGTAAAATGAGCTGTGAAAAAATGAGGAGGTAATATTTTTCTTGGGCAAACTTCATTGCATGTTGAAACATAACTTTCTCTGGAATGCGTTGTCTGTTTTACCCCCAAAAAAGAGTTGCCGTATTTCCTGTGAGCATGTTTGTTCCTGAGTCTGTTACTTTCAGTGGCAAACTCGGAGAGCCGTGTGCTGACAGATGAACCTTTGGATCTCATTCCGCCTTTAGATGGTTTGTCTGGTGCTCTGCTGTACGTGATATGGGGAAATGATAAAGGAAAGCGTGTTGATGCATCCCCAAGTCAGTCATTCACAGAATAGTTAATGAATATATGGAAACAGCACCCAATATAATTTGTATACATTCTAATCTAATCTGTTACCAGAAGAGGAAGTGGAAATGTATTTTTCTTGTTTTCCTTGTTGTGGCAATATAAATAATGTTCATGTGTTAGTAATACAGAATAGGCCCATTTATTCTAAATGGCTATATGTAATCTGGGAAAACCCAGTCCTTGTTCATCATGTGTCACTTTGCAGAGGAGGATGATACTAAGAAATACTGTATACAGTTACTGGTATCTCCAGTCTGCAGTGAGAATCTAAATGACCCTGATAAAAAATATTGTGAAATGTCTACTTTTGGCGTAATTCAGCTTAATTTAGACTTTATTAATCAATTTAAGTGGCGATCTGACACAAGAGCATTGACAAAACAACGTTTGTGGTGAAGGAGGAGGGGGGTAAGTCAGCCAGATGATCATACAAGCTTATTTTGAAGAGAAAACACGTTAAAGTGATTACCCAAACTCTCTGGTGTAAACATCCACCACAGTTTACAGACAGACTTCCTGCTTCATCTGAGATCTGCTGTACTTGCCATAGCTGAGCAAACATTTCATATTCCTGCGGTTGATTGTTGTGCCTGCACTCCTAGTTTTATCTCAAACTTAAGATAAACTGAATAAACTGTTTACTTTATTGTTAATGGAGCTCTTACGAGACCAATGTTCGATATCGCAAGGTGCAACATTTGGTTTAAAGGTGGAGTTTGCATGTTTTTTCCGAGCACTCATCCCAGTGTCCAAAGAAATGCTTGGTAAATAAACTGGTGATCCTAAATTGATCATAGGTGTGATTGTGTCTCTCTGTGTTGACCCTGCAGTACACTGGGTTTACCCCACTTTTTGCTCAAGCACCGCATTTTTCCTTTGCATTTTGCTTTAAAGGTTTTTTCACTGCATTCTAGATGATTTTTGCCATTTCTGTCTTATGTCCAGTTCTTATTCTGAGAATCTTGCCATGTTTGTTTTACTTTTATTCCGCCGCCCAAGCAGCTGCAGTGTCGTAACAGTGATGTCCACTCCAAATTGGTCTATATTGCCCCAAAGACAGAGTGCTATACACAATCAGTGGGAGTTAACATTTCCTTATTCTCTTAGAAATCTTTGGCATAACAAAGATCTGCAAAAGGTTTTCCAGTGGCAGTGTGAATGTCAGAGGCGTACATAAGTGTCTCATTTTAAAGAGTGCCAAATAAACTCCTGTTTAGAAGATGTCGGCAGGGTATTTCCTTAGTATGTCAGGAAGGAGTTGGCAGATCATGTCACACTGATTTTTTATTTTCCCTCACTGGATAGTAATTTGCTTTTACTTTCACTTTCACTGGTTGGTTGGATTTAGGAACTAAATACTGTGTTTCATAATATCAGTACTTTGGGCCAGCTTAAATGTGATGCCAAGGATTCCTTTTATGAGTGTCTGCATGCAAGTTAGGGGTGAGACCCTTCCCACTTCTGCTATGAAACCAGTGCATCATTGCATAGATCCTAGCATGAGTTTGACAAAATGGCAGTATCAGATGCTCTGGGAATGAGAACAGGCTAATTCGTTATTGCTCCTACAGGGACTTTCGGCTGATGAGAACTTTTACTTCTTCCCAGAAACATGCAGCTATAGACTTCTTCTGCTATTTATAGTATTTTACAACATCTTAAAAAAAGAAAAGGCCCTTTTTTTCCCATCACCATTTTAGAAATCGCATAACCTTTCTATAAAATTAGGACAAATCATGGACCATGTGTCATTGTTCTCAAAAGGACTGCAAACAGAATTTCTGAACATCCATCTAAAGATCCTAAAGTGACCTTCAACTTTTTTGCTGTGGATGAAAACCCTTGGCAGGTGTCTGGTTTTTAAAAGTGTTTAAAAATGTTGGCATGGAGAAGCTAAGTACCTACATCCGATAAAATTTCAGTTAACTGAATTAAAAATGATTCAGCTGATTTGCTGACAGTTACTAGTTTTAAGTAGTAAAACTGCAAACACAGTAAAAGTATAAATGATCACTTCTACCTGTCCACTGGTTAAATGGGCAGTATGTCATGTAGGGGTCATTAGGCTGTATATCTTTGCTTTTATTGTTTTATTTCCACTTGCCTTTGCATGACATCATCCCTTGTTAACTGCTTCTCCTGCTTGCACTTGATCTTTGTTTAGTGAATGAGTACCATCACCAGAATTTACCACTGTCGGCCTTTTTATGAGTATACATAAGTTTGGCGAACACACGGTTTCGCTCTTGCTCTCTCTTTCTCACACATACACACTTGGGCTCTCTCTTGGAAAGATGTAACACAACAAGTGCCTCTGTTTGAGTAAATCCATATGTGTGCAAGGCGTCAGGACTGTACTGTACCACGGTGAGGGAGAGTCTCTTAATGAGGAACAGGCGTGCAGACAGGCAGACAGTCGTGTTGCATAAGGGCCGCAGTAAAAAACCGGGGCCTGGCTATCCTCCTCCGCCCCCTTTGCTTAGCCAGAGGACAGATGGCAGCAGAAGAAAGCGAGCCAAGGAGCAGCAGCAGCGGCAGCGGGGCTCTCCAATGGCACTCCTCAACAGATGCATTGTTTATTTATTGAAAAATAAATCAGACGTGGGCCTGGCCTGCCCAGGCTACCTCTTTGATCTCCTGCAGCCTTACTCTGTGCTGTTTTCAATCCCACCTACTGGGCCACAGCTAATGGCAACTCTGTAATGTTTAGGAAAGTAGGCCCACTCCAGCATACACAGGGAGGCCCTATGGGGCTGTGTGCTTTAGTCCCGAGAGGACAATGAAAGGGGGCTCTTAAGACAAAGGTACTGAAAAAGAAACGCAGCTTGATAAAAAGAACACTCATTCTTCAGACATCTGAACTTATCCTTCATGCTTAATTTGGTAGCTGATATTGTATTTTTAGTTAGAGCTGCATGTGGCTATAATACTATGAGTAGCATGGGCAAAAGCACCTGGCATAATCTGATTAAGTTTTTTTTTTAAACTGGGATGTAAGGAATGCTTAAAGGTGTGAAGCTGGAATCAGAGACTGAATATAGCAGAGGGTTAGATTCTCTTTTAAAAAGGGAGGCTAGTTTATAGGTGCCTTAAATCAGCGTTATTTCTAATGGCCAGGAAGGGATGACCCCTCTGGTTGCATAAATTGTATAGAGGGCTATAGGAAAACAACACTTTGCTTTCCCTTGGTTTCTCAGTCAGATCCACCTCTGCCTCAGTCTCTGGTGCAGATGACAATGGCTGAAATGCTCAGGTTGAGTCTTAGAGGCACGACTTCACAAACCAATAGGTGATCTCCCCAATAGGTGATCTCACAGATTCCCTTTCTGGGTCTCACAAACCCTACAGGAGGGATGGAGCACTATTTTTCCTCATTTGATGTTTTGATAATAGTCAAACTATTATAAACCAGTGCTCCCAAATCTCCCATAGGTGTTCAGTCGACTAATTCACACCATCTTGCTCTGTAGATGGGAGCAGGATAAAATGATCAGTTAGAAAAACGTTTTAATTTGCAGTGACCCGTTCCACAAAGGGGGCAAGTCGGTTATCTTTGATTAACCAGTGGATCCCCTCATAGTAGCAGCAGAGGATTCAGATTATATAATAACTGCTTGTTTGAACTACAGCAGCTCCATGTACTTCATTTCCCAGAGAAAGTAGGGTACACTTGTGTTTGTGTAGTGTCTTGTATTTATGCAGACAGGTCAAACATTAGTACATAAGTGTATTTGACTGTAAAAAAATCAGACAGTGGCTATCTGCCTTTAAGCCTTAGACTATGAACCACGGGTGATGCGTTCTTGTGTCTGAGTTACCTTTAATTAGTTTGATGTTCTAGACTGTGTGAGTTCATCTGGCCAAAGTCTGTCTGGATGTTTAACTGACTTAAATGCAGTCGCAGTATTTGAACAAGACTGTGCATGACTATTGCTGGTCTGGTGCTAACCAATCATTTGTGTGCGTAGGTGTGCTTATTGAGATGCACTTGAGCATTTTTTCCTTCCGTGTTTTTGTAAAAGGGGGGGCCGGAGTGTGGGGGTGTTCACAGCTGGAAGAAGGTGAGAGGTTGACTTGTAGCAGGATTATCCAGACCAGCCCCATAACTGATGAGCAGCGGTGTTGAGGCTAACATAACTGACTGCGGAGGAGAATCTCGACCAGCTGCTGTATCAGTCAATGCGTGCATGTCAAGACAGGACCTTAACACAGCTTCTTCTGTGGGAGTGGAACGATGGTAAGCATCAAAGTTGGCGTGTGTAATTAAACACACTGCACATAGATGTCACCTGCAATCTCAACAAACACTGGAGTGCAGTGAGCTCCTTCACTGTCTGACAGAAGCTTGACCTCGAACAATACATTCAACTTAAACAAACAGTGTTATGCATTATACCCAATATGAAGCATACAGTGTTTTTGTGTTGATTCAGGCTACCTTTGATTCCATGTTCTCTATAGTGTGTGTGTGGTGGTG
The DNA here is from genome assembly GCF_036321145.2 of Pelmatolapia mariae. Taxonomy (NCBI): domain Eukaryota; kingdom Metazoa; phylum Chordata; class Actinopteri; order Cichliformes; family Cichlidae; genus Pelmatolapia; species Pelmatolapia mariae. The sequence continues at coordinate 8,131,885 of NC_086244.1, read as the reverse complement.
GACAGGCTGGGGTGGGGGGTGGTTGATGACAACCACTTTGAACAATGATAGGGAGTTGAGTTTGTTCTATGGGTGTGGGCACCACTGTTACAAACAGCCATGTCTGTCGGTGCAGTAGAAGAGTGTTGTGTAGGAATAGGCAATGAAAAAATATGTTTTATTCCTTTGGAGCTATGTGTTTCTCTCAGATGCAGAAAGTTTACATGTATTACATAAGCCTATCTAAATCTTACCCCTCTGTGCACTCACATATCCACCCTGGAATATACACACACTCTAAAAGTAAAACAACATTTATTAAATGGGACTTATTATACCCATTTTATATTCCCAGCTCAGTTGATTTATTCTTAAACACCTTAAGATACTGCCCCTCAATTCATCCACTGACTGAAACAAGCCATTTAAGTTGTATTTCCACATCTTTTAAGATGGTGAATCTCAAACTGTGAGGGATAAAGCCACTGCAGCTGGGACATCAATGACAAGAGTGAAGAGAAAGGATGAAACAAAAAAAAACAACAACCTAAAACTGTGTTTAATGATTTCTAAAAGTTGTGTGGTATAGGGTGTGAACTTTTTTCTGTCATCTGATGTGTGGCATGCCAGAAAAACTGCTGCTTTCAGTCAGCTTTATTTTGATTGGCTGCCCCTCGTCAACAGATGGTTTGAATAGCAGGTGGGACGAGGATTTCTGCCCATAGCCGGAGCTGTGTGTGAGAGATAAGCATGTTAGTCAAAGAGAAGGGATATTTCTGAGCCAAGAGTGGAAAAAACTGCCTGAAAACGAATGTTTGTGGCCATTTTTTAATATGAGCATCCGCCACTGTAAAAGCATATCCATCCATCCATTCGCTTCTGCTTATCCCTTTCAGGGTCGTAGGGGGTGCTGGAGCCTATCCCAGCTGTTTTAGGGCGAGAGGCAGGGTACACCCTGGACAGGTCGCCAGTCTGTTGCAGGGCTAACACATAGACCCAAGGCTAACACATGTGTTATCCCTGTAAAAGCATATATGACAGAAAAAATAAAAGCATAACGGGTCTCCTTTTTATTTCTTCTTCTGGGTGTCTAACAAATGTCTTCTTGAAGCTGTTAACACTGCTCCCTGCTTTCAATTGAAAAATATCAGAAAACACAACTTCCTATTATTAACCCACAGTAGCTTTTGGTTTCATGTTACAAAAATGTTTTGCTTTTGCCTCGGGGTTAATGCACTCCTTTTGAACTTGTGTCTGTACTGGGTCTAGCCTGTTTGAGGGTGCCTCAAGGAATGCTTGAAGACAGTCATGCATGGTTCCCATGGTAAAGCCCGCCTGTGCGCTGCTCTTTAAGTTACCAAGACGTATGCGTCCGAAACCAGCCGATGAGTCATTTTAAACAGGATTCCCTTCTAAGAATAAAAGACATTGTGTGAGAACAATTCTGACAAAGCACAAAGCTCAACTTGCTGGCTCAACTCTTTTGAAGTGTGGTGTCAACTCTGACAGGCGACAATAAGGGTGGGATTAATTAACGCTGTACTTTCAGCGACTTCAAACAGTACTTGTGGTTTTACAAGCGCCGGTACACCGCACATGAGGACGAACAGACTGATTTGGCAAACGCACAGGACATTTGGTTATAGCAGCGCACGTGTCCTCTCGGAGCTTTTTCAATTCAAACCATCCGGGGCTGTCTACTGTGCAGTGGATGAAACATTCCTGAACAGGGTTACACTGGGCCAGGGTCTGTGATTAAAAACAAAAATCACTCTGTAGCACCACTGATGATCACTGATTTGTGTTTTTGTAGATGAATTGGATAGACTGGTGTAGTCTTCTATCAAGTTTTAAGCTTATCAACGTAATAAGTAACTCTTCTTTTTTGTATTTATAATGTAAGATGGGTTTAGTTTTTCTGAATAGCTGATAGATTCCCATTAAACTCCACCTCCTAATGACACTTACACAACAAAACTAGGATTAGTCTTTTTCCCCCTCTTCTTTCAGACCACACAGAGAGGAACCATATCTCGTTGGTCACATACCCCCTCTTCTTCTCCAACTTTAACGTGATGCAAACGCACACAGTGATGCGTGCTATTACATAAGCGCTAGGTGTTCTCTGGCAGGACAAGCTGTTCCGGAGGAAGGCTGAGTAAGGTTTGAGGGGGAACTGAAGTCAGGTTGCAGACAGGCAGGAGTGTAGCTTTGGCTTTTTGCATTACTGAACAGATTGTCTTCAAAGCAGCCCTGTGATGGATGGGCCTCGTATCACACTCACTCAGATCTGTAATCTGGGTCTGCTGCCTTTCTCTCTGTGTGCGGAATTATATGATGCACTAAGACTTATTACCAGCTTGTGAGGATGTGGCAAGCTGTCCGCACTTATATAAAATTGTCCTCAGGATACCAAAATTATTGGTGGTGGTGGTGGTGGTGAGGAGTTTGCAGCCAAATTAAACTGCCTGGCTGTTGTGGCTCCAAACCCACAAGTTTCATCTTTTAATTATAAATCATGTTTAAGAAATTTGAATTTAAACTTAAGATAACCATTCCCCACTGTAATGTCATTAAGGTCAGCTGTGTGAAATAGCCTAATGTTCTGTAAAGCAATTTTTCTTTAATAAAATAATCCTCAGCTGTCATGTATGTGTGTGGATATAGCCTCACTGTGTGTCCCTGCATGGACGACTGTGTTGAGGTAATCCTGATTCACCTCAGGAGACTCGAGTCATCTTCTTTCAAACAAAAACAGCTTTATTACAGCTGAACAACTGCTGTGCGGCTCATCGATGACACAACGTTTGAGCAGGCATGCCTGTATTTGTGCGTTCAATTATGCATGTAGGGAGAATTGGCAAGCTGCAGGATGTGTGAAAGCAAGGATGCATAAGCGCGTGCCACGTGGCATCGGATCTGGTAAGCCAAGTAGAGGGGCCGCTGCTGGGGCCTGTGTGTGTATTCTCAGCTGTTGGGGAAGGGGCGAAGCTGGGGCTGTGTGTGTGTGTTTGTGTTTTCAGCGTTTTCATCTGCAGTCATGCCGCCCCAAACTACCCCACTAATCCGGGCAGATCTGAGAGCAGGCATGCAGGGGACTCACGCGACGCACTCACATGACACATGTTGTCTCGCACACACTCATACGTTCACCGTCCGAGGCATGCGCGGCTTCCTGTCAGCTGTCTCACACCGCCACCTCCAACTTCATTTGTACCCTCCTCCACCTTTTTCCATTTTGATCCGTATCCAGAAATGGTTCGTAAAAGTCAGGCTGTACCTGAATAACTGTCCGATAGGAATGTTCAGTATTGCAAAAATCTCAGCTGCACATATCCTGAACTGCTACATATCTCTGATAGCTAAATCTATCTTGTGATGACTGTGAGATTACAGGCTTTTCTAGGTTTATTTGACTTTTTAAACAGTTGGTTCTTTTTGGTTCATCAGGAGAGGCATTAGTTAATCCTATGATGCGTCCATTTATCTTGGCTAAAGCATCCGATTTTTTTTTTTCCAGCTGCTTTAGTTCCTGCAGGAATGTGAACGCCCTGATTTGATAGCGAAGAGGGCTTACCTATCTTATTGTCTAAATATGGCTTCTGATTTTCTTGTATTTCTCTGGTCTGGTTCTCTTTGTGTCTCCACACTTCATGGAGAAGTTAGCATCTCTGTGTGATGAGACATTTGACGCTGCTGTTCGAAAATGCGCGTGTGTGTGTGCTGACGTTCACTTCAGAGAAGCATAAGCATGTGATGTTTTAACAACTTTCTATCACTTATTTCTAGCTGTTGAGTGGTGAGGTGAGGTCAGTGAGTCAGATGTGAGACGCAGCAGTTATCTGTACCTGCAAGTTACAGAACGTCATCGACTGTGGCTATTGAGAAATGTTCTAACCCGGATTCTGGCTGTTCTTTTAGTCCTCCTTTACCACAGTCACCACAAAGTGAGCAATGCTTGCAGATACGGCTATTTGCTAACTAGGTCAGTCCATTTACACGATGTTTATCACTGAATAGTGCTCATGTGATGACTTTTAATATGAATATCAGCACCCGAGTCTGAGTTTTTACATCTGAAATCTTTTACTCATGGGTATGACTGTCATTTCTGTCTGTAACTTTAGCAACACACCTGCTTGACTATCTGCAATCATTTCAGTATGACAGCCCAAACTATAAAAATCAAGTTGTAATTAACTGGAATTGCTGTTTAACCTCATGTCTGTTCACTACAGTACAAAAGGCCATTCTCTCATTAACTTCACTGCTCTTTCTCTCGCTGTTGTCTCTCAGTCTCTATTTAAATCTTCTCTGGTTGAAGCTGTGTCTGGGTACAGTGACCCTGAGTGCATCAGAGGAAGGGAGGAGTCTATGCTGGTGGTGGCAGAGGACAGAAACGACAGAGCTGGGGAGAGGAAAATGAGAAGAAGACCCTGGCTTATGGAGCTGTTTAATCTCTGCAGGACCGTCAGATGGCTTTGACAGAGCACAGGCACCAATTAGGCTGCAAGATTAGGGGGCTTTGTACTTCTGAAAAGCTTCTGGATGGACCTTTTTATTTTTCCTTCCTGCCTTGCCTTTATATCTTCACCGGGACTCCTCACCCTTCCTTAACCCTACCGCTCACTCCCTTCCTCCCCCCTTTCTGTCCTCCTGCAGCTCTGCGATCTGCTCCTTAAAATCTGCGATTATATCTGGCTAGACATTGAGAGGAGGGGATTAATAAGGCAGCTTGTCAGTGTGGGTTGACAGGGCTGCACTGTGAATTAGCAGACCAAAGAGGGGGCAAGTTGAATGTTTACTGGGGTCTTCAGTGTCCGCTGATCTGGATATGGAGCCAACTTGCAAAGAGTTCAGGTCCCATCTGCACAATGTAAGGGTACAGTGCCAAGCCTGGGAACATTGTACTTAAATCTGAGTCTATTGTGTCCTCTTAAACTCCTTTCTTTATTGATGTGATGTCTTTGTGCATATTATCGTGCCTATGTGCATATTATTGCCTAAAATAGGCTTATGTAATGGGTATGGCATCTACCGCTTGCCTTCTATAGTTGTTTACATGTAAGCTAGGCTGTCTAGCTTGTGCTCAAATCTCTGCTGTGCACATACACACATATTTACACACACTTGCACAGACACACTGCTCCTCATGAGTACATGGAAACAATGACAGGAAGTACATTAGCGGGACTTCCATTGTATCTCCCCATACATTCACGCTTCCTGAGTCGGGTGTGGGTGATGGTGAGAGGGACACAGGGTGGAGTGAGGAGGTGTACACGGAGAGCTCCCCCAGTGCTTCGCCGCCCATTGTTGACGTGGGGTGGGTGTATATGTCTGGGCCAGGAGATCCTTTAATCCTGCAGCCTTCTGCTGCATGTTGCATCAGCTATGGAGCTTCTTGAGCTCTCTGGCCTGGAAGTGTTGCGGTTGCTGACCTGCGGTCAGTTTTGTTGCTTCACCTCTGGGGATACCAGTAAGGATTAGGTCAGGGCAAGCTGGTCCCATGTCAGCACATGCGCTGTAAAACTGACTTTAACTCAATTAGTTGTCATACCGCTGAGGGACAGATGGTGGGAAGGTGGGAGTCACCAAACCGCAGGAATGCCCACAACAGCTTCTGTGGTCATTTTAATTGTAACTGAAACAATAGTCAGGCAGGGAGCTGTTTATTCCAAGTGTGTGTGACTGTTTTGCCCTTTTTACTTTGACCGAGTCATTTAAATTGTTTTTGTATTTTAATGCAGACACTTTATGTCCTTGGCAGTTATTTTGTTCTGACTTTCTCTTTTTCCCCTCTTTTGCTCTCTGTGTTTAGGTTTGTCACCACCCAGACTGTCAAGACCTGAATAGCAAAAGCCCCCTCCACCTGTGTGAGTCATGTGACTCACGCTGCCATTCAGAGAACTCAGACAACATGCACTTTGACCGGCACCCCCGATTTGACTTGCAACCTCAAGGTAGACTTGCATGATTTCTTTATTTGGTATCCCTCCCTGAGCAGGATGACGCTGCAGGCCGTCACTGCGTAAATGTCAAGGACTCAGAGTTGTTGTTATTGTCTAAATAAGGCAGATCATGGAAATCATTTTCCTCTTGCACAGCTCAACGTGCGTTTGTCGTGAAATTCCACATTTGCACATTTTGTAATTTGAGTCAGCGTTGTTACTTTTATTAAAGTAAAAATTTGTCTTCCACTCTATGCAGACAGTTTTGGCTTAAATCGTGCCAGCAAAGTTCCAGTCAGTTATTTTGTAGAAACCGTCCAACCCTTTACTTTACAGTACAAAGCACCTTGAGGTAACTGTTGTTCTGATTTGGCACTATATAAATAAAATTGAATTGAATGGACATTTGTAGGGATGCATCCCTAAATGTACGGCGGAGCAACGTGCCCATATAAAAGAGAATCTGTATTGTTTTTAACACATGCTGTGAATGGAAGAATGAATAAGTTACAACAGTGATTTAAACAGATATAAAGGGTCATTTTCATGACACAGCAATGCTCAGCATAGCTCGCTAACCTTATCTCAGACCTAAAGTGATATGTGGTATGTAGTGAAATGTGCCAAAGCCAGATGTGATCTATAGTGTAGGGATTTGTTTAGTTTAGTTTTGTATGTCTTTGCAAAAAGAAACCACCATGTAGTGGAAATGCAGGAACTGCAGGTAACTGTCACTGAACTTCCTTGTTTGTCGAAAGATGCTATGTTTTTGTTCTATATCTGAAGTAAAAACTGTTACCATTTACATAGACTGAGAGCAGAATTTTACAATAATCATCCAGACAGTGCTGTACAAACCAGAAAAATTATCTTTTCATTCTTTTGCAGTAAATAACTTTTAAGAAAAGTTGAATTAACTACCACTTTTCCGTTTATTAACAATGCAAATTAAAATGTGTTACAATAAAGGTTAACTTAGTTGTGAAACAACACAGAGAATGACTGCTGTGATTTGTTAACCTTTAGCCTCCATCCTGGCTCGGAACGTATCCACACGCTCCTGTCCCCCACGGACCAGCCCCCCCTCGGACCTGGAGGAAGAGGATGAAGGGAGCAGTGACCGTGGGTCAGTAACCCTCTGTTATGTCATACCAGTGTTCCAGTTTTCCTCCTGCTTGCCTCTTTTCCTCTCTTATTCCCTGCATGCTATAGGATAAATTGGAGCCATAAAGCATGTCGCCTGTCAGATCGCATTAAAATTTGTGATGCAGACACATGAAGACGGCACTTTCTCATATGTTGGGCTTTTTTGAAGTGCTGCTTCATGTTAGGGGTGATGATGTGTTTGACTGTTTTGCAGGGAGCGTAAAACAGTGGGGATGAAGCTGGCGAAAAAGAAACCACGGAGACGACACACTGATGTAAGATGTCATGCAAACACTTTAACCCATACTGTGTTCTTGGAAGGAGTCCAGGAAGATTATATGATATAGACAAAGAGTTGTGAAATACAGCAGCTGCCATTTTTCTCTGTACCAAGATATGGCGTGATAGCACCTTCTAGGCTGTTCTTTGTCTGAGCCAGGCAGTGTAGTATGAAGGAGCCCCCCTGTGGCTCTGCTGAGAGCCTGCATACAGCCGGACAGCCCGCCCCACCTGTGTAAACTCACAGTCCCTCTGTTCTTCCTGCAGGACCCCAGTAAGGAGTGCTTCAGCCTCAAGTTTGACCTCAATGTGGACATAAACACAGAAATTGTACCTGCTATGAAAAAGAAGACACTGCGGTGAGCATTGTGTTAAAAACAGAATTAAAAGGTTTTTAAAAACAGTTTATATGATAGTTACATTTTATTTCTCTTCGTCATGTCTTACCAGAGAGGTTCTAGGTCCTGTGTTTGAAAGGAATGGCATCGAGTTGTCCCGGGTGGACTTGTTCCTCGATCAGTCTAACACGCCACTGTCCCTCAACTTCGAGGCCTACCGTTTTGGAGGACACTACCTCAAAGTGAAAGGTAAAGCCAAACAAGTACTTAAATGATGTCAAATTATGAGTCACGATTCGTACAAATAGTGCTTGTGGCTGATTTATCGCTGTCGACTGTTGCAGAAGATGAAACAACTTCTCAGCAATGAAAATTTTTTAGATATGCAAGACTAAAATTTATGGCTGTGTTTTATTACAAAGAGAAACTGGCCTGAACACAGAGAGAGTTTAAGGGCAGATGAAGGTTCAGGAAGAGCAGTGAAGAATATGAGATTCAATTATCAGATTCATTTTGAAGATCCTCTACAAAAACCCACTAATCATCAGCACGACAGAGGCCAAAAGAGCAATACTGTAATTTTTCCACATCATATTTCCTGTGACCCCTTACACGAATCCTGAGTATACGTTTCCCATAAAGACGCAGAAGCTTTATTTCACTGTGATATGATTGAAGCAACCAAAATCCATCTTGTACAATACTTTTAAAATCCTAATCAGTAAAAATTTTGTCCCAGGTTGATTTATTTTTTGTAATAACCCAATAATAAGCAGAACAAAGTCAAATGTTGCCAAATGCTTCCCCTTTAATTGCAGAAAATGCATTCTTTTGATGCATTTTGCAGCCCTTCACCTGTAAATGACTATTGAATTTTGTCTCAAATTCATGAGCTGATCGCATGAGATTCGGTAAAACAAATAAAGATCATGCAAATCTCATCAACAAATCAAATTATTTCCCCTTTTCTTTAAAATAGCCGACATAACTGCAGGTCCGCAGCTTGTTTAGGATATTTTTTTGGTCAGTTATTCAGTTGCTGGACAAAAAAAGACTGTAAGAAACCTCTTTAAATAAATTTCAATAGCACAATGAAATGGCCCACAGGAAAAGTGGAGCTTTTGTTGTTTTTCCTAGAAACCGAGCAGTCTCGTCTTCGGCAGCAGTGTTTTAGACGTTGCGCTGTTCTTACCTCTGTGCCTTTTTTAACAATGGTTAATCGAGACGAATGAGGCTGGCCAGTTTCCTCTCACGCCCGTGTTTCTGACAAGCAGGAAAAAGGAGTGGACTGCGTCTTTTGTAATATACTAGTGATTAAAACTACACGTGGAAAATGTGTCACTGATCTGTTCAATCTTGTTCCAAAAGTCTCATGAAAATTCTCACAAATTTCACTGACTAAACAGCGATATGAGTCTTTAGACTTTCCCTAATTTTTTCCAGGGTGGAAACTGGATGAAATGGCTCCTTCTCCGCTGTTTCGCTTTTAGATGAAAGGCCCATTAGAGCCACTCATAATGAGATCCAGTACAACGAGTAATTGCTCTTCTTGTCCCCTCCCACTCTCTCACCTCTTGACCACAGACTGGAGTTACATACAGTCTCAAAAATATACAGAGGTCAAGGGTAAACAGTTCACAGCTGTTTGGTCGCGTGAAGTCTGAGAATCTATGTTGTTCTGCTCTAGTTTGTTCTGGTCCTGTAAACACTTGAAGTTAAATCACGGTCTCTCCTGAGCTTTAACATGAATTTAGTTAGAACTAGTATTTAGATTTTCTCTTTAAGTGAGCACTTTCACCAGGAATATTTGTTTTTGTTGCATGATTTCTAAGATATTTACCTGAAAGGTGAGAAGTTTCCACTGCCCCAAAGTGACCCAAAAACACACTACTGCAGGTTTAATTTAAGCCCAAGCTTTGATTTGTATTAACCCGTCTACTGTGTTTTTAAGAGGCTGTAAAAATGTAAGAAAAACCATCACACCCCATACTGTTGGGTGCTGGTCAGAGTTCAAAATAAGTCCAAACTCAGAACAAAAGTCTAACAAAAAAGTCTAACAAAAGAGAAAATTCTTTGGCATTTTTTCTGCTATAAAAGATAAATAATGACATAATGAATAATGAGTTTTCCAGTATTTCTTCCAAACAGCTTGACCTTTTTTTTTTTTTTTTTTTTTTGTGTAGCTCGGCCAGGCGATGAGCTGAAGGTGGAGCAGGGCGTGAAGGACTTGCGGTCTCTCAGCCTGCCCAACATGAAGCCGCCTGGAGTCCAGAGCCCCTACATCCTCGCGCCAGGCAGTGAGAAGGTGGAGCATGGATCTCTCGGACGCCGCGAAAGCATAGATCTGTTGGTGAGTTACGTCTGGGACAAACGGGTTAATTTTTGAAAACGATTAGATTCGAACACCACCTCTGTGAACGACACATTGCACATAGACATCCCCTTCATCTTTTTTTGGTTTTGTTTTTTGCGCCACAAGCTTTTATCATTTTCCATATCACCTGTTTCTGTTGTCCATGCGCTCCTCCTCCTAGTATCTCATCATGATCTCATTATGACCTCATTGTCTTCCATTAGCGTTATCGGCACTGCAGAATCTTGGGAATCTATTTGAGCCTTCTGCCAGACTCAAATCTTCTGCCAGCTCTTCGTGCATCTATGAGCACACATGCATGTATGTGCATGCCGCGTCGTGCTGCCGACTGAACCTTTGAATCTCACATGATGATGAGTCACTCAGGAACTCTCTCTGCTACTTCAGCTCTTCCTGCAGCACCAGGAAGCGCCTGTTTTGTTACTGATGAGTGATGCTAAAAGGCCGATAGAGGCTTGCAGGATCCCGATCCACTTGGCTGCCAAACACGCAGCTTGGAAATGGTGCAGACGGTCATCGGGTTCAAGTTGTGGCAAATAATGTGCTTGCTGTAGCTCTCGAAACATTTCAGAATGCAGACTTTGATTTTTAGCACAAATAGACATTAGTCAGGCTTTAGCGCTGGCACTGTATCTAATCATCCCTTAATCTGTGAAATGTTTTTGGTTATTGCTTGAAACACTGTTTAGTCTGTAAAAAATCATGAAAAATGTTCCTAACAGCTTCCCAGAACCTAATATAATGTAATCAGATAGCGACGCTGCTCACTAAACACCCACCCATGCAATGTTGTGACATGTCCCAAACTTTCGATATACTTCACAATAACAGTAGCAGATTTTTCTCCCTGAACCTTTTGGATTTTTTTGAAACAATGGGCTTTTCATTTCAGGCAAAGTCAGGCTATTATTTCTAATTGCAACCACAGATTTTTGCCACGTGAAACAACTGTCTGTTGCAAACTAGCTTAGCTCCATGTCTCTGTTTGGAAAGCTTGTCTTGTACTGAATTTAGAGCTGACTGATCATCAATTAAGGGTCTTGTTCTTAAAAGACAAGTACCAACACTTTCTGTCTGGAGCTTCTGCAGAGAAGAGTAAAGGTCCCCAAATCCCATAAAGAAGTTGTGTTAAACTGTGATTGCATGCAGACGCTGCTTAAAAATGTGGGAATGCCTTGAGCGAATGTGACAGTCATGAATGACACTTTTAAAAGAAAAAATACCTTGGCATTAGGAATCTTTTTACTGGACAACTGCTGTTTGGGTGAGAGGTCAGTGGCCTATTTTGTCTGGCCAAGAGTCTGAAAATTATAAATATATTAAGATATACACACTGGCTACTTTATTAGGTACACTTTGCTAGTAGTAGCAGTAGTTTCACATCCCAAATGTGCTCCAGCAGATTGAGATCTGGTGATTTGAGTACAGTAAACTCATGGTCATGTTCAAGAAACCAGTTCGAGATGATTTGAGTTTTGCGACATGTTGTGTTACAATGTTGGAAGCAGCCATCAGAAGAATGGATGCACTGTGGTCATAAAGGGATGGACATGATCAGCAACAATGATCAGGTAGTATTTCACTTGGTACCAAACTGTGCCACTTTGGTGAGCCTGTGTGAATTTTAGCCTCACTATCCTGTTCTTAGCTGACGGGGTGGCACCTGGTGCGGACTGCTGCTTACCTTTCTTGTAACGAGCGGGTATTTGATTTACTCTCAGTACTTGATCAGCTCAGTTTGGTCATCCTGCTGGCCTCTGGCATCAGCAAGGAATTTTCAGAGAAGTTGCACTTGTTTTTGGACCAGTCTGTGGGAAAATCCTAGCATATCAGCATTTTCTGAACTGTTCAGAAAAACCTGTCTAGCAAAAACAACCATACCACGTTCAAAGTCACTTTCTTTTCCTTTCTGATGCTCTTGACCACGCCTTTGTGCGTAAGTGCATTGAGTTGCTGCCATGTGATTGGCTGATCAGATATTTCTGTATATGTGTGTATGACTGTATTACTGAAACTGTAATCGGCATCATCTGGTGCAGTATCTGGTTGCGTTGCCTTGATTTGCTCTTAAAAGTGAAGATAACACAATTCAAAAGATTTTATAAATAAGATTTTCTAGATAATGCTATTTAGAAAAAAAAACTTATTATAAGCCGTCTCTCCATAACATTGCTTTGACTGTTCTGAACAACATAGTATGAGTGGTGACTTGTATTGTCGTGTTTGCTTGTTTGTTATAAGCAGATATTCAAGTTTTCCCATAATGTGGTCATCACTTTCCAGTCTAGTAGCATGTCTTTGTGTACTGGTTGAGAGTAACCCCATATCCTGAACCAGTGTAGTAAGATTTGTCACATACTACTTGTACTGTAGTTTACATTTGTAGTTTACTCAAGTTCAGTCAGTTTTGCTTTGTCAGATGTCATTTAAGTTGCGTCAAACATTGGTTGCTAATCATCCCTGAGGCAAGTCGACACGTCGAGTCGAGTTTGATTGTGTGTGTTCGTATACGCGCTGTGAGCAGATGTCATTGTTGCCTTGGGCAGCAGAACGGGTAGAGGCTTGGTTAAAGCGTTTTATGGGTAATCTGTGAAGGTAAGTCATGAAGACGAGTCATCAAGCTGTGAAATAAACACTGGAGGTTGCTCAGGAACCCAGTTTTAGTCATACAGTCTGATCTGTTGCACAGTGGAATATTTTACGTTTCTGTGTAAATTGCGTTCTTTACAGGACTCTTACTACTGAGCTTCAGTACCCACAGTGCTGGCTCATGCTTGTCGGCCTTATTTACGCTGAATTTGAAAGAGTAATGAGAGTGACAACCCCAGTGCAGTCCTCAGGGTGGCAGTAAAGTGCAGAGCTCTACCAGAAGACACAGTAGTTTATCTCAAAATGTTAAGACACTCCTCTTGAGTAGTGGAAAAAGTGTTTACAGTCTGAAGTTTGTTTGTTTTTTTATCGGCATGACTATATGGGAATTTCTTTATTTATATTTTATATTTTATAATAGGTACCAAAAGGAAAACCTTTCACATGAGGGACAAAAATGAAAACTGACCCTGAATGACTCTGACCTTCAGCCCCTTGAGCAGAACTTTAAAATTAAAAACAGACCTGAGTCGGTAATGGAAATCCCTGCATGGCCTCAGAAGCACATCTGAAAAGCATTGTCAGTGAACACAAATTCTTGGTGTACCTAGAGTTCACAGTTCAGACTTCATTATGCAGAGAAAAAAAAGTGTATAAACAAGATCATCTTATCTGGGTCCAAGCTGGTGTAAAATGGACCGAGGTTTTTAGAAATCACGGGCGCCACGACCTGTGGGCTAAAGAGGAAAGGTGGTGAAGGTGGATGGCCATCTAGTTGTGTTGATATGGGGGTTTATCAGTGTATCACCTGCACACGTGTAACGGTAACACTGATGTAATATATACAGTTCTGAGAAAAATGTATTACCTACTGTTGTTCAGACATTTTTAGACCTGGCAAAACCACAATGATGCCATTCGATGCATTATCAAAGGAACAATATGGCGAAGCTGACGCCAGCCTGCTGAGAAACTGAAATCTTAGATTTAGCAGGAATGCTGAAAAAAACAGTTTCAGAATTACATGAACTGGTTTCCTTATTTCCCAAATGCTAAAACACAATGATGCAACAGAGTGGTCAGCATTTCCTCATCTCTCCTAACAGTTCTGACACAGCATCACGGTTTCTATTTTCTGGAAACGGGAAGCCAGTTTAATGATTTAGAAGAAAGGGAAGAAACCCTGTGATTCACTTTGGTTAGTGGCCTGTATTTTATGACAGCTGTAGCTTGGAACTTTGTTTGAGCACTGAGGAGCCTCCTTGTGTCTCTGTGACAGCAGTTTTGGCGCTAACTGTTCAACGCTCGCGTATCTGAGTGTGGAACGGCATCAGCTTGTGACCAAACCCTGTCCCTTCTCAATAGAGTTAACCTTTTGTCTAAATGAGGCATTTCATGTTTATTATCACATGGTTCCTTTATTATGGTTCCTGGCACTTTTGTGATAGGCTAGAAATAGCTTTCGTGATCGAGAATGATTGTTTTATGACGCTGATTCTGAAAGATGCAATCCAGCCCTGCTGATAGTTTCCATACAGCCCTGTCACCAACCTCTGCCATGCACTTAATTGCACCATTTGCCAGTTATTTCTCCCTTTGTACCTTTTGCACCACATCCCCTTTGATTAAGGGTGCCTTCTGATCTGCAGAAGACCTGAGGTCCAGCTAATTCATTTGTGTTTATAGGGTTATTTTGATAAACTGTAGTTACGTAATTTTACTAAATTCAAATCTCTGGAAGCTGAGACCCTTCTCCATTTATTTGGTAAGGTGACCTTATTAATCCCAAGGGTTAGTGCCCAGATTGATATCAAAATTGAGCAAAAAGAAAACTTAAAAAATGTTTAAATGAAGCTTCGAGATGCAAAGTCACAGTCACAAGCGTTCTTGTCTTCCCTTTTCCCTACAACAGAACCTGAGATCTTTCACTTTTACAGCTCTCATAAAGATAAGGCAGCCATGTTCCAGGACCTTGTTACTGTCAGAAAAACATGATTGATGATGATAACTCTGATTAGTGTTCTCACCGTTGTAATATAAAGTCCATTTGTTGCCATAGAACTGTAAATACAACACAGAAGCGGCTGACCTCTGGTAGTTTGCCTTGCTCCTCTGACTGGGTGTGATTCAGGCTGAATAAAAGAATTCAAAAATCTTTCAACCTTAAACTCTATTATTTTATCAAGAGGTCGCAAATCCATTGTCGGGGTTCGGTTTACAGTTTGCAGTTGGATTGTGTTAGCTTTCAAAGGAAGCTGGTGTTGGGTAATGGATCCTCCATATGTGTTTTAGGGCTCTGGCCTCCCATAATGCACTCTGCCCTCACGTTAGGAAAAACATTTGGTAATCCTTTTGTGACACAGAAGAAAAACCTGGAGAAAAAGCTGGCACTGAGCTTCTGGTGAAATTTATGTACCAGTCCCACATCCGAGCACTTTTCATTTAAGATTTGACACGTTTAGCTTCTCTTTGTAAATATTTTTGCTATCTTTGGTGAAACTTGATGTTTTGAAACCTGTTATGCTCATGACCAGCTATGTGTTTTTGTTACCAGCTTCTATTAGAGTAGTTTTACACGATTCACAGATCAGAATAATCCTGATTTATTGTGTAGTGCGCTTTGGTGCAGCTCAGTTTATTCACTGTCTTAAGTTGATTTATCTCCTCTCCCTTTAAGGCAATGCGTCCTTTAACTCTCTCCTGAGTGGCTTCGCTCCATAAACATAATATTTGAACAGCTGATGTGTCGGGCTTCTGTGCTTGCAGCCACAGCTGCAATTATCATAGTCTGCAAGGCTGACACTATTGAAAAAAACTGTGTAAAGCAACGTTTTTAGAGCTTTATAATTCTTTGTATAATTCTTTAACACATCACAGCCTGATAACTAATTAATAAGAAAAGAAAATGATTGATGCAGCGATCCAAGATATAAACAAGCATCCTAGTTTGGATTTCACAGATTACCTTTGTGCATCCATTATGGCATGCAAAAACTGCATGTCTACCATAGTTTTGCAGAAAGAAATGTAATTAACACATTGAAATACTTTATTTTATTAATATTAATACTAATACTTATATGTGCTGTACACACGTTGTCTCATACTACATTTCTGTTCTCAGTTTTTAATCATCAGAGGCTTCGAGTTTCCTCATCTTATGTTTAAAGAAAAAGCAGCTCTCAGATATTTGGTTTGTAGGGATTTGTGTCTCCTCCTGGGATCAAACCAGGGGCTTGTTAGGCGAATGTGTAAACCACTACACTGCCTTATGTTGCGTTTGCTGACTTTAGATATTGTGACAGTTTTATATTGAGTGTGTGGAGAGTATTACCTTGATCTGATCTGTTAAGTGTGTATTTCAAACAGGATATTTTTTATTTAATAGTGCTGGTGACCCTCATGTTTCATATCCACTCTTGAAGACTGCTTGTAGCCTCTCAAGTGTAACGATTTGTTGCTTTATTATCCGATAGAAGGAAAAAAAGAAAGGAAATCTTGTGTCGTAGGTTTGGCTCACTTACAGTTATTAGTTACAGTAATTCCAAAAGGAACAAAAACTCCCGGCTTTGTCTTAAGGTTGTAAGAGTAACAGTCTGGTATTCACCATGCCGCCATGGTTTATAATGTTGTTTCATAACAGACAGGTTGCTGGGAAAATACTGTGGAATTGCTGTAGCTAACAAAAGGACAAAAAAAGCCTTCAGGACTTGAGAAACTTGATGATGTAGACAGACTAATTGTCAGCTGATGACACAGAGTTGGGAGTAATGTTATGTCTCCTTTTATTTTTACACATTTTAGTCACCTTTAGAGTGTTTTTTTGTTACTGTATTCGTGTTGCAGGAATGGACTCATACAGTGCCCTCAGTATGCTTTTGTTTGTTTTGAAATGCAAGAGAAACTGACAGGAGCAATTGTCTTTATTTATTTCCTTTTAAATCAGGTCATACAGTGTGTTTCAGTCCCCGTGTTACACAGCTGTGGATGTTAATGTGGTGCTGTTTCAGACTATCACATCAAGGACTCGTCTCACTGTCTGACCTGTATGATAGTTTGCAAACGGGGCAGCTTTGATCTAACAAAGAAATCAGTCTGAATGACAATGCTTCAATCAGCAGCGGTCACACAGGGTCAGTACTGCTGGATTGATCTTAAGAACTGAACAGAAACATGAGGGCTTTGTTTAAAAAAAAAATAGGGTGAGAAGTGCCTCTGATTGACCTGATAAGTATGAATGTTAGACTTTGATCTCTTGTGTGCACACGGTGCCATTTCATTCGTGACATCAGCTCTAGCTAATAGATAGTTAATGTGAAATCACTATATATCTTTATATCTTATTAAAAAACAGACATCTTACTGTAGATTTGAGTTGTAATTCCTGTCTGGATAATGAATTATTGGATTCGTTCTAGTAAAATTATTTTTCCAGCTAGATCAGCCAAATATATTATAATTTAAGTTCCTTTAATCTGAGGATTTTTCAAATTTTAGGTGTATTTAGACTGAATGGCTTTGCCTTTTGACCTATTAGTGCGCAATAAGGACGCTGATATTTTGTTAAGCGATTGATCGATTCACTGATAATAAAATAATCTTTAGTCATTCTCCAGTGGAAATTTGCTATTTTGTAACATTTTAGCTATCAATACGTTTCAGACTAATCGTTAGGATTTGTGGCTTCTTAAGATTATTTGTAAAAAGTCCCAGTAATGGTGTATCTGTACCTATTAGATCTATTAGCTGCTGAAACTAGCTCATTTTTCTGTGTGAATACTTTTAATGATTCACGTCTTTTGTAGAATTACAGTAATTATGTTAGCTGTTAAGAGTCCATTATGAATTCCCCATATGGTGTGGGAGGTGCCAAAACCTGAGAAGGGTGAGGAGGCGTGTTCGTGTGCTGGAAAGACAAAGGACTTCCCCTAATGCCCGGAGGAGGAGATTTCTGCAGGGCAGACACACACACCTTTATGATTGTGATTGTGTGACCTTTGGTCTTCAGTACACAGTACCTGAAGACTTAGGCAGACAGAGTGAGACTTATGCAAGAGAAGAAAGTGTGATGCTTCACTCTTCTTGCACTGTTGTCAGAAGTGTGCTTTCCTGGAAATGAATTCCTAAATTTACTGGAAGTGCCTCTGCTTTTCTGATTACTCGGGACCTTTTTTTTCCCCAAATCGGGGGTCTTATTTATTTTATTTAATTTTTTTTCCTGTGGAAAATGGTTCGTTTTGTCCGTCTTACATCCTGGCGCAGCTGGGACCTACTGAATGTGGACACGGAGATTCCTGAACCACCGACACCAACATTAACTGAGAGTCAGGTGAGAGGCCTGTTGATTGGTCAAAGTGCAGTGGAAGATATGAGTATTTTTTACTGCTTTTCTTGGTCTAAAAAATTTTGTTTTTGTTTTTTAGCTGCAGTGAACAAATAATTGAGTCATTTTTTTAATCAAATGATTGCCTTTTTAAAAAATGGCAAATATTTGGCACATGTGCATTAAATCTGCTGAGTAGAAGTGTTTTTTCAATCTGTTTAGTTTTTGAACTGTTGTTAAGACTTTACATTTCTCAGTAGTAAATCCTATTTTATATTTTCTGTTTAGAGATGAAATAAAGTAAATCAAATACTGTCAATCTCTAGTCACAATAAGCCAACCATAAATGGTTATGGTTGGTTTATTTATCCAAATCATATACAGAAAAGTGAGAGCATTATCTTTTTTTTAAATTTCTTTGATCTTCTGGAAACATGACTGTGAAAATAATTTAGTGCACTTGCTGTGAGGATTGCTAGGTTGGGGTAAAGTATCAGGAGTCTTGTTTTCACTTGGTTTTAACTCCCTTCTCTCACCTCAAGCTCTAAGCCTCGGTTTCTTTTTGTGCCACCGTTTGGAGTTGTCATCGGGCCTTGATCATAACAAATTCAATGGCTTTGGGTTAACCTGTGGCGTGTGTTGACTAACGTGGAGTTTTTCTCAGCTTTTATTTCCTGGTTAAGCACACGTTATGTGTGTTTTACTGCTTAAGCTGGTGTGTATTCAAGCTTTAGGAAGGTCAGTGTGCACTCTGTTTTCCCATCGTTAATCAACTTTCCTGATCAAGGGAAGTCGTTATCAGTTGCATAAAGGTAGTCGCAGGGGCACAGTGAGTAATGGGGGGGCAGGGAAGGCACTACTTTTCTCTTTGTAACCACTTACTTCAATACAATCCCTTCCCATTTAATGATTGTTCTTCTTTACAGGCCAAGGTTGATGCTACAAACTACAGTGATAAGATAAGACTGTGTGGGCAAGCTCGGTGCTTGATATCATTAACCTGACCCCACTAGACCTGCTGCACAAGTCTGTTCCCAAATTGAGTTGCTTTATAACAGAGACCGCTCAGGTCAGGTTTACACAGTAGGCCCGAGGTAAAGCTTGTAAACATAATTAGTTGGGCAGAAATGAGTCGAGTGGCTTAATGTTTGCCACCAGGTCCTCCTTATGCTACCAAAACATAGGATCACTGAAGTATGTCTGTGTTGTCTGGTACCAGGATGCTGCTATTGGATCCTATTGGTAGCAGGTTATGGCTTCCATTGACAGGACCTGTTTAGGTTAATTCCTCAGATGACTGATCAGATTGGGGTCTGTAGAGTTTGGGAACCAAATCAGCACCAGGTTTTGCAGATTGGCAGGGTGTGTAGCTGTGCTTGTTGGGGAGTGTCATCAAACCATTGTGTGTGCCAGGATTCAAAGTAATCCAGAAAAAACATTGTTTTGCAGGCGTTGTAACAAGAAGACCTATGTTAGTTGGTTTTATTATTGTGACTCATCAATATTTGGTCTGACTGAAGAACTAATAGGCAGTGTAATTACTAAGATTAATATAATGAAAGCATTTCTTTGACTGTAATGTTTACAGTTGTTACCAACTGTTGTATAGTTCTTGTAGTCAAGATCTATTGTTATGCTAATTATAATAATCTGATTAGATTTATTCAGTATGCAAAAGTGCCAGTTACAACTTTTGTTTGAGCTTTAGCCCAAAACCCAAATATCCTGAGATACTGACAAAAAAATAGCTAATGTAAACTCACACAACCCCAACAATCTCTGGACTTAATTCTCTATTAATCTACTTTATCTAGAAAGTTTTGAGCCTTTTCTTTTTGAGAAGCTGTGCGCCCGCTCGAGCTTATCTGCTCGGCATAAGCAGCATTTTGAATGTGCTGAAACAAGCAAGTAAACAAAGGGGATTTCCCTTTTGGTCATTATTGGGGAATTTCTTTCCTTGTTTTGACTCCGTTGCCTGGCATTGTTTAAGGATCTCTAAAGCAAAACAGCGATTGAAGATGGCAAAGAATAATGGCTTTGCTTCCAAATAAGAGTAAAAAACAAAGTATCCAAACTGCAATTTGCTTGAACTACAAGCAGGGCTAATCGGAGGGGAAAAAATCCTTTGGGGGAGGGAAGAAAAAACAGAAAGTGTGTCTGATTCACAAGCAGGGAGTTGATAGTTTATTTGTACTTCAGAGCAGCCTGTTGAGACTAAAGACCATTTGGCATCACCACAAGTACCAGGATGCTTGTTCAAACCAGGGAGCTCCCTGAAAGCTGCCACAAAAGCTCCACCTCCTAATATTCAGATCAGCCTCCTCTGGTGCCTCCTCTTTCCTGCCCAACACAATGAGGCAGGATCCTCCTGGTTGCTATGACTTTTGGCCAGTGCATGTGTGAAATGCAAGCAGGCTGGGTGCCTCAGTGAGTAGGTTCACCGCTGACTGTCGGAACAGCAGGACAGGACACAGATACGTCCCGGCTCAAAGAGAAGCTGCGATCAGACTCTGCAGGACGCGGCGGGTAACCCAGATCCTGTCAGCTGGAATAGGCGTTTGCAGACTTATTGAAGTTCAAGTTCTGATGGCGAAATAACGTGGGAGTGTTGTAGCTGTCACTCGACTTCTTTGACTGACTTTGCATCGGCTGAACTGAACAGCGAGGACGACGTGGATGTGTGTTTCACAGTGGAACTGGAAAGAGAGGAGGCGAGAGGTTGACAGAGAGCAGCAGCTGGCTCCAGAATGGGCTGCGATCCATGAATCCAACTGAAGGATTAGGATGGTTTTTGTTACTTTTGACATGCCGCTGGCTTCAATGGTGAGCACTGTTAATATGGTGGGAAACTGCTGATGGCATTTATCCCTTGGTGGTTATAATTACAACTTCCTGGCCTTGAGGCTTTATGAAAGTGGTTTCCTCAAAAACAGGTTTTTAAACTGTTCACGGTGTTCATTTCTGATCCAAAGTTTCCTTCATGTATGCCATCTGATATGTAGACATACTTTAGCTGCTTTTCTTTGCCATTATTACAGCCTGCTTTAAATGTATAAAACCCTGTTCTTTGATTGCCTCGTACAGCAAAGTCAGACAAATTAATCAGGTTTCAGTTTGACCAGTTGCGTGCTCTCAGTAGCACAGGGTTCAGATTTTCCCTGTTTGACCATGGGGACTCGGCACTTCCTAACACCTGTGTCCTTGACCAGTTGGACCAACAAAAAGTCCCTAAATGGCTCCAGGCTCGTTTCCCTTTCAACTAAAGCGCCTCCAAATTTGTCCCTTTCCCCTCTTTCACTTTAGTTTTTGTTTTAAAGCCAAGATGTCACTCTGCAGTTAGGTCACTGCTCTCTTTGGTAATAACTCCTGAAAGATGAAAGGACTAAAAGCCCCTTGAAAATTTAGATTTACTTACTCATTATGCAACCCTGTATAGGACACTTATGCACCTTCATTGTAGTTAAGTGGTACCATTAAGGCCCGCCTGAAATGAGTCTTTACAATGCAACATTTCAGCCAGAGATTTTCATTTTTTAGCTTCTGTTTACATTCCATTATGTAACATATACATGCTAGAAACTGTTTATGGTGACAGGCAGTTATCATTACTTTATCTTGAAAACCGTTTACATTTTACAAGTAATCGAGGCTTTTTATCTAGTCTTCTTGTTCCGGCAGTTTTCCCTAAAGTAAAAATCAAGTGCAGTCTTAGTTTGCTTTAATCCGTGGTACATTTTAAAATTTGATAGTCCTCAAATTATATGTCAGTTATTTGTAATAGTAAACTTTAGGCTGTGATAAATTAAAACTGGCTATTTACTATTTTGTGAAATTTCATGAGTCTGACAATTTTGGACCAGAAGAATTGGAAAGTGCATCTGTGATATCCATCAGTGCAGCAGCTTGGTGTTTTGATCACATTGTGTTTGTGTAGGCTTGTTTGTGTTTCTGGGGGGGTGATGAGTAAAAGAATTTCACTGGAATGGACGGCGAGTTTCAGAAATGGTGTCAGTGTCCAGGAATGTGAGTTCCTTTTGCTGTGTTTGAAGTGTGGGGGGGTGTCGATGTCCTGCCTCTTGCTGACTCCTGACCAGCAGATTCTTCAGCATTGACACTCCGACGACAAAAACAACTGCTTCCTCAGATACTGAGGTGGCCCCTGTTTGTTTGCTTTGCTGCTGCTCGTAAAGTGTACAGAGATTGCATGAGCGAGGGCGCACGGCAGGGCCTGCTGACAGGGTAACAATGGACAGGGAACAATGGCCAGACTCGGCCGTCTGTTCTTATGGAACAACCTCCCGCCTGCTCCTTGTGATGCAGTGAACATACACAGCGAGGAAGTGGCAGTCCTTCCCTCTCCTGTTTGTGTCCAGGCATTTGGATAGTTTTAACGGTCCTGTTGATGTCATCCCTGGCTCAGAATTCCCCTTTCAGATTTCCTGTTTGTCCTATCATTTCGTCATTGTCTCTTTCGATGCGTCTGGCTGGAAACAGTTATATTTCCCCTCATTCACTCATTGGATCTTTTTTTTCCCTTTCATTTTCTGTTTTCCCTCCTATTACGGTCTATCATGTAACTGATTTTGGTTTGTTCTTTGTCTCGCAGGGTCAGGCCCGTCGGAGGAAGAACATAACAGAGTTTCTGGGTGAGGCGAATATCCCAACCCAAGATGCTCTGGGACAGATCGGTGGCTCTCTGCCCGCTGTAGGGGCTGGGCCCGACAGCTGGAAGAACCGTGCTGCCAGCCGCTTCAGTGGCTTCTTCAGTTCCAACGCTGGAGCGGGGTCCTTTGGCAAGGTAATGCTGACAGGGTTGTGATCACATGATCACAGAAGTGAGTGCGATTGCTGTTCCAAGCAAAGTGCTGCACTTTCTTTTGGCTATAAAGGGTTGTAGGAGGCAGGCTTGTTGCCCAGACGATGTCTGAGATTAAGAAAACATTAAAAAAACAAACAGAACAGTAGCAAGTAGCAGTGGGAGGGGGTCAGAAGGCCATATCCCCCTTGAGCCCTGGTGAAGTCATTTCCTTTCAAAGTTCTCCTGACTTGTTGGCTCACATACTTTCCACCCAGCAGCTCTGGAAATGAGTAGGTAGAGGAAAAGCCTTCTGTTAGCACTCAGTTTTATCCACTCTTATCTTGATTTTTAAAACACCATCTTTTCTGGAAATGTGCTACTTTTAACTTTTTATCGCATGCCTGATAAACAAGTTTATCATAAGGAATGGAAAACAGGGAAGGCGTAAACCTGGCTCTGTTTAAAACAAACGCAGTCTGCCTTTCAGCTCTCGTTAAAGATCGCAAGGTTAACCAAAGCAAAGGCTTTCTCTTTCTGGATCAGAGGTTTTTGAAAATGATAATCAACTTTGATTCTAATGAAGGACAGGCACGCGCCCACACACAAACATGCCTTCCATTGTATCTCATCCCCTGAGGTCACATCCTTAACAGTGGCAGATGTCAAATGGAGACAGTTTCTGTCAGTCACCTGTCATTGCTGGGCCCATCCCTTTTAAATTTATTTGTTCCCCTTAACCCCCCTCAGGGCCAGAGATCCTGCACCTGGGTCTGGACCTTTGGCATCCTCCATATTGTAGGGTTAAACAAAATTGAGCTGCTTTCACACCAAACTTTAGTGAGAAGTCCTAATTTTGGATCTTTTTCCCCCCATACATTTCTGACTTTTAGTTGACTGTTTTCAAGAAGCACAATCCTCCCGCTCCGTTTCTTTCCACTGTTTTGTAGCACTCACCCCGCTCCCCGTCTCCTATTGTTAAGATGGTCTCAATGCACGGAGCTCATTTTCATAACTACATAAGGCCTGCCAGCTTGAACAAAGACCTGAATAGCGGTCTAGGCGCCAGCAAGGACGGGATTGTGTATGCTTATAATACACAGACCCTCTCTACTTACAGTTTGAATTTAACAATAAACAGTCACACAAATGGACAGTTACTTTTGCGTCTCTTCATGTTTCTGTTCAAAATAATCACATCTGTTTTTGCAATTTTTTGAAATTGTTTTTTATCTGATCACAGGAGGTGGATCGACTGGAGCAGCTCCAGAGCAAACTCCAGACCTACACATTGTTTGGATTTCCAAAGGTGCCACGACAGCTCTCCTTCCACCAGAACTCCTGGGAGGAGGAGGAGGAGATCAACCTATCCCTTGAGGACAGCTGGCAAACGCTACTGGACAACTCAGAGGTACAGTGCAGATAGGCAAACCACACAAACACACCCACTTTTGTCTTCTCGTGTATACGCAGACATAATGGAAAAAAATCAGTTTTCTACTAGAATCAATGCAGATATTTGTAACTTCCAGTGGTGTAATGCTGAACCACGAATGGTTTGGCATTACAATTTTCTCATTTATGACATTACTTGCATGCATGCTGGTTTCTGGTGTGTGCACAATTCTTACTTCCTTATATCTATCTTTATCATTCTTACACTCAACCTGATGCCTCCTTTCCTGAAATACTGGTTATAATGCACTTCACTGTTATGTTACCACAAGGAACTGAATTTCTGTGCCGCACATCTCATGCCGTCACCGAGTTGTTGCACATGTTAACGAGTCCACGATCAATCAGCAGGGCTAGAGGTTATTGCTCAACACATACACTGTCTTTCATACTGTAAATGTACCTCTGATGGTTAGTTACACCAAACACATTACTGTCTTGATTGCTGAAACACAATACTGTTGGTGATGTGAGTTACGGCGAAAAAATATGAGAACATCACAAGGAAACAACTGTTGCTTTTGTTGTGTTGCGTGACAGATTTCCTGTGGAATTTTTAAGACAATAAGCAACCGTCACAACTGCCGTTGCATGCAACGGCAGAATAAACTGACGTATGGATACAATTTACATTATAGCATGAAATCATAAGGAAGTATGCAGAAATAATAAAGATGTGTTTAATTAAAGAGTAAAGCAAAAAAATGGTTTATTAGGCTCACACCATGTTGTACCACTTATCCTTATTCTAAGCAATCAGTAACTTGATTTGTTTTGAAAGTGAACATTTAGTTAATTGTTCGTTTAATAACTAAAAGTTCTTGGAATTGTCCTTTAAGTCATTTCATTTCTTACTTGTTTGTATATGTAAACATTTTCTGAGGAAATATTGTTGGGGAGTTTTAGTATTTAGTTTAAATGTCTGATGTAATCGTTGTACTCCAAACTCTGACATGGGAATGAGCTGCGATTAAAATGTCTAATCTAAAGGAAGTTTACGCTAATATTGTAATAGTTGAGATGAACATATAAATATTGTGTATGTTTATGAATAAAATCTGTGTGTGCGCAGACACTGACAAGACGCCAGTTCCACCAGCAGGAAGCAATATGGGAGCTGCTGCACACAGAGGCTACCTACATAAAGAAACTCCGAGTCATCACTGATGTAAGTGCAAAGAATGCTTTTGTTGTCTGTTCACGCATATATAAATTGCATACTGTGTAAGATGAAGAGGGTTAAGTAGTGTAAAAGATAAGACATACAATGAAGCTCTTTTTCATTAGACATTGACAAAGTGTGGGGGCTTTATCACTGTCTAATAAACAAGGAGTTTAAGTTTAGACGTAACTGCAGTGCCTTACATCAGATTACTGTCATAATATTCAGGGCTTACGCTCTTTTTATGTCTCCCTTCTTGCAGTTGTTCCTGTGTGGGCTGCTGAACCTGCAGGAGAGCGGCCTGCTGACGGAGGTGGAGCCCGCCAAGTTGTTCAGCAATATTCAGGAGATCGCCTGCCTCCACACCTCCCTTTGGTCCCAGGTCATGCTGCCTGCCCTGGAGAAGGCAAGGCAAGCCCGGGCTCTGCTCGACCCCACTGACCTTCACCATGGTTTCAGAACGGTTAGTTTCAGACTCCACAGATGCAACAAAAGAGAATCCAAACCCTGCATGCACCCCCAGACAACAAAAAAGAAAGACATCTAGTTAATTTAAATAGTATAGAAACTTTATCTTGGTTTAAAGCA
This sequence comes from Pelmatolapia mariae, assembly GCF_036321145.2. NCBI lineage: Eukaryota > Metazoa > Chordata > Actinopteri > Cichliformes > Cichlidae > Pelmatolapia > Pelmatolapia mariae. Next base: position 8,105,906 of record NC_086244.1, on the reverse strand, counting down.
TTGAGTGCATCTTTCCAAAGTCAAAAAATCCAGGGTTTTATATTTAAATAAATAATGTAATTACCATGTAACTACATGTTCAATATATAAGTGTGACTGATTATGTAACTATGACTCATATAAAGGTTTAGGTGTTTTATCAATTCACCTGATTAGTTGGGTTAAAGGTATACTGCACTGGATGCCAGTAAACATAAAACCTTGCTGTTTCACAATTTTTAAGCATAAATAGGATAAGAAATGTGAATTAGCAGCTAGTACGTCTTTGTTTTCCTGATGACAGAAGTAAATATGACGCATGTCTTTGTTTCTGTGTGTGGGTTCAGTTTGGCACCAGGTTCAAGCCCTACATCCGTTATTGCATGGAGGAGGAGGGTTGCATGGAGTACATGCGCACGCTTCTCAGGGACAATGAGCTCTTCAGGACCTACGTCACGGTAAGGTTTCTCTTACCATTACGATAATCCCAGATGCTCTCTATGCCCAAAAACTCATCCTTGGCTTTCTCCTCATGTCTGATGCCTGACTTCCTGCTTTTGTCTGACTCAATTCAGTGGGCAGAGACCAATAAGCAGTGTAACCGTCTGAAGCTGGCCGACATGTTGGCAAAGCCTCACCAGAGACTGACCAAATACCCGCTCCTACTGAAGATTCTTCTCAAGAAGACAGATGAACCAGCAACCCGTGACATTGTCAGCAGCATGGTAAGAACTTGGAAAACATTTAGAAAGTGCTGTTTTTCTCATTTACACTAAAGTATATGCTTTGACTGCTTGTCACCCTGCCTGAGGTCTGAATGCAAATGTACGTTTGTCATTGTTTTCCCCTTAAAGGTGGCCACAGTAGAGGGCTTTATCAACAGTGTAGACTCCCAGATGCGACAGCGTCAAGAACAGCAGAAGCTCGCCACCATCTCTGCCCGTATAGACTGCTATGAGGCTGTAGAGGGGAGCAGTGAAGAAGTGGAGAAGGTAAGAAACACTTTACAATACCCCAGTGCCCTAAAATTAGACTTCATGTCAAACTCTGCTTCATGCCTTTATCTTTTCCCCCTCAGATCCTCAAGGAGTACAACCACTTTGACCTCATGGCTCCCATGAGAGATGTATCTCCGGAAGAGACTCGACAGCTGCATCTCGAGGGCGCGCTGAGGATGAAGGAGGGCAAAGACAGTAGGGTAAGAATGACTCGCATGATTGCTTGGAAATACACGATCAGCTCTTATCTTTATATTCAGATTACACGTGGATTCTCATGTTTCCTTTGCGGTTACGTAAAATCAGACTTAAACTGCAGATCTGTAAAACATTACAAGAGTCACCATAACTGAAATGAGTTTACTGTCCCCACAGATGGAGGTCTATTGTTTCCTGTTCACCGACCTGCTGCTAATTACTAAGCCAGTGAAAAGAGTGGAGAAAGTCAAAATTATCCGTCAGCCTCTCCTTATTCACAACGTCATCTGTAAGGAACTCAAAGACCCCGGTGAGTGCTCAAATACTAACTTTAACTCCTGAATAATATATATATTTATTTTATTTTTTTTAATAAAGCAGAAAATCCAGGAAATTCTGACCTTTTGATAAGCTATATTTAACTATATTGGTGTCTTTTTAATTCACACAGTACTAATTTTTCACGTTTTATGTCTCCTACAGGCTCTTTCATCCTCATCTACCTCAATGAATTCAAGAGTGCAGTGGCAGCGTACACTTTCCAAGCCAACAGCGCCACCCAGGGGCGAAGTTGGATAGATGCAATCTGCAATGTCCAGGTAGGATAGCAATTTTTTATTATAGACAAAATATTGGACAGCATCCAGATATGAGATTTTTATGTGTTTTTTTTTTTTTATTTTATTTTATTTTACTTTAGAAGCACAATTTTTTACAGTTGTTTACATATTTAATGTAAATGGTGCTTTTCAATTTAGAACCAGCTTCAAAGGCTTCGCACTGAGGAGTTCCTCCGCCAGCAGGACAGTCAGAAGAGATGTATGGGGGATGGAGAAGAGGAGGAGGAGGAAGATGAGAGCAGCAACTCCACTACAAGTTCCCCCTTGCTGAGTCACAAGGATCAGCAAAACTCAAGGTACTGAAGTGTAAAGAATAAAATCCGCTGCACTTTTGTAACACGAATAGAACTCTACACAAATTGTTTTCCTATAATCTCAAACTATTCCTTAAAGTGATCCATTATTGTCTCTGTTTGATGTTTTCCTTACATGCTTTCTGGTGAGCTTTTTAAGTCTAACGTTCAACCAAAACTCTCCTTTCAGTCAATCAGACGGTTCCACTGAGACCCTGTCAGTGATGGATGTCGATGAGCCCGGCGAGCACTCAGAAACTCCTGCTTCCAACATGAACCTCCAGGAAAGCGCTAATAAAGACTTGGATAGCGGTGTGGGTTCCCTTTCTGAAAGGCCTGTGGGTCAGAAGTCGTCAAGTCCACTCAGAGTCCTCTCCGCCATCTACACTGAGCACAATCAGGGCACAGGACCAGACAGTGAGGACCTGGACCCCCAGTGCCGCTCTCTTTCCATGGACAGCGCCTACGGTACCCTCTCCCCTGAATCCCTCCTAAGAGAACTGCAGCCACAGCCTGGCCAAAGTGAAGGCGAGGAGACTGAGGAGGAAGAGGGAGACAGGGAGAGTCAGGAGCCAGAGCACGAAGAGACAGAATTAGAAGAAGTAGCTGAAGAAGAGGAAGAAGAAGAAGAGGAGGATGCTTCATTAGGGTCTCAGGTGTCAGTTGTGCAGTCCTCTAAACCTCGCCGGCGGCCTCATGTACAGCCCCGACTTCATTGCCTTCTGGGGTTGTCCTCTCTGCCTCTATCCCGCTCCGAAGACAACCTCCTGCAACGCTTTCATGGTAACCACCCCATCTCCCACACACACTCGCTCAGCTCTGAGACGCAGAACCAATCGCTGTGCGGAGACATGGACACGTCAACGCTGTCGCACAGTAAGAGCATGTCCGAGCTGGACCAGAACTCGTCAGTGGAAAACAAGGAGCTATTTTCCACTGACCTCGACCAATCTGACGATTGCTTAAGCATTAGCTTGCCCTCTGACAAACTCAGTGCCACCCTGAGGAGGGCGGAAGCCAGGCATGGCCACGGGGCGCCTGACGGACAATGCGAGGACAACGATTCCCAGAGCAACAGCTCAGATGGGGAAGTGACTCCTTCTGCCTGCTTAGATAAGAAAGCCAAGTCAGCAGCGGCCGGTGACTCAGGGGAGGCATCGCCCAAAAAGAGAAAATCTCCAGGCCAACACAAGAAGCTGACGCTGGCTCAGCTGTACAGGATACGCACCACTCTTGTCCTGAACTCCACACTGACAGCATCGTAAGTCATTACTTCTGTTATACAAGAAATAATCTGATCGTTTGAGAAGAAACTTCAGCTTAATGTTATACATGTATTGCGGGTGGATACTGATAGTCTCACAGAGCCAGGCTCCTTGTGCCCTTCTATTTTCAGCTGCATATTTATTATACATACAGGAATGTTTTTGATCTCAAAGAAGGAAGTGAGGAAATGCTCTTAAATTTTGTTTTAGGTACTTTTCCTGAAAGGGATGTGTGTATTAATGTTATCCTTCCCCCCCCCCCCCCCCCCAGGGAGGTATAACAGCTCTTCCAAATGCTGACTGGTGGCATATGGACATTACAAGGAAGAATCCCTATTTTATGAGGATGGACTGAACTGAACACACAAATGCACTCGCTCTCTTCCTGCCCTCTCCCTTCCTGTTGCTTTTTGGACAATGACTGTCCCTTTTTTTTTTTTTTTTTAACATCACAACAATAGCAATCCATTTGTGTTTTTGATTTTGCTGTTGCGTTGGTTTCCAAATTACTCAAATGGGAGGGAGGGGCAGAGAGATATTAACTGCTTGCACTTTGCAATGGAAGTAGCATTAATGGGGGCTGGAACCTTAAGTTGGACTTTGGGCGGAGTACGTAAGGAGCCCCTACAGACAGGAGGCATCCCGGCGGAGGCCTTAAGACCTCATTACTGCACTCCACACCGGAGAAAAGGCGGAGCTGAGTCCTGCACATCTCCCTTCTCCTGAGGTGAAAAGAGGGAACACTAAATCTTGAAAATCTTCTCTACACGTGGCTGAACAAGAAAACGGCGCCTGAGACGAGCTCCTGATACTTGTACTAGTCCTGGTTTGCTTCAGAAAAGTAAAAAAAAAAATTGCACAGTTATCTTTGTTAAGTAGAAGAATCACTAATGAGTGAATTTACATTTACAGTCACAATGAATTTTTATTTGTATGTGTTTGCTGTAAAGACATCTGTGTGTGACTGTGAATGAATGTCTGCATTTGACTTATGAGTCCAATCCTGACCGAACCAAAATTGCTCCCGTTCTATTACAAACACAAAGATGGAAGACTTGTAGAGCTGGTAGATTCCCAGCAAAAATAAATAAATAAATAAATAAATAAATAAAAGTGCAAAAAGGCAAAGCAAGTCCAAAGCAGCCAATCGTATATCAGCTCATAAAGACTTGATTCTTCTTTATTTGATTATAGGTTGAACTGGTGAGAGGATTTTCCTAAAAAATAGACAGAACATGGGTGACTAAAGCTGTTTTGTGGAATTTTCTGCACTATATAAAGGCTCGGATGGCTTACAAGCACACAGGAACTGATTTATAGGAAAAACAAAAGGAGTGCACACTTGATTGTGTTTCTTGCTAGAAAGAGGAGGCTAAATAAAAAGTTTGGGGTGGTGACTTTCATTTTAGATGAATGGTGTTCTCTGGGAGATTTAAGGGGAAGAAAAAAACAGCAAACGTAACATTCACACTGATGTTTGGCTTTTCAGATCAGTAATTACTGACTTTACTCAAAATGTTGCCCAAACCAAATAAGTTAAGTGTTTAGTTTTTTGTGTGTTTATGTAATATTTATTATGACTCATTTGTTTTATATATAAGATATTGTTTATATTGTTTGCTTCTGTGTTTTGTGATTTCTTTTTCTTTTTTTTTTGTGGTCAATTTAGTCTTAATATTTTTTTCCTTGCCAGGCATTAATGTGCTATGAACCAAAATAATGTGTTTCCTTTTTCAGGAATGACTATAAAGTGTCTTACAAAATAATAATTCAACAAAGGCTCAAATACAGATACAATCCCTCTTTTTAATGGTTTAATCCAATGTAATGGAGTGATTTGAGGAGAGAGGCTGAATCTGAACGGCATGGCATTAAAACAACATGAACTGGTCAGACTGTTCCCGTCTCTTGTGTTTTTAACCGCGCACAGACAGCAGGTGGCGAAAGAACGTTTAGGGGCAAATTACACCAGATGGATTGTGTGTGGCAGCAATTCACTACATCAACTTATTTGATATAAGATCAGCTGAGCAGTGAGTAAGAGCAGTGGCAGACGATGTATTGGCATATTTAGATTAAGTAGGAACTTTAATATATACAGTGCAACGACACTACAAAAAATACTGCACTGCAGGCACACTGCAATAATACTGTTCAAAGCAAATAACAGAAATATAAAAGTACTTACTAAGAGGTTATCTGACTCTGAAATGTTTTTAAACGATAGTACTTTTAAAAATAGAAGTGCTAATTAATTAATTCTAATACCTGAGTAAAATTATCTCTGGAGACAAGTTATTTTTAACACACTGTTACATCCAACCACACTATTGTGTACTTCTACAATAATACATTTAAGAAGGGACTCTTGTACATTTATCCCAAAGCTGTAGTTGCTTTAGAGTTGATTACATCCATTTTGTTCATGTTTTAAATATTTCATAAATTTATATTTTACATAAAATCATATAGTGACAAAAACATATCTTTATGACAGCTGCATAACCAAAACCTACGCAAAATCTCAGGAGAAAGGTCACAGACTGAAGTTTATTTGACTTATTCTGACCATGCCAACATGTGCTGATATTTCTGCAGAGTGACCTCCATTAGAGCACAAGGCCAAAATTTACTGTGTGATTTACTTTTCTCTGAAGTTTGTATAAGCGTTACCTTTTCACCTGTAACTTCAGCTTTGGTTTAGTACCATAAATATAATGGCAAAGCACAAATATTGAACTAGTTTTGAATGTAAATTTTAACATTTATTGTAATTACAAGTATTAGCATGCAGTGTTGAAATGTGCTTTGAAATAGACAAAGTAGAATTACAATGCTGCTTCAAACCACTTATATTCTACTTAGTTTGGGTTTAATTTAGAGTCAAAGAGCATTTATATTTTCCAGTTAAGTTTCTGGGAACTCATTTGGATCACATAGTGACTACAGCTGTCTGTCTGGGCCAACCGTCTGCTTCAAATTCCCAGAAAGTTCAGATGAGGTGAAATCCGACCCGTCTCAACAGCAAACGGTCCGACGAACATGTGGAGCATTAGACCAGAGCCTAATGGCCGAGAGTAACGTCCCGGCCAAGGTGTATTTACAGGTGATTATATCAGCTAATCGGTGGATTACAGCATGTTGAATCCACACAAGCCCCTAAGCTGCAGGAAAAAGACAGTGCGGCCCTGTGGGATTTTCTGTTTAATCTGGTCCCAGAATGCAGCGGCCCCTCCCATTCTCACATCTGGCCCATTGGGATTTACTGTTGTAATCCTTGATTTTAAAACAATTTTATTATGCTTTACTGCTGATGCGCTGAACTTTAATTAAATAAAATGCAGCTTTCTATTTTAGCTCTGAAGTAATTACACATCCCCGTTCTATTAGCCTCTGCTAAGTAAGTAATGAGGTTGTGCCATGATGGCTGCAATCTGGCTAAAACCTATAGAGTATATGCAAGTACATTATGACACACTATAAAATATGAACAAGTTATAAGGTAAAAAAGGGATGCTGCAACACACCCGCATTAGGCCTTTTTAACAACAATCGTTGAATAAAGATGCTATGAAGAAACATTTCTGTACCATCTCTTAAAGTACAGAACAGAACAGAAATGTGCATAAACACTAAACGGTGTAACTTTACTTACTTCTCCCTTTTTGCTTTTCTCTGCATGAAGTCTGGTGCAAATGTGCTGCGTGCAGCTGGGACAGCAGAGGGTTAACACCACTTGCTGTGGCAGATGTCAAAAACCATGCTGTAAAAAATGTCCGATTAACACAAAGGGGCACTTTGACAAATCCTGATTATAGGAGCACTTTCATTTATTAAACTCTGCCAATCCTCTGTACTCTTTCTGAGCGGGGATTAAAACCAGGTAGACACCATTGTCTATCTAAACAATCCCTCTTTAAGCTCTAGCCGTTTCCCAGTGGTCTGACCAGGCCTGGCTGGCTGGCTGCTTGCCTGCCTGTAATCTCAATAGGGGCTTATAGGTCACTACTACCACTACACATTTCCATTCATCAACATCATCCCCTCTAAAGGGACTAGGTGATTGGATTTAGGACATGTTTTACAGGGTCAGAAAAAAAGAGAACAGCAAACTGAAGCGTGTTTACAAGCGCTGTGCTGTGAAAAGGCCAGTGGACGAGTGGCAGCCATATGGAATGGATAACCCTGGGAACATCTGCCCTCGATCACAACCAACGCCACTAGACTGATGCCGGTGACCTTCAGATGGTGCAAAGGAACATCTGGTCCTTTTCTGCTCTCACGGAGCCCTGGAAACCGCAATAAGTAGACAAATAGCAACAAGCACGTCCATATGTTATTTGTAAAACTCCTTGCTATAAAACAGGGGCAGCATGAGGTCCACTCTGTGGAACAATGATCTAGTAAACTAACTTTATAAATGCTTACAAATCGCAATTAATTAAACGATTCAACTATCGTTTAATAGAATTTTATAGAATTTATCCACCATAAAATACTTTCCTCCACTAGTTTGTCAACAGTGGGGGTTCAGACAATCCCTATGAACAAGCTTTTGTCAACAATGGGAAGGAAAAACTCCCTTTTAACAGGAAGAAACCCCGAGCGTGAGGGGAGGAAGACAGGACAAAAGCTACACTGTGGAAGAGAGCCAGAGATTAATAATAACAAGATGCTATATAAACGCACACAAAATGAAAAGAGGTGAGTGAGGAAGAAACACAGTGCATCATGGGAAGACCACAACAGCCTAGGTGTATTGCGGTGTAACTACAGGAGGGTTCAGGGTCACCTGATCCAGCCCCAATTATAAGTTTTATTTAAAAGGAAAGTTTTAAACTTAAAAAAAATTAAAACAGAAAAGGCAACTCTCCAATCTAAACTGGAATCTGGTTCCACAGAAGAGAGGCCTGAAAGCTGAAGGGTTGACCTGCCATTGTACTTTTAAATACCCAAAGAGCCACAAGTGAACCAGCAGTCTGAGAGCAAAGTGCTCTCGTGAGATCTTGAGGACCTTATAGTACCTGAAATTTGTAGCGTGATTATTCAAGACCTTGTATGTGAGAAGGATTTTAAATTGGATTCATTCTGGATTTAACAGGGAGCCACTGAAGAGAGGCCAATATCGAAAAAATATGGTTTCTCTTTTTTATGTCAGGTTTCTCCTGACAGTGCTCTGGCTTACTCCCCTTACTATGTGTCCCAGTGGCACATCATATTACACTGTAAAAAAAAACTGTTTTTTACGGAACTTCACGACTATTCTGTAAATGGTAAAATGGAAAATTCTGTAGATTTTACAGTATATTTTCACTACCCTTAATAACAAATGTCTGTTAATAGAAAAATGGAAAATTCTGTTTATATTACCATTTACAGACACTTCTTTTCACTGTAACTCATTTAAAATACTTTCCTATATCCTTAACCGCACATTTCTATATCATTAAAACAGCATTTACTTGAAAATTCTTGAATTTAAACTTAAATTAATCTGAGATACCAGTGCTGCTACATTACAGTTAAATATCCTTTTACTCTCATCACCTCAAAAACTATACTTAAATATAATGACACAATCCATCTCATCATAAAAGACTAAACAGCCAATATATGAACAAAGTAACTCGCAATCTTTAAAATTTTAGCATTTTTATTTTCCTTGAAATCCGTCTGTCGTCATTTAAATGTTTTCATAAACATGCATTTAAGTGGCTCCAAAGTGTTTTCTTCAAACAGGATACCTGCAAACACTGACAGAAAATGTAACAATAATTAACAATATTTGCATATTTAAAAATATCCTGAGTACATTTAAGCTATGATCACTGCCTTGTTGTTGTTTTGTCTCAGCCAAACAGTTAAGTTGTGGTTTGCATCCTTGTTTGTCCAACCATGACAGAGTATACATATATAGTCAACTCACCTTTGATTACCAAATTGCATTAACTTCATCAGTGAATCCAAGTGAACATTTGACCTAGATTAACACTGTAGGGTCTTTATCCTACCATATAAAGGGACTTGAACAAGATTTATTTACTGTTAAGTAATGTTATATGAATAAAACTGAACAGATCTAAAGAAGGTATCCGTGAAATTTGGGTTTATTGGAGCAAAACAGATGGATGACCACAGCTCTCAGCACAAGGCTGGCATGACTTTCTCCCATATAATAAATAAATAAAACACAGAATAAAACATTCAAATAAAAATAGATCAAGACAGACTGCTATACCAAACTTAAAGATTTACTGGATCTGTTCTGTCTTCTCTTGCTTTTAAAAAAAATGAGGAGCAAAGTATAATTAGAAGTGTTTGTCCTGATGACAACTTTAAACTGTAAACAGCAGCTAAGTGAAGAGGAGAAGAAAGGTTTGACATATTTCACGACCATTAAATATCAGAGAAGCCTTTGAAAAAGAGGCCACAGTCACTTTTCAAGCAAAAACCTCTGCTTGTGCTCACAGACCCTAAATTTCAACAAACAAGGCGATAATAAGGCAAAACTAAGTGACACAAGAGGCTAGGGCAGAGCTTCCCAAAGTGTGGGGCCCACCCCCGGGGGGGGGGGGTATGAAAAGGGGGGGGGAAAAACGCTTGGAGACTGCTAGCACACAAACGCAAAGCAGGAGATGAAGCATAGCTGAATATGTTTCCAAACCAACTTCATTCTAAGCCAAAGACTAGAAAATATGGTGAAGCAAATCTGCCCTTAGGTCTCCCCTGCAGAATTGGTTTTCCCTTTGTTGGGAGCACACGCTGGGCTCTTCAAATCACGGACAAACAGTATCCCACATTCTTGATTTTTAGTTCACAAACACTTCTTGTAATGACTAACTACTCCTGACATTTTGGAGATGTTAGCTCTTTATACAGTAAAGTTACAGTGGGATACAAATAATATCAGGCTGATCCTGCCACAATTTGTTCCCTCTGTCTAAATCACGGACAAACAGTATCCCACAGTTGTTCATGTTTTTAAACCCATTTTGCACAGAGAGGCATTTTTTGAAAAATGTATTGATAGCAATGTTGAATATTATTACACAAGTAAAAAATACACGTAAAATAAACACACCGTGACGCCTCTGCCTTTCTAAATGGAGGGACAGTAACTGCGTGTGTAAATGTAAGCGTTTAAAAACTGCAGATAGTCAGGTTAACAGTAACAGTATTGTGTCTCTATCTGCCATTCTGCAATTCATCTCATGTAAACAATAACGTGGCGCACAGCATGACATGAAAAAAGGCGCATACCTTTGACTTTGCGTGACGAACTCTGTATTCCTCGTCCACACTTAAACGCAAAAAAGGAGTTTTAAATAATCTCTGTTTTCGGTGATTCGAAACGCCGTTTACGTGTGGACGAAACAGCTGCGTTTTCAAAAATACCCGTGTAGGTGTGGACGTAGCGCAAAAGAGTTAGTAGTTTATTTTCTTACTACCTGTAATTTATTGCAGATTACTTGTATTTGCTTAATTGTTTACTAAATGTTTGAGGTGTGAAATAAACCGCAATGGAGCAAAATATGGGTGTGTGTGGTTGGAGGATGTGTGCGTGTGTGTGCGCGGGAGGGGCGCGAACATTTTTCTTGTAAAACAAAGGGGGGCCTAGCAAAAAAAGTTTGGGAACCACTGGGCTAGGGGAAGAGCAAGCATGAAGAGACATGCTGTGTGTGCACACACGTGTTCTCAGTACCTCTCTCCATGTACCAGCATGACAAAGTCCACAATGCAGTCTGAATGTTCAGGCCATCAAGTTCCATCTGAGCTTTAAAGAAAACAAATTCAGCTTTTCCTTGAACTTAGAGTTGTTCAGTTCATACAGAAACTTCAACAGTAGGGGTTAACGTGTTGCTGTTTTGTAAAGAACTTATTAGAGTCCCAGAATGATTTCTTCCTGTCTATACCTTGAAGCATGAACCATGAAGTTTTCACTTTTCCCAGTTATCTATATCGCTGACTTTAGCTCATTAGCTAGCTAACAGTCACAGCTGTGTAAAACCCAAAGAGAAGGAGACAGTGTTACTATAATATTTATGATTACTGGTCTTTATCCAGCGCTGGATAAAAGTTGCATGTTTGTATACATTATGATTCAGACATTATGAATGCACTGTTTAATTCAGACTAGTTCAGTACATGCAACCACAAAGGGAAGGGTGACAGTTATTCAGGTGATGATCATGATCATCATCCTCCACAAGGCCTGTAACCCACTCAAGGTCACTGATAAAAAAGGCTGGGTGTCAGCAGAATGCTGAATCAAAGCATTTCAATAGAAAGGAAAAATCTGATAGGAAAAGGTGCAGAAAGAATAGGGATGACGGCAGCCTTCTTGTGAAAAATTGTTTGAAGAACTTGGGAGAGCATTATTAAAAACATTACCTTTTTTAAATCATATTCTACTGTTCTCATAATTAAAAAACAACAACAAAACAAACAGTCTCGCTCCTTTTTTTCAATGCCTGGAGGTAATCTTTTTATACTAATGTCACCATGAACTTCTTTATGATAATCCACCTGACTCTGGACTTCCTGGAATTGTTGCAGGAGGTTAAATAATAAATGATCTATGAGGAATGAGTCAGTTAATAATTTTCTGCCACTATAAACGTTCAGTGTTAGATTACAGGAGAACACATGAGTTTATTTGAAAGACAAGCACAATATATTTAAAAAAAAGCAATATAGTAAGTTTTGTTGTAACTGCTTGTTACAACAAAGGTATGCAGAGGACACTCAGCAGACCATATGAGCCACTGCAGTCAGCTAAGAATGAAAACTGAGGCTACATTTCACACAAGCTCACCAAAATGTACGTTTGGGGAAAAAAACATAGGAAAATTTTACCTTATGTGATGATTTTACATTTATGCTGTGACAATGATCGGGTGGTGGTGTGATGATGTGGAGGATATTTTCCTTGCACACTTTGGGCTCCTTTGTATAAACCAGTTATTGGTTAATGCTACAGCCTACCTGAGTATTGTTGCTAACCGTGTCCATCCCTTTATGACAACACCATACCCATCTTCTGATGTCTGCTTCCAGTAGGATGAAGCATCATGTCATAAACCTTAGATCATCTCAAACTGGTTTCTTGAACTTGACTGTAGCTTAAAAAGACTCCACAGTCAAGAGAACTCAGTCCATGTATATTCTACTGAAGTACTTCAGAACAACTTCAAGGTAGTTTCATTTTACTTGAGTATATTTGCATATTGTTTAAAGTATTTAATCTCTCATTTTTGCTTTAAAATATAAGGAATATGATAAACTTCAGCACTTTTACTCCAATATTTGATTCGCCCCACTGTTCATTAAAAGAGTGTAGGTTGAAAACATTTGCAGGTGGGTAAATAAATTGCCAACATTTAGGGCTTGACCTTTTTTTATGAGCTTTTATATGCCAGAAGCCCTAACTTATATTCAGGTGTCAACACCACATTTACCACAGAGGAGCTAAATAAAAACCAATCCGCTTTTAAAACTAACAGTTGTCATTGGTTAAAGTACCAAATCTGCATGATGGGTTGCATTTGGGTCACAAGTAAACAGTGACTCCCATCCTCCCCCTCTCTCACACCACTGATAAAGATGGGACACCAGTCAGTTCAGGTATTAAACACAGAACACATTGTCAGATTAATTGTGTGATTGTGCTGTAAATATTAAATGTACCGGACTTACATTTTAATCCCTCTGTCCTCTAGTATTGCTTTGCTTTGAACGGGTTTCCATTCAATTTAGAAATGAGTGATTTGTATTTCATGTTCTAGGCTGCTGCCCTAAGAAGACAATATTGTAATTACAATAAGCTTCTTATGCGCTGATACAATTATTGAGGTGAGGAGTTTATTCTGTTGCGTGAAAGTGGGACCTTATGCTCTTTCAATTTAGAAAACAACACAAGTTTGATGAGGATAAAGAAATTTGATCCCAGAGCATATGCCACGTCTTTGTGGAATTATTTTATGCCAACAGAGAACAGCTGGCAATACATTTATCACCTTGCTACTGTCTGGGATTGTGTGGTCAACATAGCAGTAGTGTAAGAAGTACACAAATCCTTCACGTACGTAAAGTACTACAAATGCAAAATGCTCAGTTTCAAGTAAAAGTCCTGCACTGGAGATAGTATGAGTATGCCCCTTTTGACTTATATCTTCATGCTTTTCATTATTAGATAGCAAATGAAGTATATTACTTCTTTTATTGTGAGATTATTAATGAAGAAACAAAGAAAAAACTAAATTCTACAGCACAAACCTTCTCTTTAAAACGTCTCATATCCCAGCCTTCTTGAACATATCATGGATTTCCAACTTTTTGGACATCTGTGAGCTAAATGAAACATCCAGGATAGTTTCTACTACTAAACAGTCACAGACAACTGAAAAGCATTAAGGGTCCTGAAGCAGACACAAGCCTTATTGTGAAAGGCCACAATCTATTTTTGAGGATGTGTTATAAGATTTTTCTCTAATGAAAATACACGTGTTGAAAGTTTAAGACAACAAACTATTACACTACACATATGAGACTTTAAATCAACATATTGTTGATTCAGTGTACAGATTTGACTGTTTTTAAAGCATCGCGATAATTCTTTCTTTCTCTCAAATCAGCACGTCATGGAAATAATCGTTGCAGTCCTCACATAACAGCTGCATGTCATACAAATGCAGCAGGGAGTTACTGCTTAAACATATCTGCATCAGTAACGGCACTCTAAAGTTATCATAACAGTGGAAAGGGACTATTTTTGCATTAAATACTTTAACTTTTAAAACGTCTATCCGGCTAATTACAGTCCCATACAGTGGCTTTTCAAGACAGTAATTGTACTTGTCATGAAGTATCTTAGAGCCCAGTATTAGTTATTTCACTCCAACAAAAGGAGCTGAAAACGCGGAGGGCGAAAATGAAGACGTGTGTCTTTAAAGGGTTAACGGGGGAGGAGGCGCAGCAGCGGTCAGCTCGCCTGGGTGGAGTGAACTTTAGATATGTAGTACAACAAATTAGCCAGGAGGAGAGCGGTGTGGCAGAGTGAAAACCCCCTAAAAGACTAGATTACTCGCTTAAGAAAAAACCCATCCTGGCCGGTAAGAGACGCTCCAAACACTGAGCTGAGATGAGTGATGTGAGCGAAGAGTCGCTGCTGGATTATTTCTACTCGGCCGGGGGCGACTCAGGCAGAGTCAAAAATGCAGATATACTGAGGACATTTAAGCCTTTTATTGGGCACAGTGACTTGCAGTTACGTGGTAAGTAACCAGAGGTTGCATCGTGGATTTAACTCAGTGGAAATATTAGGCGGAAAAAAACCGGGCAGATGAAATGAGATGAGGTCGTGATGCATCATTAGAGCGGGATGGCAAAATACCAACTGACCTCGTGTTAGTATGACAGTCCTCATAGTAAGACTTTATCTTTTGGTTTGTTTGTGTTTTAAACACGCAACATCCCCTTTGTCTGCTTTAACAAACGGCTTTGGGGTCGTTTTCATTGTTTTCAGTTGGAAAGGAGACATCTGGTTTACATTAAAAAGCCCCTCCAATGAGTTTCAGCAGGAATTGTGTCATTTCCTCCCTCGAGCACGTTTCTAACTCAAACAGAGGACCTGAGCCACCCCATCAACAAAACATGTCACTATGGAGTGTCACAAAAAGGCCCCGTGGCTCCTCCTCAGAAATGAAAACGACCAGTGGTTATAACTAGTTATTACTTGGCTGTTATGCACCATTTGAGCCCAGGATCAGCGTATTTGGCAGAGAGATGGACTTTTTCTCCTGTTCTTCTCCACCCACCTACTCTACAGATGCTTATGCAATCATGTCCTGAGTCACTGCTGACACCAAGATTCTTCTGTTATTTGGTTTCTGCAGAAAAAAAGTGTTTGGGAGTAAAGTTGTGTAACTCTATGTACTCATAGATATGCTTAGCTAAAACAACATTCTGACAAAGAACCTTACTTTCATAGAAGATATCAAAACTATAGGGAAAAAGGGTAGCATTTTAGTTACAAATTATTTGAAAAAGTTACACCTTTAAGCATTAAAATATACCGTATGCCTTTGGCAGACAGAAGGTTTGCTTTAACTGCCTTATTTGGTCTAGTATGGTGATAGCCTATATATAAAGATGGACATAACCAGCATGAAGTCATCCACTGTGTAGTGCAATCGTGTTATGAAGCCTCAAGCCCTTTATTATACTTATTTTTTCCATATCCTTAAGTGCACTTGCTGCCAGATGAGCCACCTCCTGCTGGCCATTAAAAAGATGCTTCTGCATTGGCTTCATGTTGTAGACCCTGTATCCATATCCATGTTTTGTAGACTGTGGGTTATGACTATAATCGGTCCATAATTTAATTGGTATATTTATTGACTAGATGAACTAACTATTTTTATCAGCCATGGGTTACCTTCAACCAATGACATCAATGACCCATAGAGAGGATGAAGACATAGTTGGAGCAGTTTTGAAAGGGTTGACTACACTCAGCATAGCTACATAGTGAAAATCAATTGATAATTACCTATGTAAAAACAATTTTACATAGAAGCACATTCATAAGCAGTCACTATCAAAACCTTACAGGTTTTAAGCTTCGTGTTCGTTGACACGCCCAAAATACCCATAGCTTTGAACTTATTGGCCAACAGTTCCTCACAATGTCTTGATTAACATGCTGCCATAGACTGTGTGGTAACACTGGGCAGACAGATAATTGACAGTCAACTCTAGCAGAAGGAAAAGAAAATGGAAAGATGGATTTTCATTCTTTTTTTCAGATTCCTTGTTTGTTAGATTCATATGGCTGCGTTATAGAAGATTTCACTCCTTGTACAGTGGTCATGAAGGGGAAAATTAGCTATAAATAACAATACCACTTTTGTTCAAGACTGTAAACATGCACATTTCAGCAGTAAATTGTGGCGTTTTAACATATGGGTCTCTGGAGAATGGCTTGCTAAAGCGGCCTCTGGAACATCTCTTGGCAAATATGATTGGCTTAATTTTTTTTAGACCACAGACAAAAGTCACAGACAAAAGAAACAGAACTCTATGTAGGTGTGACTAACTGACATACATACCAGCAGGTATATAAAGCAGAAGCAACATCTCATACTGTTTTTGTGTATTGTGTAAACAGATAAAACAAAGATTTAACAGCTCAGGGAGTTAAGAACTAAACAATAACAGGCGTCTGTGTCATAGAGTGGCAGCACCCGAACTAAACGTGCACATCAAACTGGTTTGGTGACATAAACACAGTTAAAGGTGTCACTTGAAAGCACTTGAAGTTAGTGGTTATATCAGACCACATGAAGCTGCAGCACATCGCTTTTATGTAGGTGTGCCTACTAAACTAACAGCTGAGAGTAAGAGCACGTCTCACGAAGGCAAACAATGAGCTTGTAATGCTGTATCTAGTCCCTGTTCAGCAGTGATTTTACTTTTGTGACTGCCTGGAAATGCAAACATATTTTAACCTTCTCAAATGATTATCCAGAGTGACCTTGTATTGCAGTTGCCAGCATGCACTGTCCAGATGCTGCATCAGCACTGCAGTTGTTGACAGAGGTTTAGAGAGCTGCTTTGATGCTCTGCCATCTGACATCGCTGTCCAATTAGAAAAGTGCTTCCCACACATTTAAAGTCTGTCGTGGCATGCGGTTGCAGCTTTTCCTCGTGTAATTGTGGCGATAGTGTTTTAATCATAATTAAGTCCACATGCATGACTGGATGTAGACCTCTAATGGGGGCGTTTTTGTGTGTCTTTTTTTAATCAGACAACAAATCTGGGGCAGCTGGTAAAAGTGTAGCAGTGTTTGAGGGGAGGGGGGTACATGAAAGTGAGTTTGTGCGTGGGTTGCTTGTTTTTTGCAGACCTCTGGCTAACAAGTAACTAGCACATACACGATATTACCCACTGTGCCATGCAAGGAATTCTTTTGTTTAGGCAGATGTAAGTGGCCACTTCCTTTGGATTTCCTGTTGTTGCGAATGCGAACTTTGCAACTGTCTCCCTACAAATGTTCTTTCCGTCCACATGAGGAAAAGGAAATGCTCCAATTGTCCCGAGCCGCATACTCATATAAACACCTTGGCGTGAATGGAATACCTACGTCTGGAAAGGTTTATGTTTGC
This sequence comes from Pelmatolapia mariae, assembly GCF_036321145.2. Lineage (NCBI taxonomy): Eukaryota > Metazoa > Chordata > Actinopteri > Cichliformes > Cichlidae > Pelmatolapia > Pelmatolapia mariae. The sequence continues at coordinate 8,088,387 of NC_086244.1, read as the reverse complement.
GAAGCCGTCCTGGCTGCCTGATGATTAGTGTTAGCTTTTAATCACACTTTCTGCACAAGCCTGATATCTGCTCACTGGTGTAAACAAAGGGCAGGAAGCTTTATCTGATCAGCTCTGTCAGCTCGTCACTTTGTTTGGTTCTCACAGGAAAGATTCACTGTAGGTTTTCAAGTGACTCAAGTTTTTGGCCTAAGGGATAAGTTAAATTCTGTTTACATATTTGGCCAGGCTGGAGGGGAACGTATTTTCTCTTTCTTTAAACTGAAGATTGTAAAACATCTGCTCTGCCAGTAGTGTTCTCATCCAAACCTCATTTGTCTTCTTACTTCAGATAAAGTAACAGAACCCAACAGCTTTACCGGCAAACTTACAAACAACACATCTAGTATAAACGCTAGAAATATATTCAGCTCCGTTATTGTGCTGTTTAATAAATATTGTCTATTGTGCATCTAATCTTTGGGTATCTTAAGGTCTATATACGCAAAACACATTCTTCTTATTGTCTTACAGCCAGCATCCACATCACTACAACAGTGTTTTGTGTCCTTTTTTCCATCCTTATTTGACTTTTTGAGTATTGGAAGCACTCATGTACCACTTAATGTTTTAAAAAAACATTAGAAACTATATTTAGTTTCCTGTTTTTGAACTCAAATATTTTTTCTTTTGCAGCCAAATACCGAGAGGAATTCAAGCTAATCATTGACCGAATCGCTGTGGTGAAGTCCGAGAATGTAAGTAAACTACTCAAATATTTTTACCTTTTCTGGGAAAAGTTATGCTCTCATTGATTTTCCAGTCATACGTCTTACGCAGAGGCCATGCTGTGAAAGGCTCAGCGGAACTATCGTGACTGAACAAGGGGTTGTCCAATCTGTTCAATCTTTGTGTTTTGTAGAACCGTTTGTACCCACTGGTTTCCCTTAGGGGACACAGCTGCAGTTTGTGTTTCTAGACACTATTTCCATGAAGCGTTCTCATATGTAGACTAAAAATTCCTGCAAGAATAAACAGAGTAAACTCATCTGAGTTATAGATTTGATGTTTCTTTCTTGAAGAAACAGTTTGAAATGAATAGCACGCTTATCTGTGCGATAAATGTGAAGATACAGAGGGAGGTCCGGAGACTTATCTTAGCTCGCTGATCACTCTTTAAAAAGAAACACCTATCAGCAGCTTTAAAGTTCAGTAAATGACAAAATATCAAACCTGTGTAAATGCGCAAAAGAAGACGTTTAAAAACAAATTTTGGTGCTCTAACAGTTTCTTTTGGCAAATGCAGATAAAAATGCTAATCCCTGTAAAACAGCAATGTGCCGTTTTTACATTTATGTTTATCAGATTTAAACAGACTCGATATAAAAGGTTATTTAATGGCTTACTGTGGAGTTTCATGCGTTTTGATGGAACGCGGTTGTAATTTTTTGTAAAGAAACTAATTTGGTCCTGGGTTTAACGTTGTACTTAAAGCTGCACTAGATCTAATCTAGATGAGCCCTCCTCCTGCAGCTCCCCCAGTCTGTTCTAAACTACACAGATATTTATAGTACAGTACTGACCGGATCTGTTCTGAAAAAAAAAAAACAACCCAAAAAACGGTTTGACCAAAAACTTCACAACAGTTAAACTTTATAAATCCTGAAAATTGGAAGAAGTGTTGCATCCTCTCAGATCACTTGAATCACAGCATGCTAAGAGACAGGGATGTGGCTCATAACTCCTGGTCCTATACATAAACAGCCTCTGTGGGCCCCCTTCTTTTCTTGATCCATATCTCTCACACGTCTTCTGATATATTTTTTTAAACAAAGAATAAGCCAACAACTGTGCACAACAATGTGTAGTGGTCCTAAAGAGTAATCAAATGTTTGTATATTTATTTTAATAAAATAAATTTTATAAATTTTAATAAAATTTATAAAATTTTATTATAAATATAGATTTATAATATGTCTATAAATCTATATCATTCAGTCCTCATTTCTCACTGTAGTATACAATCACTAATTGTTAAATGAGTTTTGCTTTGAGAGGTCAAAAAGTGATCACTAAGGCCACCGTGATTGTAAATAATGTGCATATCTTGATAATATCTTTAGAATTTAAAGTAATGAAGGAATGAATGAAACTGTAAAGCTAAAATTGCAGTACCTTGATAAAGTATTAATAATAATAGTAGGTTGAAATGCAAAGTTAGGTTTATGATGTGTTTTGTGATGTGACATATAACAGCCATTTCCTGCTCCTTTTATGTTAATTAAGTACCTAGCAAACATTTTTTAATTAATTCAGAAGCATTGTCATCGTGACATTTTAAAATCCTGTTTCATCAGCCTGGCTGGCTTCCTCAGAAGGCCTTCTTTACCTCACAGCACAGCAGTTAAAAACCATGGGTCCAACACACGATAAAGGCTAATGCTGCCTTATGTTAGCACTGCTAAGCTTTCTGTTGAAATTACTGTCGATATATGAGTAACTTTTAGTTGCCACTGAACAAGCATATTTTGTGTCAACATCATTTGTTGATGGACTTGTTGCTCTCAGTGGCTTTCTGAAATTAAGTGCCATGCATTTCATGATGGTAATTTGTGCTGGTGATTTTACCCCCACTACAATGGCCTGCTAAGAGATTATTATGGACTTTTCGTCTAATGATGCCAGCTGTAGATAGATGTGAGAGTACTATTGATTTTCCCATCAGAATCTTGGCATCATATACTTTACTAACCTACATAATATATGATCAAATCTGCAGACTTTACAGTGCTTAGATTCATGTAACCTGGACAAAGTTTTTTTAGTTGATGCTACAAAAAAATCTTTAATATTCCAAGTTGGAAGTTGGAATTTCCAACAGGATTTATTTAAATAGTAAGGCTGTAGCTAAGGATTGTTGTAAATTAATCTGCTTCAGCAGTAAACAGTGTCTGGGGTTAGTATCTTTAAGTGTTTATCTTCTAGCTGCCCAACAGTCCAAAATCCAACGATTTTCAATACTGACAGAGAACAGTAGCAAATCCTCACACTGAGGAATTAGATTAGATCAGTTAATCAAGCAGCTGAATGATCACCTCCGCTGTAATTCAAAGAAGCTAACTCAGCTTTTGAGGTTTAATAATTGGGTTCAAAGGGCATTAAAGATGTGAGGTCCAGCAAAATGATTAAAGACGTACTGATGAGTGTGATTAACACACAAATTACTTTAATGTATCTAATGGTTTTTAGTTACAAGCTACAGCAAGTGCTTCTAAAATTCACCTGACTGTGTGGTAATACCGTTTCCTGCTTTATTTAACATGGATGTTGTACTGTTTCACTGCCTTTTACAGGGTGAGAAATATCTTATCCTCAAGAAGAAATACAGGAACTTGGTGCAAGAGCGAGAGGCCAAGCATCTTAGGCCAGATGGAGACCGACAGAGACATCTGAGTCCGGCGAGAACGACAGCCTCAGTGCAGTGGGAAGTGACAGACGCCCCGACATCTACTCATCATGAGAAGGAGGAACAAGATGTGCCAATGTCATGTGGAGAGGCTGACGCCACAGCAGAGGTGAATTTGAAATCAGCTCACTATTCTTTACTCATTGTGAAAGCCAGAAAAACTGTGGGACAGACAGGGCGTGGTTAAGCTACAACACTGGGTGCTAAAGTGTAAATCGCCGAATTTGTTCTCGCCTCAGTACTCTGTGGCTACTCTTTATGTTAGTGACACACTTATTTCTAAACAAGGGTGTTGCTGTTGGAGTGCTTCGGGTCCCCCCCCTCTAATCTTAGCAAGTGTCAGCATTCACTGACAGAGCGGCTGTGTGAGAGAATAAAAAGCTGTTTTGTTTTGGCAAATCTAAGAATAAGTAACATCCAGGGCCTTCTGTCTTTGCATAAAGGGCATAGTTGTTTAATACATACAAGCTACTGTCAACAAACATTATACTCCATAACCTCATAGTCATCATCCAACCATATTGTTCATGCAATAAAATTACATTTATGCTATGCTGCTTTTAGTATTTTCACACATGATTAGTCTGAGCAGGCATTGAAGTAAACATTATCTGCCCACACCAGATGGTGAAGGACGCTAAAAAGCAAGCAAAATGCTAATTCTGGCTGTTAACCAACACTCGACACAGCTGAATGTTTGGCCTGTAAACACTCAGCTCACAAATTAGGATCACACAAAGTTTATCAGACACTATATCTGTGCTCCTGTAGGACCAGCGAAAAGGAGCAGACCCTGTGCACCACTCTCCACGGCCACCTCCTGCCATCCAGATCCATGAAGCCCCAGAGCAAAGCAACGCAGAGGATGAGCTGGACAGAGATTCTGGGTCAAAGGTGACAGTTTGTTTAACTGAGAGGCAGTGTTTATTCTGGTATTTCCTGGCACAGAATAGTACCATCGGGGCCTTTCACACACCTGCAAAATGCACCCCCACTCACTAGCAGAGACGTGTGTGCTGGACGGTCATGTTTCCAGGAAAACTGAGATGCAGTGTAAAAAGAAAATAAAAATAAATGCCAGAAACTCATTTTAAAAAGCTGGGCATGTTTTCAAGTCTGCATTTCTTTTAAAAAACACCTTGTAAGATCGCTTCAGCTGTAATATCAAAAAGTTGCCCGTTTATGGTTAATATTGAACCTGTGCCAAGTAAACAACACATGCAGGAATCCAGACTGTAAGAGAATTGCTGGCAGTGAAGAATTCAAAATAGAAAATGAAAAGGTTATTTTGTAATAATTTGAATTTTATAACAAGAATTTTACTCCAGGTAGAAACCAGAGTCTTTAATTCTGTGAAAAAGAGTTTAGACTGGCGCTTATACTGCTGGAGAGGCTTATGTCTGTGCATTAGTTGTTATACACAGTTTTAGGTATCTGGTTAATTGGAAACCCTTTGTATCTGAAGATCTTAAAATAAATGTAACGCCCTTTTGATAAAAGCTGCAGGCCTTTCAGAAGAACATTCACTGCAGGTTCATTCTCAACATTTAGCTTCTTTCACTGTACTTTGTCAGAGGAAGGAAAAGACTACAGGGGAAATGGGGAACACTGACTCCTTTCACCCACCAGGTGGTGCCAAGTAAATTAACTGGATTTGTAACCACATGTTAAATGTAAGAGGGAGGAGAACCAGTCGGGGGAGAATCTGCATTTAAACTAAGCCCTCTTATCATGGTAAGCAGCAACATGTTGAAGCTCATTAGAAAGATAATATTCATGTGTCCATTAAAGACATGGGGATTCATCCAGGGACTTTCCTCGATGGCCTGCACAACACGTAGATGAAATATGTTGATGTGCGAGTGTGTTAATGTAGGACTTGAAGCAGATTAGGTGTGTTTATTTAAGGTGTCTTGATGCATGCTCAATCATCCAGGTAAGGAAATCCTAGAAAGTTGATTCTGGACGCTCTGTCTAGATAAATAGAATGAGCCTTATGGTGTTTATTTATGGTGGTAGCCACTACAAACTTTGATATAAGTACACCTATTATAGTTTTGACAGTTGTTTCATGTTACAGAGACCATCTGCCAACAGTGATATTTGGTTCTTGGATTAGAAAAAAAAAGATATTTAGATTATCACAGTCCCCAGAAGTATTTGGGAGGAAACCATCATCGCTTTGTTGTCTTATCCACCAACATTGTGGCGATGCTCAATCTAGAACCATTTCCACGCATTTCCACTAAAAAAATTAACAACATGGTGATGCGCCACAAAGTTGCTGGGTGTAAAGTTGAACCCGCTGATGTCCAGTCTGATTTTCTTCCCACAGACATTACCCAAATGTCTGTGCTACCTTATAATCTTCTCAGACCTGTCGAAATTTGGCCCGCTACTCAAGAAGCGCTAAGGCAGGAGTGGCTCCACATCAAGAGGTTTTAGTGTGTCATGTGGTTCTCTGTAGGGCAGATCTGCTAAACTCATGTTGGTCACAACGGATTACAATTAGAGCTGAACTGAAAAAGCTGATTTATCAGTGCTGGCATGTGCGTTGGAGAGATAAATAAAAATAAATTGATAAAGTTATTTAGAAATGGTAGTTTCCATTAGTTTATTCTTCAGAGAGTACCGAAAATGTTAGTCACACTATGAATGACATGGTCATTGTACGACAATAATCCAGACTGACATACCTGTAAACTCATATTCGCACATGCACTGCAGCCCTGAGCTTTTCTAGATGCCACCTGACTGAGGTATGCAAATGTTGAAGCAGTCACATTTGATATTAGCTTCTCTTTAACCCATCAGTTCTCTGGTACAAAATCTGTGAGATGCCAAGTTGCTGGTAATAATGTGTCAATGCACCTCCCTCATTTAAACTTAAAGGAGTATTTTCTAGTAGTGCAAATGTGTGTGAAGACATTCCCTGCTGTGTGGTTCATGTAAGAAAGAACAGCTGTGGAAAATGTTGATCCAGAAATGGTCAAAAGTGAATGTGAAACAGCTTACATCTATCAGAACAACTGGCACAAACGTTTGGATAGAAATTAATAAAATATAATTTCTAAAAAGAAATATATATTTTTAGATTTAGACATGAATGTAGTCTTGAAATAATTCCCGATGCTTATGCTCAGCACTGTAAACCTGAACAAGTTAGTAGAACTTAAAAAAAATAGTTTTGAGTTTATGAACTTGAAGCTTATCAGAACATTATCAGAACAACAATATTTTGATTATATTTGACATGCATATTCTGACAAAAAAGTTATAATAATTAAATTCAGAAATATTTAGTAATTAGAACTTAATCAGTGATCAATGGGCTTTGATCAATGGGCCTTGATCAGTATTTGTTGATCAATGGTATGAGAATTTGCATATTAATGATGAAGGAACAGACTCACAGCCCATTGTTCATTCAATGGTGCTAGGTGCTAGTTTCAGTCAAGTTTTAGTTTTTGTGCAATGTGCTGTTTATAAGATTCAGGAAACCTGCAGTCAGCTGAGACTGAAGTAGTCATTTTGATGAGTGACAAAACGTTTCTCCCACCGAAAACGCTACGTCCAGATAAACAATCAACCTTTTGGGAACTAGAACTTAAAGTTTTCATTTATGTCTCCCATGTGAATAAGTTGACAAAACTTAAAAGGAAATTAGTACAACAGAGTCACTTTTTAGGTTTACCAAAACTCAATATTTGTTGTTCACTTTTGGGATGGGATAGTAGATATAGTGGACAAAAGATGTTGAAGACGCTGTAAGTCAGGAGAAACAAAAAAGGAAAACAAAAAATTAAAACAAAGTGGGCTAATGCTAGAATTCGAAATCTCAGTTTGAGGTTCATGTCTTTCCATTGTGATTTTTTAAAATTTCACTTTTGCTGACTGGCCTGTATTGGGAGCCTTCTATCTGAAAAAAGATGGCTGTAAAGTTTTGTGTAGAACGTGTTGGGCATGGTCTGTTTAAACCCCTTTGAAGGTTGGACCTCTGAGTACACATGCATTGGGGGGGAAAAAGTGCAATACAGCAGAACTACTTAGTTCAAAATTAAGTGAACTATAAAGAAGTGATAGTTGTGGCTCTTCTCCATACAGTGATATTTGTTCAAGTTCCTCCATACTAGTGTAAGAGATACCTGTATGGAGGTATCTTGGAGTATCCAACAGATACCCCAAATTTTACCTGCCAGCATCTTTGCTACAGTGAGAACACAGTGAGTGGCGTGGCTAGCACATTTGGTTTGTAGAAATATTAGACATTGTTGAAAAAGAAAAAAAAACAAGAATTGTCATTTTCAAAAGGCTGAGGTGCAGCAACATCTTCCTCTCAAAAAGCTCAGCCATTTCCATCCCCTTAAATTTGAAAGACTTTGTCATAATGTCTGTATACAATAGCAGTTCGTCTCATCTACCGCAGCAAACTCAGTCAGCTAACTTAGTGAAGTGGCTAGGTTAGCTTATTAGCTGTTAGCTAACTGCCACTGCAAAGAATAGATTTGCTGACATTTTGCTAAAAAACTTTAGAAAAGAGAGAAATCTAAAGAAAATTAAAGTACTTACTGTGATACAAACAATGCTGTTAAAGGTCAACAGTGACTAATACAGGGCCACTTACAGCCAGTGTTTCTTGCTTTTCAATGAGTCTTCCAATCAAACAACTGCAGACAAGTGGATGGACCCCTATATTTGACAGGAAATGACCTCACTAGTGAAGTCTATTTTAGAAAAGAAAAATCTAAGTAAAAAGGTCTGTTGACTGTTTTTAAAGCTTGCAGATAAATGCCTCAATAAATTCTTTGTAGTAAATTCATTATTTTTAAGTCAAATTGTTTTTTTTTTTACATATTATAAAATTTCTATTAAATATGTAAAGAAAGAAATAAAAGCAAAAAAAGATAAATATTGTTAAACTTTGTGTATAATGTTAGTGCAACAACCTGTGAGCAACCGATAAAACACAAGGACATTTTACTTTTACTCCATTGTCTTTTCTCAGAATCTAAATCAACCCAGCTGATATACCGACTAAACATGTATGTTTGGGATCAAATGAACCCCGGGAGTCAGATGTCTGCCATATAATTTAAATAAATTATATGGCAGACAAAAAATAATTAAATTATATTTTTTTAAGTAGCAGGTATCTAATATCCAAAATAGTTGAAGTTTATTCAAAATAATAAGTTGAATTAACTCAAATGAAAGAAAATGTTAGATGAATTAAGCTTTTTGAGGTACTCGAACTGTTTCTAAAAAATACATTTACATTACTTAGTTTATTTAAGTACTTTCAACATTTGGGTTTAGTGAGATTATAAAAAGTTGATGAGCTTTAAAAGCCTTGCAAGCCCGTTCATCCATCCATCCATGTCATCTGGCTGGTGTAGTGGCTTTGCCATGATTGGTTCCTCACCCTGTTTTTAAGCGAAAGCCCGGACACTCTTCGAAGGAAGCTCATTTTTTCTGCTTGCATATTATTTGGGTCACTACCCTCAGCTTGTGGCAATAGGTGAGGGTAAGAATGTAGACCGGCTGGTAAATTAGCAGCTTTGCTTTCACACTCCAGCTAATTTTGGTAATCAGTCGGCTTTTTCCTCTTACTCCCATGATGAGGTTAACATATATGGAGGCACATTTGTTTTAAGTGAAATATCTTTACTCAACTATGGGAAGATATTTATGTAACAATAACTTCAGAAATTCTTTGAAGAATACTGATATGCTAAGATGGAGAACTAACAATTACCTGCTAAACATACCACTGTAACCATGAAATAATGGGAAGTTTTAGCTCAAAGCATTTTGTTTTTAAGTACATCCTCAAAGCTGCTTGAGTGTCTGTTGACTCAGTGGCCTGTTTAACTGTGACACTTCAATAAATATTTAGATTTTGGACAAATGGTCACTTTTAGAGATGCCACCTGGACCTCTTGAGAATAATTTTAAAGGCGAGATGAAAATTCAAACAAAAACCATCATTTTGACAGTGAAAATAATGCTTATACACCTTAAAACAGTGCTGAAATGGTCTTTGCTGAAATTCAGATTCTTTCATCCTCTTCTGTCTTTCCCTTGAATACATACCCAACAATGGTATTTTGTTTTCTCCGTCTGTTATTACTGGTCGCCAGCAAAAATAGCTAAAAACGCATGTGTGCCAGAGTGGAGTAGGCTGGATAAATATCATCCCTCCACTTTTCGTGTTCGGCAGAGTGACATGTGCAGTTTGTGCCACAGACATGAAAGGGCCGAGTGTTCTAACATGATGTCTCTGTGTGAGCTGAGAACAATTTGCAATTCTCTCACACATAAATCAACCACTATGACACTTTTATACACCGCTTTCATTATTTAAGAAGTTTTCTTCTTGACCTCTTTACACTAAAATGGTGACAAAAACATATGGCCTGACTGCAGGCGAGTTGTTTTTTGGGTTAATTGTTAATTGGATTGTTATTCATTACCCCTTATGTGTGAATGCGTCACCTCTGTCTCGCTGTCTCATTACCTATCTATCTGTCTCACACCCTTTGGTCACATCTCGCCGGCTGGAAAACATCACAGCAGTGTGACCAGTGTGTGAAAAAGTGTGTGTCCTGTGATCTCAAATCATGTTGTGGGAGTGTTATGACTGAAACAGTAGTTAACTTTTATCAGAGCTCAGCTTTTTGTCACCTCTGAGTAACACTCTTCTGTCTTGTGTTTCAGTCTGAGTCGGAGCAAGACGAGGAGGGTACGGGCAGTATGGGCTCTGCTTCTGTCGCTGTAAGTGCTTCTCAGCTCTTTTTTCTATTGCTTTATTATTAATGAAGAGATATAAGTGAACCATTTCAGGAGTAGAGCCGCTGAAGTTTCCTTTTTGTCTCATTAACATGTGTCAATCATGGATTTGGTCTTGTAAATACACATTCACTCTCCCTGTGGTTTCACTAAAACAACAGAAGTAAAAATCCAAACTGTTGAAACCAGCGTCATCATGGGCGTCTCCCACAATGTGTCAGCTGGCTGTGACTCAGTAGCATGTAAGAAATGGATTAGAGGTTTGTGGCCTCAGCACTATCAAAAGAGCCCACAACAGGATGTGTGTGTTTGTGTGTGTGTGTCCTAGCTGGATCCTTTAGAGAAGGAGTGGATCTATTCTGCTGCCGGTGCTCGAGTCCCTGACCTCTCTCAGCTGCTCAGACAGGACCGCGCACTGGCAAACAAGAAGGTAGTGCTGCCCTCTGCCTCAGCGCTTAAAGGATAAATCCAGTTTAGTACAAATTGGATATTTTACTATTATCACTGGATTTGATGGGGCAAGAAACACAAGCAACCAAACAATCAGAAAGTTTCACTTTAACACATAACTCATTTTCCAGACTTATTTAGAAAAGGAAAAAATGGTAAAACTATTATTGAAAACTGCTTTGGAATTGGGTAACGCTGGTCAAGGACAGATATAATATAGCAAAGTGGGCACAAGGTAAATTTTAAATGAGGCCTCGCTAGACTGTCAACTTGTTAAGAAGGTATTCCATGAAGAAACCCATGAAAAAAACATCTCTGATAAATTAATAACACTTCCCACAATCAAAAGTATAAACAAAGATACGAATGTTAATTAACCTGCTAAATTATGACAGGTGACAGTAATAAAATTTATCTTCTCACAATGTAACATGGAAAGAAAATCCGTTTTACATGGAAATCTTGGAATATGGTGGTAATTGTAGATGTTACCTAAGCCACATGCCACACAACTAACCATCACTACAAAACAAGTGCACCACGAAGGTATGATGCATCCCATCACACCCTAAAAACGTGACAGACTTTTAAAAATGAGTTTTGTAAAGTTGAATAAATTAAGTTATGCTAGAAATTCTGTATTATGTAATCTTTTACATATATATTTAGTGTCGACATTTGTCAAAAAGGGTACAAGAGATGTAATAAACTTAAATGATTTGTTCTTACTGAAGCAGATAACACTGATTACTCATTATTAAACTATAATTAAAATAAATATTAGGCTTAGCGGTGGGTCAGTGAACACCTGTTGTTCTGGAAAAATTTATATTTCATTACAGTTTTGCTGAGGTCGCTGGCTGTTGCTAGGTAAAATCAGTTGCAAAGAGGTATACGGTGCTGCAAAGTTGTGCTTTTGAAAAAGTGCAGCAGGGCAGAATTTCTACTCTGAAGGGACACTTCAGTTGGTAGTTGGTGGGTTTCTGCAAAGAAGCAGTCTGGTAGTGACCAAAGCAAACACAAGAAGGTTTTTGGTGATATGCTCAGCCAGCATGTCCCAGCCAGCAACTACTCACCAACCAGTCTGGGGGGAATACACATTTTTCCCTCTTGATTGGACATTGTCAGGGGTTTACCAAATGGTCTCTAGCCCTGTGCGACTGAAGTGTTATATTAAAATTGTAGTTTTCAGGAGTTTTCACCTTGCAGGTATTACTTTATAGCAGCATCACCTGACAGACTTTAGCGGTACTTAAAGAGTCTCCTGACATAGCATCACAATCCACACCCTGACCTCCTGATTCATGTTCCAACTAACGGCTGGTCATCACAGTGCAAGAGCTTTAGAGGAAATTTGTCTCCCCTTTGGTACTTAGAGAATAAATACATAACCCTCATACACTGGAATGTCTTCTTTACACAGTCTATTTATTTATTTATTATGTTTACTGAAACAATTAGTCACACAGCATTAATACAGACAACAGCATCAGGAGTTTTTTAAAAAACGATTCTTGGTCTCGTCTTTTTAATCTTCACAGTCCACATCTGCTGGAAAATTACAGCAGTGAGCAAAAGGGGCTTTAAAACGCTGCTGGTTCTGTAGTTCCAGGAAGTACTTGAGTAAGGATAAAATCTGATTGCGTCCTTGCTTGTGTTTCTGTCCCTGTCAGAATTCAAAGGTTATTCTAGTATTAAAGACATAAATAAATGATGACTGAAAAAAGATGAATAAACAAAAAGAAAAAATATCTAACTATTTCAAATGGCTGGAATAATAATTAATATTTGTTTTCACTAATACTTGTGTTCTTGTTCTATTTTTGGTGGGGCGGTCACACCAGGATTTCACTTCTGTGAGTATTTGATATACGTAGCATGTTGCAGTATTATATCTACTTTGTGTTCGTCGTTGTTTATCGTTCCATGACTATTTCTGACCTGATGCTTCTCACGTTCTCTTTTTGACACACGATGGCCCCTGGCTGTGACCGTGCCCACCTTTTCCAGGGTGTAAGTTTCACACGTCATACTTCTATCTGCATCCTGTAGAAATTAGAAGTTCATTTCCAATGCCCTTTGGGAAAATTCTCAATGCATCTGCAATGACTTGTACTCAGATTTGTCTTTCGCTTTTGTAACGTTTACAAGCTCATCCTGCTGCAATTTCTTTCCCCTTAATAGTATTCTGAGAACCCTGTGTTAAAACATCCAGATCACGCATTTCAAAGGTCCACTATCAAAAGGATTATGAAAGATAGCTTTTTAGCTCTTGTGCCCCCCTGACAACCCAAATCCTTTTATTTGTCTCCCTGTGCGCTTAAGAGATTTTGAGCTCCTGTTTGTTGTCCCTCCCCTGTGTCACAGTTCTCACACCGTCCTGTGGCCATGGCAGACCACCTTCTAAGAGTAGCCTTAAGCCTTTGCCATCTCTACCCGGACAAGATAGCACGGCCGCCATTGAAGTTTAGGGAGATGGGGAGGGAGGGGGGGATTAAGGAGAGTCTTAATGCCCCACAAAGAGTTCACCCACTTAAAGATAATCTGAAAGTAATAGAGGAGGCTGGGATTAATTGTAGAACAATGCTGGTTGTGTCCCTGGGAAGGTGCTAATTCCCCCTCAGGCCTCTTTGATGTTCCTCTTTAGCCTTCAGCCTTTCCCTGCTCTGCAGTGGTAGAAGCATTTCCAGACATAATGCACAGTGATACCGACAATCAAAAAGTCACACGACTGCTGGCGTCTTTAACACTGGGAATTATTATATTTGATCTTTTGCTGGCTTGATTTTACTTAACAGAAGTTTAGCCAAGTGTACCACATAGCAAGCTGCAAATCACACGTTTGAGCAGCACTGAAGGGATTACCCTTCAGTGTTGGGAGGACTTAAGTGTTTCCTGTTCTGACAAAATGTTTGTGAGGATAAGGTGGGTTTATAGATATGCTCTTCAAACAGTGACCTAAAAGTGAAGGCTTAACACAGGTCATCTCACCTGAATGCAGCACCTCTCACTCCAGAGTCTAATGGCCTTTCTCTCTTCCTGTTCTCCTCATTACGTGGGCCTCCGTTCCTGCCGTGATGGACTTCCCCTGCCACACAGTTTGTAAGTACATCATTAGCCCATCACTCCTCTCTATCTTCCTCCACATCCAGGGAAGTGTCAGGCACACAAGGCCTTTGTGTCCCCTGTCGATGTCCTCTTTAGCCACCACTTCCCTCACTGGAGAGCACACGGTGGGGACAGAGCCGTCCCTGAGTGAGCAGACAGGTGGGGGGTTACCTCAGTGTGCAGGAACAGAAACGAGAGGTGCAGGAGGGAAAGACGCAGCATCCTGTTCAGCCTCGTCCATCACTCCTGCCCACTGAGAAACCCGCTGAGCCGCCTGTCAAAGAGCCCCTTGGCCAATCTGTCTTAAGCTGTGACAGGGGACAGACAAAAGAGATGGAGATACTCCAGCCAGACAGCATCTATCACAATATGTCTCGCAGACGAGCGACGCAGAGAGATGGAGCTACATATGGCTTCCTCTTTGCCTTCAGTGGATAAGATCGATTTTTCTGTTGCCAGCTGTTGAACCAACTTGTTTTGCTATGAGCATTAGGAGTTCTGGACAAAATTTTAAGCACTGGTAGTGTCAGTTTCTCTTGATATTTAAGTCACAGGTTGACCATCCAATCCTCTGAGAAGCTTTATCTGGTCCCAACATTTCTAAACATCTAATACATTAAAAAAAGGTTTTGACAGCATTAATAAGACCGTTTTTTACTAGTCTCATGGGTACAGAAGATTCTGTTTCCCATACAGATTGGTGGAAATTACACAAGTTACACAATACGCATATATCAATGCTGACAAATTTGACTGATATAACATTTTTGAAATATTCAGTGTAAAAATGAACATAATGAGGATTTATTACTAATGGTGTATGACAAAAAAGGACAAAATATATGCTAATATATCCACTTAATTTGTCCAAAAGATTGAATTTTTATACATATTACACACATATGTATATATATTATACACATTTTTAAACAGCTGCAAGTTTTTTAAAGATCTGAGGCATTCAAAGACTGTCAAGTATTTATTTTAAAGAAAACAGATATATTTAGCTTTGTAACTGAATTGTACTGGTAGTTGTAATGGTAATTTATATAATGCAGTGTGCTTCTAATTTGAGAGAAAGAGAAGAAAGCCTTTTAAAAATGAAAATCATCTGCTGATTTTTCGCAGCCACGTGTTTTTATCAAATAACGTCAGCATTTTTTATGTTATGTTGTAGCAGTGAATAGTAGTAGTGAGATCGTTTGACCAGTTAAACTCATCAAATCATTACGATAAAAGAGTTTTTTTTTTTCATTTTATTTGATCCCCTGTGAAGCTGTTCAGTTAACCGAAGTAAAGAGGTTACAGGGTTTTCATCTGCCCGCAGTTAACATGTAATTCTGAAATGGTTACTGTTTGATTTGCTCTGTTAAGGGTCAAACTGCTGAAGGGATGGATGTGGTTACTTAGCTGACATCTGCACCTACACTGCTTTCACCTGTTGATAGCACATAATTATGCAGCTTAAAGTGTAGGAAAAACAGAGGAGATCACAGTGCTAGTCAGACAGGTGGATATGGTTTGCATGTATTATTTTCACACCTATGAACATATTTTTGCATGAGGACCTCTCCGTGTATCTCTCAGACTTCTATCATGGGGGCTCTTGTTTCCCTCCTTGACGTGTGCTGACAGTAGTGCGGTGATGTCTGGGTGGGTCTCCCCTCTGCGGGTCACACTAACATCATCAATCTTCCCCCTGGTGACAGGCGGCTGGGCCCCCCAACTGTGGGCACAGGGCTGTGTTGTTTTGTAATTAGGCTTCGTTAGATGGCAGGAAACCATCCCTCTATCCCTCCTTCTTACCATCTCTCCACAGCCCTCCCCCGTGCACAGCTGGCTCTCTGAACTGAGATAGCCAATAAGAAGCCCAGCTCACTTTGGACCACTTGTAATAATGCCAAATATTATCTGATCATATTTTTAGGACTAACAAATGTTTCCCTATTCCAAACAGACAGCTCTGCACTGGGCTGCCAAACATGGCAATGAGGAAATGGCCATACTCGTGGTTAATGCTGGTGGCGATGTCAACATTAAATCAGTGAGTGCGTTTTTTTTCTTAACCTTAGACAATAACTTTAAAAGGGCACTCTTAACGATTTCATGCTTAACATTATGTATTTAAGTTCTAAAAAATGTATCCAAATAAAAAGAATTCCTACATATTCTAACATTCACTTCCCAGTATGCATGTCTTATACTGGACATCCACTGATGTAGAAGTCCTATTTATATTTAACATTATACAAGTCAGAGTTGGAGCACTCATATGCACAGAAAAGCATGAAACCCTGTCTTTTTATTCATCGGTCCAAAACATTTAAGTACTATATTAGTATATACATACTTCTTTGATGATAATGTAAAAGGTAGAAGACTTATTATGGCAGACTAATGCAGATCTATCAGCAAACAAGTATAAATGCAAGCAACAATATTGCCCAGAGAACTATAAATTGCACTTATTTGTAGCACTTTGGTCAACATTGTTGCATGTAAAGTGCGTTATAAATAAATATGCTATGCTATGCTATGCTATGCACTTAAATGAATGGCTGTTTGGCTAGTTTAGCCTGAATGCTTCATAGTTCAGGCTCTAGGCTTACCACCAGAGACAAAGAATAAATTACAGCTGTTTTTATAAGGAGTGTCTCCATCGTGGGTGAACTGAAACCACAGCAGTGCCCTTGTAAATTCTATTTCAGTTATGCTTTAGTGTGACATCACAGTCATTGTTTTCTTCATGGCGTTCTTCTTTCTTGCAGCACGTGAGTAACCAGGCTTTAACCGGGCATGGATGGGTAATGTACAGTAAATTATTTGTCTTGAAAGAACAACCGCCTCGCTGCTGGCCTCTTCTGCTGTGATGTAATGCTCCTAAAAGATCTCTGTGAAGATCCAGCTGTACAAATGTATTACAGGAGCATGTGTTGCGGGGCTGCTGCGGGTCTACTCCGCTAATAAATCATGTCATGTCATTTTAATTGTTTCCCAAAACAGTGCGTCAATGTGCCAGCATGCACAACTCTACAACTATGCAATTTTCAGCGAATTACATGCAATTATGTTTTTATCATTATCTGGTGTTTCCATAACCTTTGCTAATTTGTATATTCTTTTCCATGCTGTTTTGATTGGCTGTCCTTGGGCCTGGGAAACTCTAGGGGGTAGGTACTTAAACCTTCCAGCACTTTGCCATAGTTATTCCCCTCAACTCCGCACAAAGTCAAAATGTAAATTCGAAACTCTTTTTATGTGTCGGTGGAGTGACTGTTGTTGGCGTGTTTGCATACCAAGCGGCCTCACCAAGAAATTACCTTCAGAATACACATGTACGTGCATGTTTTCGTTTTGTTTTACACTTATTTTTGCTCTGCAGGGATACACACCTTTACACATCGCAGCGTTACATGGACATCGGCACATTCTTGACCTGCTCGTAGGGACATATGGTAAAAAGTGGTTTTATTTAACCTACTGGTGCCACAAAAAATGCTTTGCAAGTTTTCGCCACTGAAAAAGAATCTTGCAAGTAATTTAAAGAGTAACAGCTGGTTACCTCATGTAGGTAGATTTGTTTACCTTTAGATTATGTGTCATTCCTTAAGCTTTTGGTGTAAGATGTCAGTGAAGTATCTGCTTAGGCTTATCTGCTGCTTAGTCTCTGCTTTCAGTCATTTATTTTTTGTCTTACCAGGGGCTAAAGAAAACTTGCGGGACTACAGTGGTCATCTTGCCTGCCATTATCTGAACATCAAAGAAGCAGAAGGTCCAGATGAAGACTGTGAGCTACGTGAGTGAATGATTCTTCTAGTTTTGCTGCTAAAACTATTTGATGACCATCCCTGCAGTGGTTTTGTATTTTGTTTAAATTCTTTATTTGGAATTAGCTCCTTTGAAAATAGGATTAATACACTTCAGGCTCATCCACACAAATGTGCAAGGTGTGAAAAAAAATATAGGGGAATATGTGCGTTATTCTCAGTCTTATGTTTTTCTTTTCAGACACTAGTGATCAAGTAAAACGGAACAATACAAATAGTGTAACGCATGAGAATTAAATCCCCCGTCCACTCGGTGCTATTTTGCCAACTGTGTCATCTAACTTCAATATTTAATATGAAATCAACAACATCAGCTGCACAAAATAGAATCAATAATAATAATAAATAGATATTCAGCTGCATTACATTCCTACATATCAGACTTGCCTGAGATATGTAGTCTGCTTAGATGACAGACGTTTTCTGCTTTGTGCAGAGCAACAACTGCAGTGCGTCGGTCCTGTAATACCCACATCTGCAAACAGGGAATGCCAGTCAGGTTGGGGTTGATCGTTTCACACAGCAGTGTGTGTCTGTATCAGCCCATCACAGCAGCTTTACCATTACAAACAGTGATCATAATTTCTTCAGAGACACCCTGCATAGCAAGAGTTTGCCGCTGCAGGATGCTGCAGGATGCATGTTAAAAATTAAGGTGGGGGATGAACTATTTAAAAAATCCTTTTTATGAAACTTTCCTGTTCACATCAGGAGTGTTTCAAAAAATATCTACATCCAGAAGAAAACACAAAAAGCAACAGGTGGCAATATAGAGAAGTATAGAAGTGTCGGCCAATCAGCAGCCTTACAGCAATACACACTGAGCGCATGAAGTAAAACAAATTAGTTCACACATTTGACACTTAACTCCTCGTCCACACATAAGCAGTTTTTTAAAAGCTCAGTTTTCAGTGACATTAAAACACGGTTATAAGTCGACAACAGGACAAAAAGAAAAAGATGTCCAAAATACACATGTATGTATGGACAGGACCAAAATGAATAAGAAACTATTACTACTACAACTTTTGGTTTTGAAAAAGAATCCTTGGTTTATCACAAGTCACTGGGACAGTGTGTTTGATTTAAGCAGCTCTAACCACAATTTAAGTTGAAATAAATAAGTAAAAATAATTTTTTAGGAATAGCTCAACATTTTGGAAAACATGTAGAAATTGTGTAAGCCTGCCTATTTAAATACTTGCATATCACTTTTCTTTAATAATATTTATATATTCTACTATATTCTAATTTATTCTACTAACTGTAGTAACACAACAGGCTTCATTTGTTTTAAATAACAATTGATGTAACCGCATATTTATGGACACTGACACTAATAGAAACTATGAATCCCCTGTCACTCCTCTGTGACATTCAGTAACCCCATCCTGAGTCATTTTCCTTTTGCCAAAAGGAAAAACAACACTTGCTCCTCATCCAGATTTGTAGTGCAGCTACACTGAAGACAGTATTCAATGCAGAGGAAGCGATCAAGTTTTATTGGTTAGTAAATCTGTGATATTTTGGACTCAAAAACGTACCTAACCGTCTAAACCCCCTGCAAGCAATGTGCACTGAAGGATGAAGGATTAAATAAGGAATTTTTGGACAGCGGAACTTAAACTTGGACCCAAATCCAAATTTGAAAAGGCTGTTGGAAGACATCCATAGAAATATGCAGATTTATTTTATCCTCTTCTGTTTTTGAACAGAGGAATGTCACTCTGTCTGCACACCAACTGTGAAATGGACAGTTACTGTAGTTTTGCATAACTATCTGGTGTAGGAGGGAACAGCAGTGTTCTGTGTTTATGATAAGCTAAGCTACACCGCACTGGTGTTTATTTCCTTATCTAAACTCGACAAGACAGAGGAGAGGACTGTTTTCCCAAATGTTGAAGTTTTTTTATGCCATGTCCCCTCCTGAAACACCTCTCTACAGTTTGTGCCCATTAATGGCAATAAAAAAAAAGGATTTGATTGACTCAGAAATCATCAAACCTTGGTTTCACTACAAAGTTTCACCTCCATTGTTACTATGTATCAGTTAATACTAGTGTAACATCGGACACTGTATAGAACACTGTGGTTCTTTCACTCATTAATGAATTTTGTTTCTTATGCTTTCAGAGTTTCAAGTAACTCAGGCCAGGGAGCGGAACAAGAACAGGAAGTTGGCATCGTTGTTCCACTCCAAGAAGAAGTGGGGGTCAGCAGAGGAGCTGGCTCCGATAGAGGAGGAAAGGACAGCGTCACATCAGCTCGCACTTCCTGCTTTTAGACCCAGAAAATTCTCCCGCTGAGAGAAAACAAACTCCAGGGTCAACCCTGTTCTGACGCTGTTCCCACACTCACTCTGTCACTCACTTTGCCCTTTCAGGCATTCATATTTACACACATGTACCAAGTATTAATGTGTATATTTATTATATGTACACAGACACACACACACACACATATGATTCATACCTGTGCTTACAGATCCAATCCAATGTTTGCCACCTAAACAAAATGAGAGAAACCAGATATACTTCTTCATGCATATAATCCATATTTTTCCTTACAGCTTGTTTAAATATTTTTTTTGAATTTTTAAATGTTCATCAATGTTCTTCAGTGTTACTTCAAGTGGCACATGCCTTACAAGTTTTCCTTAAGCTGAGGCCATGATGGTCAAGCTAGTGATTGTCTCTATTTTTCTTGTTTTATTATTTACAGATTCAATGAAAAGACCAAAAATGATAACGTCAGTCTCCCACTCTATACTTGTTCAGCCTTTCAGTGGCTTTCAGATCTCTAACTTTTAAAAAATTGCTTAAGAATGCACATTTTTAAGAGTGACCACCGAATCAAGACTTTTGTATTATTGGAGAGTATTTTTAGTCGTACATCGGCTGGCTTAGTGAGAATTTAGGGATTAAAATAAACTACAGTTTTAACGGTAAATAATACACGTCACACTGTTGGTAGGTTTTTAAGCAACAGCTGAGCATTCTGGCACAGAAAAAAAAGTCTGACTTTAAGTCAAGCGATAATACCAGACTCACCCCTTAAAAGGATCATTTAATGGCTTTTGTATGTTTCGGTCCTTTAAATGCACCATAACTTAAGCTGAACATTGCAGTTAAACTGATTTCCTTCAGTCCTTGACAGCAGCTAACATTAATTATGTGGTAAAAGTATTATTTAAAACTTAACACTCTTAAGAGACTGTACAGAACAGTGCCTCACTGCAAAAATAATTCACAAAAACACTAAATTTAGCATTTAACCATAACTTCATTTCATTTTAATTCTCCATTTCACTCTGCTTCTTTAAAAAACATTGCTCATTTCCCTCCTTTCAACAAAAATAAAATACTAAACCTTCCCTCTTTTTCTCGCGCTCCTTCTCCTCCACCAGTTCACACTCAAATACAGAGTCTGTAACACGACTTTATAAATGAGCAGCTGGAAAATTCACCCAGTAATGAGATAATCCAATCAAACCAAGGATAAATATTTGTTGTGTCTAAGCTGTTTAAAGCAGGTTTCTTGCAAATGACTTTTCAGACAGTACTGAAGATTAGTTTCTTGAGTAAATGAATAAGCATTTGCCTGTTTGCATAATATTTGGCAGCTGTGCTTCTAATTTGTAGTAACTGGGCTAAACATACAAAACTATTGTTTTTTTCTTTTTAGATCTTGAGATTTAGTGCAAAGCAGTATTAGCATTTTTGCCAACCTATATCTCTGCTGTGCCCCTGCTGGTTACTCTCAGGTTATAATAACTGTGTATCTGACGTGAGGCAGTTTTTCTTAGTTTGGTGGTAAAATAACTCTGATTTACTTTAACTGAGCACAGATGAGGTCACTCTGTTACTCGATGAAGGATTGTTAGGGAAACAAAAAGTGGTGTTTGCTGATTGTACTTGATTTGCTCACCAGCTGTTTATCAAAATGCTTGGTAACTTTTTTTTAAAATGCGTTGTTACATTGTGTTCTAAAGATGTTGCCAGCTGATGCTTTAATGCTTTAAAAGTGATGTATTCATTACTTTTATGTTGTTGGCAAAGATTCTCATTTTTCTTTCTAAATTAAGTGTCATTTGTTACAGTTATTTTTAACCTAATTCTAGCCTCAGTTACATTTTTGCACATTATTTATATAATGAAAATATTTTGTAATTAAACTGCCTTTTATATGAAGGTGCGTGTCTTTGAATTTTCTTCCATCAACATTGTTGAGCGTCTACTTATTTGCGACATTGAAATCGACTTGGCCGTTCACACCGCGGCTTCCCTGGCTTGTAATATTGCTTTGTTTTCTCTTTCTATACAATAACCCCGGTTTTTCTTTAAGCTGCCTTTGATCTTGCTTCAACTACATGACTTGGTGGGCTACAGATGGAGTAAATATGGGCCCTGCTAACTCGCCATACGGCTTTAGACCTTAATACCTGATTAGCTGAAAAGGGCAGCACTTGCTTTTGGTTCTTGGATATCAGACAACACAGAGGGGAACAGAGGCAAGTGTTTTTGTGCTTCATTTTTGAAGCGGGGATGTTGCGGGGGGGATAAGAGGGAGTTTCTGTAATAGATACTTATCTTACTGCCCTCAAGCCCCTCAAACAAAGTCCCCCTCTGAAGAGATTATAACCCAGGGAGGGCACATTAACTTTAATCCGATGCTTTGAGGCCTCGCACCCCCATACCTCCCTCTGCCCCACTTATTTCAACCCTCCTGTTGTCGGGGGGCTACCTTGTATCTGGTGCATGTATGAGTAAGGCCTGTGGCTACACACGAGGGTTGTGTTTGTGCGCATGTATGTGTGTGAGTCAGGGGGTGGAGCGACTGTTTCAATAGCACGCTGACTCTAATGAAAAGCATTGAGGGGTGCATACTGCTGTGTAACTGATTCCTCTCTCTGAAGAGATTAGGCGCTACATTGTTGGTTCGGTTGCTCATTTCCATGAGAGCGCAGCCTCCCACCAGCGGCTGCTTGGCTTTGTTATTTTGAGTTGAAAAACACAGAGCCCAATGTCTTTGGCTTCCTTGTTACCATTGTTTCACAAATAGGCCAAAATGTAGATGTCACGTCACAGATGCCCAATAACCTCATTAGCTGCTCTCTGTTAGACCATAGAAAGAAAATAATAGATGTGTGAACTTCAGTTTGCTCAACTGGAGAGAATTTCTGCATAGCTCTGAGGTAACAATACTGTTGAAACTTTTGTTACGCAGTAAATAAAGGAGAACACATTGTGTGCATGCAGTCCATCTTGGCCACTGTTGCACTGATGCTGCCTATAATATAACTTTGAGATGTCATCCTTATTGTTTAACTCTACATATCTACAGGGAAACTGGAGGATGATGTGAGATAACAAATATTAGTAATTACAAAGGTAAAAAGACAAGATTGTACTTTAAATCCCAGTATTTAGCATTCATAATCAGTTTATAAACTACTTTAAGACACACACCCAGAGAAAGGTGCTTACTCAAGTATTTTAACATAATACAGTAACGCAGCTTAATAAATGGCTCTTTTGGTTAACCATTACATTGTGTCAGAATCCATTTATCAGTTGTTTATTCTGCTTATAAAAATGCAAAATAGGGGCTGTTTTTAACAATATACATGTTTTTAAATTTCTCATCTTCTCACCCTTGATCTAACTTTGATGTCACCGTGGTCCTGTTTTTTTTCTGTTGCACATGTGTGGAAGAAATTTTCAGCTGTAGTGAAGAAAAAGTCTGCAGCCAACTAACAAGCTGATCTGCAACAACAAGCACACCGGGGAACTGATCTGACTGAGCTCACGGCAAACTGGGCCAGGCCTCTAGCTGAGGGATCCTGGGGGTCCAGCACCCACCTACCGGGGCCCGATGCATGGAGATACCAGCAGCAGCGCCAGCTGTCACACTGGCCGTCACTGTCTAACCAACGCCGCCTGTCACTCACCCAGTGGAGAGCCGTCAATCAGGCAACACCCAGGAGGGAGCTCGGAGGCGGGCCACTGCCCGGCCCTAAACAAAGACATACTTACATTTGCAAGCGGTTTCAGCGCCACTACTATTTTGAAAGAATGATAGAGTGGTCCTGATAAGAGCAATGACAAAGGACAAAGAATGAAAGGGGGTCTGGGAAGAGGGGGTCAGATAGCAAAGAGGTGGGAGAGCTTGATAACATTCACAATTTACTTACATCTCTCCATTTGTGTTGGTGCCCCAGGAAAATCCCATTAAGGAGTTCTGCCTGGAAAGCATTAAATAATTGTTGCCAATTGACCGTCGGAGATTTTTTTTTAAATTCCACCCTTGGATTTGCTGGGATTTTTTTTGTGTGTGTGTGAAATTATACAAAAGAAATCGCAAACTTTGTCGTTTCATTTTGCCTCTTTTATACAAATACCTTCCAGTATTTTACACGGTAAACTTATGAAACAAAACTGCCATCTTCTGGTTCTATAAATCTCTGTAAACTTTCTCCTTTTTCTGTATCGAGTGCAGCAAAAATAAACTAACAAGCAAAAGGTGTTAAAGCTGCTAAGGCTTTTATTTAGGCTTTTGTTGTCTTCTTCACACCTACATATGAGCTATTCTAATTGCATGTTTAGTCCCTTTGTCAGCTTGAGGGTATGGGATGGCCTGTAATTGAGGTCACACCTACACCTATTGTCTTGACCTGATCATTAGACCACTTGCACTGTCATTCAGCATTTTATGCTCCCAAAATAAGAAAATAAAGGGGTCTTATTAAACTTCACATCATGTTTAGTGAACTATAATATGAAATATGCAGAGGATTTTTTAATAGCAGAAGGATATAGAGCATTGTTGCAGCACAGAGCACGGGCTCAGACGTTATCACAGATGAAGATGGGTTCATCCTCTCTGCTATCTTGCATTATCTCTCAGGGTACTGAGGACAATAGTCTTCCATTTGGTCACTTTTCTCTCCTGTAAATCACTGACATCCTAACAGCAAACAGTGCAACCCAAACCTGTCAGAGCAGGACCAACACCTGCATTGTGGCAGAGTTGCCAAAAGAGGAAGAGAATGAAAAGACGTTCTTCAGGAGGGACAAAGGCTGCTGCCCTGAGCTGTTTGTGTTGTGAGATGTAGACTACTGAAGACATAAGCCTTCTTCTCCTTGCTCCCTAGTCAACCTATTGTTACTCTTGTACAAATTTGCTTTAGGCTGTGTGGACCGCACCCAAATAAATTTCCCTCCCTCCCCCACCTTTCCTACGTTTTTTTTCCCTCTAATGCTACCCCCAAGAGTTCCCACTCTCCTTACATCTGGACCTCTGTTTACATACTTACCCTGTTTAGCAAAATCTTATAAATACCTCTAAGATAATACAGAGTTTACCAAAAATAATAAAAGTAAGAAAGAAAGAACAGAAACATTTCAATTAAGGTTTTTTAAATTAACAATAACTAACTTCTATCTAAAATGATAAGAAACTATTACCAAAGAAATTGCTTCATCCTTTTCCTGCATCACTTTTCTCTTACTTATTGCTTGAGAATGACCAAAAGTTGCAATGCACTTATTTTTTTCTGGCTCGTAGTATCAACATACTCAGCAGCAGAACCCCTCATAAGATCTCTTACACTGTATTTAGCATATACAATAGTATTTACACTCAGAGAAATGCCGTTGCTATTCGCTTTTGTCCATCTTCTGTTTTTAGTGTAAACTTCCAACTGTGATGAAACAAGTAGATCTTTTACACTGCAAAAATAAATACAGGAAGCTTTCGAATAAGTGCAGTGGAGTAAAAAGTTTAAAATTTCTCTTTAATCTGTGAAAAATATGCAGCATGTTTGCATATGCAGCCTAGATTAATGTGAAAGATAAAGGAAATAAATACGTAGACACTGCAAAAAGTGAGATAATTGTTAGAGGTTATTCAGATTTAGAAGAACATTGTGCTGCTACAGAAATGCATCATAAAAAACAAATTAAAACAAAAATAGCAAAATCAAAGCTGACTGAAAGTACTGTAAAAAAAAAAACAAAACCTAACAAACAAACAAAAAAAACAACCCAAGAAGCCAAATGAAAACCAAAGAACAACAACAACAAAAATAACAACTTGCAGGTGAAAATTAAAGGTCGTCAATTTAAAATCAGAAGACTGTGAATTTAATCTTTTCTAAAGTGTCAGCTCTGCTTGTTTCAACACTTCTTTTACCACTTAATACAAGCACTCCTGCTATCACAACCAACACTACACCTCTAATGCTGTTAATAAGATAGTCAAATTTATACCAGATAACAGAGCTGGGCTCCTTTGAACAAAAACACTCAGCTTTACTTCGACTCTTTTGAAGGGCATGAAGGAGGACAGCAGAATAAGAGGTGTAATCTTCACCTCTTATCTCTAACAACCCCCTCCCCCCCCACACACACACACATTAGCATCTGTTATCTTATAATTATCATATACATTAGTCAACACCTGTTTCACTTAGCCTCGTTTAATTAGGGCCATTGAAACGTTGCCCTGCGCTCAAAACAATGCCATCCGACATGAAGGGCAGTGTCTTATGGTTCAGTCAGTAAATTAACAAATAAAAAGACGTTGCTCCGGGGCTTGAGAGGTTAACGGACAACTATATTTTATGTTCATTTTCTTCATTCATTTTTAATTATTTTGTGAAAGACCTTCAAGAAATCTCTCGTAGTGACACTTTTACTCGTGCGTAAACGTCTCCTTTTGGCTTATTAGCGTAATTTATTGCTGGTGAGATGGTTAATTAAATTCACAAAACGACAGATCCGAAGGCGGTGAAGTGTCAGAAGCGACAATAAGAGACTGGCAGGATGCTGTTAACTGTTAACTGAATTCAGGTAACAAAAAAAAAACCTCTCCGTTGATAAGTGCCAGACATGATAAGTGTTAAACTTGTCATAAAAATATATCACATGGAAGAAAAAATAAAATAATGCAAACTACGGATTGAGAGGGTAAGCATTACAACTTAAACAGACAATATTTTTATTTTATTTATTTTTTAGTTTTATTATTATTTTTAGTTTTAGTTTTTGGAGGCTGTAAAATATAAATAAAAATGATGAGTCACATCGACGAATGAACAAAAACAAACTTTACTGGACACTTTGATGTAAAATAAAGTATAAATAACAGATCTTTGCTTGTCATGTAGAGACGAGCGTCTTTAGTCACCTCTCCAAAGGGTCGCATTTGAATTGAAACTTAGGTTCTCTCCAGAAATCACAGCGTTGCGATCAGCAGCACATATTTAGCCTCTCCTCGAAAACGCTAAAAGGAACAGCGGAGGGCTTCTTTGATGGGATTTGTTGCCAGTGAAAGCTGTAGGTCTTTTGAACGTAGCTGTCAGTCAATGGGCTGTCAGTGGGATACCCCCCGTCTCCCCCCTCCCCTCTTGCCCTCCTCCGCTGGCAGCTGGGTGTAGCCTATATAAACAGACCCGGGAGGTTGCATCAAACTCAGACCTCAACAGCTTGGACGCAGAAAAGATGCCCGCATCGCAAACTGGATTTGGCAGCTTCTTCTTGGAGAGGAACATCACTATGCCGACTGGATATCAGATCCCGGTGCTGGGCTGTCCACCGGGTGTGCAGCAGCAGCAGCAGGCTCAGCATCTGGCTGCGATGGCAGCTGGGATTCCCATACCATACTCAGGACTACAGGGATATAACTTTATACCCTATCCACACCACAGGCACATTGCACACATGGTGAGTTGATAATTTAGAGATGAACACTCTCACTGTGATCTCGAGTAACTAAAACGGATTTGTTTTAAATTGTATCTTTGTGATGCGTAAAGTCAAACAAATTCTGGGTGTGATGCTTGTGACACTGTATCAAAAGTGTCCAATCTCTTCTTTAGTTCTTACGTTTCTTTTATTCTACTTTTCAGAGCAGCGGGTTTGACTTGAAAGCAGCCTCTCCCTACCATCACGCTCTCTTGGCTCGCAGCGGGGCTTTCTACCCTCCATACCGTCCGGGAGCAGCCGATGATCCCAGTAGGGTGGCCAAGGTGGCCACCCGAGAGAGTACCGGTGCGCTCAAGGCCTGGCTGAACGAACACCTGAAGAATCCGTATCCCACAAAGGGGGAAAAAATCATGCTCGCCATCATCACCAAAATGAGCCTCACGCAGGTCTCTACCTGGTTCGCCAACGCAAGGAGGCGCCTCAAGAAGGAAAACAGGGTCAGCTGGGCGTCAAAGGGGAAATCCGATGAGGAGGATGAGGAGCAAGAAGGGGAGAGCGATGAAGACGAGCAGAAGTGTCACTTGGATGAGCATGACGAGGCAGAGCCTCAAGCAGAGCGCACAGGTGCAGACGAGCAGGTCGAGAGCGCGTTGGATAGCGCTGCACCTTTGGATGCGCGTTTGGAGATACCGCGTCAGGAAGACAAAGAGATTGGACTTGTCAAGAAAACCGAAAAGCGTGACTCTGACCGCACGCCATCAGTTTTGGAAAGTAAAGAAAACATCGCCAGTCCAAAACCCAAAATCTGGTCTTTGGCAGAGACCGCCACCTCAGAGACTGTGAAGAAACCTGTCGACAGTTTTTACCACCCTGCCGGAAAACTGTGGGAAGACTGGGCTTCAAGAAACGGACTGCTCGTTCCCTCGTGTTATACGACTCGTGAACTCGTCTAAGCCGGTGTTTGGGCACGAATGAAAAGGACACTTTCCCACAGCTTTTGCACTTTAAACTTTCAGACCTCAGGGATTTCCTGAAGTTTGCATTGAAACGAAAATGTGTCGTGAAACCAAAGAATGAACATGTTTGTGTTACTGTAAATAATGTAGATGTATTTTTCCACCAACAAACTGTAAATTATGTTTCCTTTGTCTAATCATGAAGAAATATTTTTTTGCTTAAATAAACTTCGACTCATGGCGAAATTCTGCAGTTTTACTGGTCTGTATCCCTACTTCTTGATATACTTTGCATACAGCTTTGACCTTTTCCGATCACACTGATGATAGCCCACATTAACAGTCTGATAACAGGACCACAGAAGTATCACTTAGAGACTATAACATTAGTCTAAGAATTCAAAGAGATTCAGGGAAAATTTACACATCAAAAATACGTCTATTGTGTCTTTCTCTATAGGTTTTTTGATAGAATATTGCAAGTTAATTCAATTAAACTTGATTTTTTAAAAAACAAACAAACTATCTCCTTCCTAAATATGGCACTTCCATTTCCTAAAACTTAACAGCAGCGGGCCTTAGGGTCTTCCAGAGGTTCTTAGTATCAATCACACCAGTTTCCATGTACATTCAAAGGGACCTACCTCCATTAATCCACACATAATGAAAAAAGCTCCTGGGAGGAACTGGTCCGAAATGCCTTGTCTTCTGTCCTCAACTCTCTATGCAAATCCCTACAAACAGTAACACACAGAGGCCAGATTAGCTCCAACCTGACTCCCCGATTTCTCACACCAGCGAAACGAAATAAAATTGATATCATGTCATGAAACTTAAAAATATTTGATACCGATAAATGTATGTCTGCTTTGGATATTTACAAACTTTTTTTTTCTTATATTTCTAGTGTCGCACTAAAAAGTTACCGTTTGAACTTAAAAACTGAATTTTCAATCTAGAGTAATCATCTGGCGCCTCTCTGTGGAAATCAAGAGCAATTACAGCACAGTTTACTCCACTAACCTGCAGGGTTTTGACATAAAGACATCACTGAGAAGAGAGCAGAGGTGAAAAGGACAGATGTATTCAGACACAGGTAAGAGGCAATTAAGGCTCTTTAAACTGTCAGCGATGGATTGCGCCAAAACGCAATTTATGTTCGGACTAAGTGCAAATATACAGGCACAGTACAAACATTTTTAAATTAACTGTGACTTACACTTTCAAAGGAGAACGTCAGCCACCACGCCCATAAACCAATGTAGGAAACGGTGACAAGACGCTCCTTTCATCTCCGAAACTCGGTTGAAGATATCACGTTTTAATATTTTTATCAGCATCGTCACCATGGGTACATAGACCATGCAAGCCCATGGTTCA
Organism: Pelmatolapia mariae; assembly: GCF_036321145.2. Lineage (NCBI taxonomy): Eukaryota > Metazoa > Chordata > Actinopteri > Cichliformes > Cichlidae > Pelmatolapia > Pelmatolapia mariae. Next base: position 8,058,725 of record NC_086244.1, on the reverse strand, counting down.
GTAACAACTAATAACTAATTTGGCTACGCTTACTATTACCCAGTTGTCAAAATGGCATGGTACAGCCCGCTGAACATTATACTTCCTGATCCCACAAAAGCATTATGGGAATTGTGGGAGGCTATGGTAACCAAGAGCAGGAAACGATGAAAAAACTCATCTTATTAAATGTCACAGATTTTAATGCAGAAACGGTGAACAATATGCCATTTTCATGCTAAACAGCACAATTTTAGTACATGCAAATACTAACAAAGCATCTGTACAGAACAAATCAGATCACAACATCAAATACAAGCTAACTGTAGGGTCTAAGCATGCTCAGCATGGTGGTGTCCACTGTGGGTTGGTCTTCACTGTTGTTGTGGTCATTTCTGGGGGTAGTCTTGATGGGAGTGGGATTGTGCTTTTGATTGTTATTTCCACATGCTGCATATGTTTTCAAATTAAAAAAACAAACAAACAAACAAAACAGTGCTAATGATGTACAAGGTAACAGTAGCAGTAGCTAGTGGTCCATATGACATGTCCACAGGAGCAGGACACCTGTCAATACTGTCTTGAAGCCCCCCCCCCCCGACACACACACACACACACACACACACACACACACACGCAAACAAAAAATAAACAACGTATAAACTTACAAATTGCAACCAACCTCGAAACTAATGCAGGTAAATCACACACTACGCCACACTCTCTTTACACTTTATAATACATCTTACTTTACATTCTATTGTTAACATTTAAGGCTTATAGCTAGCTACTTTCGGCTGTTCACTTGCCACTAGGGGTCGCACTGGGCGCTTCATTTGGTGGAGTTTTAAATCAGATGTCCTTCCTAGCTTGAAACAAACCAGCAACGTTTTGTTTGCCGGATGATAACGTCTACACCACATATATATAGTGTGTGTGTGTTTAGGTTTTTACAATTTAGTGCAAATGAAATGATTGTAACTTCATGTAAACATTCAAAATGAATTAGTAAGGAGACGAATTCACTGATGCTTATTCAGATCAGGTACTTTTTTTTTTTTAACTTTCCACAGCACTTGTACAGGCTTGCACAGGCTTGTAAAATGGATCCATTGATTGACTATCTTCTTGAGACTCAAACTGAGACTCCAGCTGAGACTCCTGACGAGACACGATTTCTTCTTTGCCTCTCTCTTGCATCACCTGGTTCCCTTTCTCTGTGAATCCTTCTGAGGAGAGCTCATGGCTTGGGTCGTCCTCATTTTCCTCTGGTGTCATTGGCATATTCAGGATGGTTTCTGTATATGTGGGTTTTTCTTCTGGATGCGGTGGTTTAAAATAGCCCTGTCAGAGTTAAAGAAATAACACACATTATAATAATGATAAAATCAATTTGATCAAGTCAACAGTTCTGGTGCTTTACAGATTTGTTTCCTCTTACTGAAAAGCATGTACAAGTTTACGCTATAGTTTCTGTGTTGAATTATGCAATGCATTTCTCTGAAACAGTGTCTAAAGGTGTGAAACAGGATTTAAGGTACATCAGAAATGTCAGAAACGACACCCAGTCAGCAGGATGTGTATATAAATCCACTGCAGGCTTATTAAAAGGGACCACACAAAATGACCCACGCTGATTAAGCTTGAGAACAAAGCTCAGCAGTCATTTAAAAGAACAGGCTTTCATTTTTCTGCAATTGTCTCATTTGATTTCTTGCTGAAAGCTCAAATACACACTTTCAAGTGTGTACACAAAATAATCTATGGCGATTGCTGTTATATTTTCCTGATTTGCATTAAAGATTAGCGACAAGTAGTCTTGCTTTATGAAAAGCCTAAAAAAATACAAAGCAAATTTTTGCAGTTTAATTTTTTTAATGTACGATTTTTTTTTAACAGATCCTTGTAGGCGCACCTGTTATGACTGGATTCATTAGCTGTTTCTAGGCTTTATGCTAAGCTAAGCTAATCATTCAGACTCTAAGATGTCATCTTTTGTTTATAGATGTACACTGGAGTGCTGGTCAACAGACACAATAATTAATTTTAAATTTTATCATTTCAAATACATATACGAGTGGGTATCTTTTTACTGTCATTAAAAAAACATCTATGTAAGAACAAATAAATACATTTTAAAAAGTCATATTTACCTTTGCCCTTTGTTTTATGCATCCTGCTTTACCGATTCATAAAAAAGAAGAAACACAGAATATAAGTACATGGGAAGATTATCATTATTTAAACTCATTAAACTTGTTTAAAACTTTAGAGCACAGCTTACCTCGATATAACAAAACCACGATTACAACAGCGATTACAAACAGAACAGATATAGAGATGATCATTATGTGACCCCGTTGTGGGAGTGCTAGTAGTGAAAGAAAAAACAAAAAAAAAAAAAACAGTTAACCACACCATGAGTTTTCTGATATTGTCTAGAATTTGTGTAGACAAAATATAAAACAGCAGAGACTTTCATGTCAAACACGTAGTCACATTAAACAGAGGAAGCATAAATTCAGAAGCATTGTGGAAAACTGAAAACAAATCATTAAGTCAGTTGTAATTCTAAAATAAGCAGTAAATTAAGAGACTGTGGAGTCTACACATCGATACACAATAAGTGAAAGCTGACAAAGCCACACTGAAAACCACAGACCAACTTAGATTTGCGAGACAAACCTTCTCACAGTTGACGTAGTTTCGTTTTGAACAATGCACCGCATCCAACCACACAGCTGCACAGGGCAGCAGCGAGAAAGGTGAGAAACCTTTGCAATTCATCTTCCTACATACAACTCACCACATGTGTTGTCGGTGGCGTCCGTTCCCCTCTCTTCAACGTGATATCCCATCTCACATCTGCAATGAATTTCACAGTATTAGAGCAGAATTCCTGCCTCAGTGTTGCATTTGTTTTTCAATAATTTGTCATTGGTTTGTATTTACACTTTGAATCCCACTATTTTCATTTGATTTGTTGCCCCTACACAAAGATTAAAGCTTGTGTAAGTTACTGTATTTGGGCCTAATGAAAGCTAAGTATCCCAGAGGTCATATTTTGGTTTAACCAAACGGTTGTGTCATGAAACACAGTAAAAAATCCCATCAGCTAGAAACACCCTTTTCTTCATTTACAGAATCTCCTTTTCAATCAGACTCACACCGTTAATAAATCACTGCTAAAGTTACACAAACTTAAGAAGCAAGTCAATACAATGCCTCGGATTCGCTTTATTTTTTCATGTTGACAGATTTAGACAAACACAGCTCTACAAGAGTGGCATCTTCCTAAATCAATAGTGAATAAGCACTGGTCTCCGGGTGTAAATTACAAGCAGCATTTTCTATGATTGTCAGGAAAAATATAATCTATGGCATGTCTCTTCAGAAGGACTGAAACAACCACCTGATCCCTGTTTTTGAGAAGAAATTCCTGTACAAAATTCCAAATTTTGTGGCCAAACAGCTCACATCAGCTTTCTAAATTCATGATAAAAAAAATTAAGGTGTTTAAATTGTATGTTAGTGCAGTAACTATGCGGAAGGAGCATATAACCCCAGTTTTAGCCTGGTCCCCTGTTCCATACAGGATCCAATTTAAACTCTTACTTTTTGTGTTTAAGTCACTTAACGGCCGAGCCCCTTCTTTCCTGTCTGAGCTCCTATTTATGCTCCAGAAAGAACCATGAGGTCCAGGTCGAAACTAACCATAACTATTCCACGGACTAAACTCAAGTCCCGTGGCGACAGAGCCTTCTCTGTGAAATAGTCTGCCTCTTAATATTACATCTGCACAAACACTCGAACATTTTGGTTTTAACAACCTTAGTTGTTTTTATTGACTTATTTCATCTACTTATTAGTTTTTTCTATATTTCACTGCATCATTATTGATTTGCATTTTTTTTTCAGTGGTATTTTACATTGTTAAGCACTTTGTGCAGCATGGACTGTTTGGAAATGTGCTATATAAATAAACTTGACCTTGACCTATGGTGAATATTGTGCGGGACTATTTGTTGGCATACTCATAGAAAGAAGAAAACATATTCTTGAAACACATAACTAAATTTAAAAGGTGAACAAAGGCCCTTTTTCAAGTTTTTTTTTATAAAGATCATCTCTAAGATCACATGTTAATGTAAATGTGTACTTACTCTGTCCATTTGCGACACTGAGCATCCCACGATGTATTATTGTTAAATGTCCCGTCTGGACATTTTTCACACTCTGTGTCCTGCGAGTTGTTGCCTGAAAATCAAAAATCATTTTCAAAAAAAGAGACTCAATTGCATAATAAAAACACAACTTAAAACTAATTAAACAAATGTTCAGTCACAAGGATGTTGGTACCTATGACTTTAGCTCCATATCCTGGTTGACAGACTGTGTGTTCCACACAGGTAATACACTCTTTACTGGAGCAGTGGAATCCCACTTTACACTGGCAGATGGATTTTTGTGTCTTGCTTTTCAGGACTGGATTCTCAAAGTTTTTATCTAAATCACAAAAAAGGTTTACGCTGTAAGGTGAGCAACATTAAAGAAAAGTCTCTCTCTGATCCAGCATACACAGACACACTATATCGGAACAGTTTGAGGTAATTTGTCACAATTTCTTACTTCTATCACAGTAAGGCTGCTGCAGACACTTGTTTTCCGTTGTGTATTTATCCTGGTAGTGATTATCAGGACAAGGTTGACATTGAGGAGTCGCACAATCTTCTGTAGCCGATGACATGCTAGTCCCTGCAAAACAAGATATGCATACTTAGAATCAAGTATATTATTTGCAGCATTTTATTTATCCTGAGTAATTAGTAAATTGGGATCTCGGAATCTAGGTAATCAATGGACCTTTTGGGGAAATATGACTAAGCCAAGTCAAGTAGGTGATGGTTGGCTTATCTGGTTCTAACAAACCCTAAAACGTTTTAATCAACAAGTTATATTTGGTTTGTTTACATGCTTCACTTGTCTGTGGGATTACGAGGGCCCCGTTTCCCAGTAGCAATTACTAGGTTGTTTTTTCTATATGCTACTCTATTCTGAGATGTTAAAATACCAGGAGGACAACTTCTCAGTGTCTCTGCTGTCATCTTAAAATGTCTTTTGTGTTCCACCAAAAGTCCATAAAGCTGGAAGACATTCCACTCACACTGATAATAAATTAAAGAAGAGTAATTACTGTCGTTTGGAAATCTCAACTTAAAGTAATTCTCTTAAAAAATGAATGAAAGGGCCTTTTGTCAAAATTTCTGCCTCCAGTGTAAGCGACCGACTGTTTCAGTTTCACCTTCTTTTTATACAGACACATAGCACAAAACAGGAAAGATGAATTCTCACTTGGTGCAAATATTCAGTTTGTTTTAGGTGAGGGTGCTGCTAGTACAGACCATGAGTGAGGCATGACTAAAGGCAAGAACTAGCTTGTTGGAAATGCACATTTGGCTATAATATGTATATCTTTTGAAATGTCTGAGTGTTGTGCATGTTAGCCTTTTGACACACAGGTCCTGAGGAACATTTTCAGAGCTGAAATGCTTGTGTAAAAGCAGCCAAAATGAAAGCAAAAGCAAAGCTTTAGTAACAGTGATCATGCTGTTTGAAAAAGACGGTTATCTACCACATGCTTCCTGCTGCTATATGTTTATTACTTGAAAAAAGAAAGATTGGATGCTGTTAGTAAAGTTCTTAATCATGTATTTGTTGTTTATGTATCTGTCAAGTTGAATTTGGTGACTATATATCATAAATAACAAGAAAGCAGATGTTTTATTTTGATTTTTTTTTCATAGGAAAAGTGTTTTCTTACCTGGCTTACACATAAGACAGCACTGATCCCCCTTTTTATACTGTGTTTCTGGGTCACAGCTGGCCCGAGCAACAGTCATTCCCTGCAAAATAAAAGCATGACATTTAAATAAGAGACAGTTAGCCCTTGTGTGATCTCGAGTATCGGTTGAGTTTCTCTATGTTGATAATGTTAGATTCACTTCCTCAGGGTAGACAGCGAGGGGCGTGGTGGAAAGTCCCAAAGATTCAGCCAACTGTTAACTGCTAAACTAACCGTGAATGCACGCAGCCAGGTGCACCGCTGTTCGTAACGTTACTAACAAATATTTGCAAATCGGGATTCACACAAGGTCACGTCTTTGTCCAAACCCTCCACTGCCAGGAAATCGAAAGTGAAAGCACCTCATGAAACGTAACTGTAGCATTAGGTTTTGACTTTACAGGGAAAAAGCAGGATTTTGACAATAATATGACACAAAATATAAAGTAACAGATGGATACGATAAGTAATTAGCGCACATGATAATAACACGTTAAGAGTTAATCATCTGAAATCGTGCAACTTTAAGTTGTCGCAGGTCAAAACCGATCCCTGTAAAAATAAAAACAGCATCAATCGGTTTACTCACCATAAAAGACACGATCAGTATAAGCAGCGCTATAAACTTAAAATCCATTTTGAATAGCGTCGAGTACAACAGCACACACCTCTGTAAGTGCACACATACGCAGTCTGCGAAGTTATTTAGGCGACGTGTTCCGTTTATACGGTGTGGGAGGGACTACGCACGGGGCTTTTCCTTGACCGTTTCCTGTAAAAGCACGTGAAGCTTGTACTCTTCTTCAGCTATTTTCTAAAATACCCAGAAGTAGTACTAAATCCTCTTTAAATAGAATTCCTCTGCGACAAAGCGTTGTTTCACACAACAGGAAGCACGCTTGACTGGCACATTATTTGCACAAATAAAGAGTGGGTCTTTTTCTGATGGAGTAAGAAGAGCTACTCTGCTGCTTTACTCCAGTAAAGCAGTCTGAGGACGAACTAAGGCAGTTCTGAAAGTAGGTCCGACCCAGTGAAATCATAGCACCCATTTGAAGATCACGCCTCACCAAACCCCCTTAGAAATAACAGAAAGAAATTAGAAAGCACAGTTTATTGGAAAGTCACCCATCTTTGCATGTAGAGGTCTGTAGCAATCTTTATTATTTTAAAAGCTTGCATTTAAAGATTGTTCACAGCTGTGTGCTAATCCCCACCAAGAACAGCAGTGCATTTTATGATATTTGGATTTTTGGTGATGCTGCTTTAGACTCAGATTGCCATGTGACTTCTTGTGAGCATTTCTTCTCCAGTTATGTATTTATATACCAATACTGCTTTGAATTTTGTCTTCTCTCTCCCACACTTTGCATTTGTTCTCTCTGTCTTTCCCTTCACCTGTTGCAGCAGATGGCAGCCCCTGCTTGAGCCAGATTTAGTTTTGTTTTGGGGGGATTTTTTTTCCCTGTTAAAATGATGTTTTTCCTGTTAAAAGGGATCATCTAATTGTTGGGGGTTTCTCTGTAGGGTCTTTACCTTTGCCTGTCTATATATCATATATAGACTGTAACAAATTTCCCTTTTAAATTACAACAAAGTGGCTGCAACTTTATTTCCAGTTTTTGATTTCTATTTTACAACCTAACTGTTAGAAGAACTGTTTCTTATTCTTGAGGCTGATGAAGCAGAAAGTACTGTTCTATAATGCAGCAGCTGGCTGTTTTTCCCCCCGTAAAGGCATCAGCAATTCGACTTAATTCACAAGAAAAACAAAACAGTGCCCTTTTCTGTGTATGTACAGCCATTTGTAACAAGATCTGTACAATCCCCAAGAACTCATGTCTAGGATTCATGTGGCTGGGATCTATTCACAGACGTACAGGTGTTACCATTACCTTTTCATTTGTGTATTACCTGTGTATAACTCTCCTTAAAATCAGTGCTAATAGACAAATAATGCACCAGTCAAGCTCAGTCATTTTGCAATCACTGAGTCATTTGCAGGGGGTGACAGAGTTGACACATTTTGGGTTAAAGCAGCTGCTTTTAGTTTGTTTTGGTCTGCATTTTATAGCTTTGAATCTTCCAGCATTTAGGGTGGGTTGCATTCCTGCCCTGGCTCTCAGTGCGGTGCCAAGGTTTGGTCAGTCAGAAGTAGTAGATGACACGCTCGCCTGCTTTTACTACACTCTGCAGATCATTCCAGGCTTCTGCTGTACAACCACTGTGATGGTGGCTACTAATTATCAGTTGTTGCAGGGAGGTGGTCCTGTTTGAGAATTCCCAGGGAGAAGAGTTTCTCATGAGCCTTTTTTTTACCTAATGGGAGATGTTTTTTTTGATGAGGTGAAATCTGAGGTGTGATGCGAGGAACATGTTGCACTTAAATCTCTCAATTTGCCCACCATGTTTACAGATAGCAGACACACCTTGATATTTTGAAGTGAATTACCATCTTTTTTTGTTGTTTTTGAGATGTTAAGGTCCAGGTTGTTATAGGAACACCACTCCACCAGTCTTTATTAAAGATTTATTTTAGGTAGCACAAAGTGGAAAAAAAAACATGTACATTTTTATTTGTATATTATGCTTTTAAAAACAATCAGTGTGTTCAATTGAAAAAAAAAATCAGTACCCCTTCACCCTTATTGAAAGATCTGTATTCTATAAATCTTTCAAAAATGCAATAATTTAAAAAAGTATTGGTGTCTCATATATGACTTCCTGTCCTGATGTTGGCATGTGCAGTGTCCTTACAACTGTTTAACACAACGTAATAGCAGTACTTTCAGATGAGCACCTCATATTTTCGGTGACTTCCAAGACACTTTCCACTCCTTAGCAGGTGAATACAAAAACAGACTTCTATCACATTCTGAATATTAATATTCGGGACGTTGAAGCTCAAACACTCTTTATGTTATACATATGATGCATATGTTGTTATATATACATATAAGCCACATGTATGGTACTATTTTACTCATAGTAGTTGTGCAGTATTTTGAAATGATGAGATTATTATTGTAAGGAAATGACAATGATTATTAATGGACTTTAAGCACTTTATATTTATCTAACAAAAGTGGAAAGTACAATGACTTTTGTTGTTTTGTTCGTTTTTGACCACACCTACTCTGTGATAGTTTCTTAAACCCACCACACCACCACCAGGGATTTCCCTTTAAGAGTTTTGTGAGCGGGCTTTCCCCAATGCAGCTGCTGTTGAACATTGTTTGTCTTAAAAGGCTGCTTTTCTCTGTTATATATAGATGTAAAATATTTATATGTAACGTTTTTAAAATATCTATGACCAACGCGAGCTGCTTCTTCGCCAAATCGAATGAAACAGCAGCAGGTGTCACATTCTGTTGCGCTATACTCTTGCAATTACGGTACAGGTACGGTAAGCAGCCAAAAATCATTGCGACGTCACCACGTCTCAAAGCACTGCGGTTTTTGGAAATTCCAGTACAGATTCCTTTTCAGTGTCCTGCTTTGTTCCCATTTTAAAAATGTCATCACTGTCCTGTAAATTTCTGAGGAATATGAACAGATTAACATTAACAAAACTAAATCTGGAATTTTTTGAAAGGTACTTTTATTTTTATTTTTTTACCCCATTTAGCTAACTCGTTTTACAGATTTTAGATTTACTAATCACAGAATATCTATCCATAGCAAAAAGGTACTTCTCATGAATTATACTTTAAGATGCTATAACATGAAGGCTTTGCCCCCTTTTTTCCTATTTAAATGCACGGGGATTTGTGTGCCCTGAAAAAATCCCTGTACTTGCGCAACCTAATCATGTCCTGTATTCTAAATAGCCTATTTCACTGGTGAAGTGATGAAGGTCTAGATCTGTCTTATCTATTTTGCCATTTATCCATTTATCTGTTTTGAAGCTTTCTTTCCTCTCCTAAACTGACTATAATGGATTTTGTCATAAAACTTTGTTTTAGTCGATGAGATGAACTTCATTACTTACAGTTATTTTCAGTGTGAGTATATTTTCAGCTATCAATTAAAAAAGTAAATATGCAGTAAAATAACTCTATTGTACACTAGTTCTCAGATAAGTAATTTATACACAATACATACAATACAATAACTTTATTATATTATTTCTGATCATTCCATGGTCAGAAAAAAAAAAGACATTGTGATGGTGATCACCTCTCATAGTCCATGCATGAAGTTAGGCTTATGGTCTCTGGGTATGAATGTGAGATAGCAGTCTACCTCTGTATGTTAATCCTGTGACAGATTGGTGACCTCTCCAGGGTGCACCCTGCCTTTCACCCTGTGACAGCTGAGACCGGCTCCAGTCCCCTTCCTGTGACCCTGACCTGGATAAAAGGAGGAAACTGGATGAACAATGGATGAAAAAAACAACACCATAAAGATTTATGAAGATTAAAACAATTAAAAAAAGGAACTTCGCAGATGCAATCTTTATGAAAAGGAACTACAAAAAAAAAAGGAACAAAATGACATAAAATTGATGTACACAGCAAATAAACAGTCCTCAAAGTTAGCTTTTAAAACCACAGTATAATGTGCGCAGTGCAAAAAACACAATAATCAGCAGAGAACTAACTGAAATGTCTGTCCTAGTGCACATCCCTGCACAGTTATTGAGCGTTTGTCACATAAACTGCTACATACTCAACATAAAAACATGCGTACAAACCTATGCAGGAAAAACACCTCACACTATGAATCCCAACCAGATGTTTACAGTCTTTGCACTGTGTGATTTGGAACTGTAAAGTTTTAAATCCTTTATATCTCATAATATTTTAACTTTTAAATTAATGAATACATATTTTCAAACCTATGCTATAATAATTCAAACAAAGTAATTCTATTTTTGAAAAAAAGAGTTACATTTTTAGTACTTTTATTGCATCTCATATGAACATTTAAATCATATCATGGGTTCCCTAGCACTCTCCACTGGATAGAAAAAAAGAAGAGGTAAAACCATGTCCTGCCAGTTAAGACATGTAACCTGCCTTGAAATGTATGCTGCTTGGAGATAAAGTCTTTGTGCTGGCTGCTGTAGGTGTGGCTAAACAACCTAAGCAGGAACAAATTTAACCCGCGTTGAAAGTGGGCGGTGGTAGAAGGAATCATACAAATCATAGCACATTTCTTTTTTTCCCAGTCGTCAAGTAGACCTCTGTTTAGACTGCATGACAAACAAAACAAGACACAATACTGTGAATCTATATTTGCAGTAAAGGAGAAACTTCTTGCTGAAGTGAGAAACTGTGTAGCATTTTGTAGATAATCTAAACAGCTAGGATGCCAACTTTAGGATCAAAGAAAAAAGACAACCCATCCAGGATGGAGAAGTACATTGGGGACATGCCACAGGTAAGAATCAGCTTATGAATTAAGGAAGTGCCAAGCTCTTTATGCAGATGAGTCATTAAATAACAACAGCTTTACTGTAATAGTGATTCTACAGAATAGCTGCCTTGCTTTCACTAACGTCACATGTGCAGGCCCACAGCAAGAGCAGACAATGCTCTGTTTTAGCACACCAGTGTCTCTGTAGCATTTTACTTCCTCAATTTTACTTGACTTCCTTCTTGATAGAAATTTCCCAAAGACAGGAGCAGACATTACTCAGAGTGTGACAGTATGTTCCTGGAATAGAGCTTTTAAACTGTTTCTGATAATGTTACAACACAATGGCTTATCAGTGTGGTTAGACAGACAGATGTTGGCATTGCTCATACTGCGATGCAGAGAAATCAGTGCCATCTTTATGCAAATCTAAAGGAAAACTTAAGCAGTGCACCTGTGGATAGTACTTATGGTGGAAATATTTAAAGGAAGAACATGACACGCTCTTTACAGTGATATTAAATAATTTATTTTTCTGTGGTCTTTCAATATTGTCACTTTTTTAAAATATGAAGAAATAAACCACACACAGAATGCTTGTTTTGAGATCGGGATGACCTTTGAAGTGTGGGTGAAAAGGGAAAGAAAATCAAACAGACAAAGATAAAGTCTTCAACTTTTTACATTTTTATGTTTTCAGTTGAGCAATGAGATGCAACTAGACATCCTGAACAAGGTGAAGAGTGGACAGCTATCAATCGATGACGCTCTACAGCAGGCAAGGATGGACAGAGAACAGAAGATGACAGATGACAAGGTAACCCTCATTTTTACTAAGCAGGTACACGATTTTCATGGTGACTTCAGTTTGCGTATGACGTGGGTATGGTTTCAATATTGAAAACTCTGAAATTTAAAAAAAAAAAAAAAAGGGATCTTGTGGATAGAATTTGTATTGTTTTGTATTATGAGTCATGTGAAACAAGCTTTGACCATAATGCAGTAACATAACATAACACAAGATACCGTAAACAGGATCTGGGGTTCCCCATGTGTCCAGACCACCAGTATGTGACGAGATGGAGAGTGAAACCTGCAGCTTTTCAGTTTTCCCTGAAAGTGTTTAAATATTCACTATATGTAGATATGTGTAGTTTTATGTCAAGCGCTCAACACTAAACAGTTTCAGATAAGTGGGGGATTTAGTGGAGTGTGTCGTAGTTAAAACTAAAGAAAAAGAAGTTGGGAATTTAAAGTAAACTTTCCAGGTTGTTGCTCTGTTTATGTTAAGTGTATAATTTCATAGGTGGAATTTTTAAATAGCACAGATAAAGCTTAAATTCTCACAAATATTACAAGAAGTAAACGATCCATTCAAGATAGCCAGATATGGTTTAAAAGCAGACCCAAAATGAACTGTCTAATTCACCCTCTAATGTCTCTTCTTCCTGGATAATACCGTATGAGTGGACAACAGAACAAACAATATTCCATGTAAGAATCAAATTATAAACACCAGCCCTTAAGCTACTGATCTAACTACGGTAAACTGTTATAGTCGACATGTCCATGCGACAGACACAGGTAAAGGAATGTAATTTACATGTAGATTTCCTAAATGCACGACCAGAAACTTTGCAGATGGCTTTAAAAGTCTGATGCTGGAGTTAACCTGACTTTAAAAAATATAGTACTGCATCTTCTTCTGCTCTTTAAAAACATTGTTTTGTTAATAAGCTGCAAAGCCTGCTGGATCAGTTCAAACACAATTTTCTAAGAGCTGTTTTTATGAAAGAATGTGGAAGGTAGTCCAAGGGCTTAGGAAGAAACAGTAATGCAGTGTCCTTGTGTAATCCAGTATAGTGTAATCTAGTGATTCTACATTGTCCTTAAGTGGTGGTTTCCCTCTAAGTATTCATATATGAAATGTTGTTTATTGGTTGTTTTTGCAGGAACTAGAATCTCAGTACAACTTTAGCGTTCACAAGCATGGCCGGTACAGGTGGCAGAAACGGGTTTTACAGGTGAGTTCAAAACAAAAACAAAAAACTATAACACCTTGCAGCCCTTTGAAACGCTGTAGGCATCCAATTGCATAACAAATGAAACAGGAATGTAGACCATGACCTCAGGCTTCAGGCTGCTCTTAGCTCTCTGAGGTGACAGAGCAACCCTTAACATGGTCAGCTGCATGCTCTGGCTGTACGCCACCCACCTGTTGTTGAGAGGCACCAGAGAAGGAATCTTTAAGGGAGGGGGGCCTTAAGGAGAACAGGGGCTGAAGAAGGTACAGGTACAAGATAAAGAAGGATTATTTTTGCACTTTGAAACATGCAAAGCTCCTCTGGCAGAGTGCAATAGTAAAAAATTGTAGATTCGGTGCTGGTGTAGCTCACTGGTTGAGCAGGTACTCCATATACCAGTTTAACAGGCAATCCATATAAATGCTTATGTAGAGGTCGAGGATTCTGCAAGTTCCAGATTCTCTCTTTCACACACAAAAATGTTAGCATTGCTAATTAGCACTGAAGAAAAAGTCAGGCTGGGCTGATGGGAATTGTACTTGTCGATTTGTGTAATCTAATGTAATGACCAAATTAGATTTTTGACATCACGATGGTGCCTTACTGAAAGCAGATTAATCACTAAAGCGATGCAGTAATAAATGTTTTAATGCCACACAGTGCACACTTCAGACATGCTCATTTAATCACTCACATTGTGAACATCCAGATTGATTTCAGGACCAAAATGGTGTGCAGCATAGAGAAAGGAATCATCAAGCGGCAACTTCCCTTCTCTATTGTCAAGAGTTGTGATGATGGAGAAGGTTCCAGGTACTCTATTTCCTTTAAAGGACATCATGATTATGAATTGGAGGCCACATCGCTGGAGGATAAACATAAGGTGACGATAAGATTGTTTCACCGAGGCAATTTCTGCTGAGATTTACTGAGATGTGATTATTGCTCTTTGAATTTAGACTCTTGATTGCAAACACTTAAGCTATAAAAATAAATGCAAAACAGCCTTGCTTTTACTTTTATACCATTTCATGTCATTCATTGATGGGTTCACAGTGACTCTTTTCATTCTCGTGATTCTCTCTTTTCGAGCAGATGATGGAGCTTGTCAATAAGATCATTTATAGTAACATATACAATGATCATGGAGAAGAAAATGCAGAATCCCACGAGCAATCTCAGGCACCACAGAGCATTCGAGAAGGGATGTTGTTGCTGCACAGAGGAGGCTTGGCATCATTTAAATGGATGAAGTATGTATGTCTGCTTATTATTGAAGCATTGCTCTCACAAAACAGCCACAGGACAAAATGACAGTTTTGTTAGTGATGAGAAGTTATTTGTCAGTAATATTTGACGGCTACTAGTGTAGAAGTCAACAGCTTAAAACATTAATTTGGTCTTATACTGGGCCTTGACATAAACCCTGAGTGATCTCAACCCAACAGAGCACGATTTTCACTTTAAACTGCACAGAGACAGAAAAGCAAACAGCCTCAGTTGATGGTGCCTGAAGCATCTCAGGTGGAAACCCAGCATTTAACGATGTTCATGGGCTCTACATTGACTCCAAAGAATTTTCATCCAAGTATTAAAAAAATCCTCATAATAATAATTATGTGAATTTGGACAAGTACCTTTGAGCCTTCAAAAGTGGGGGACTGTGTATACGTACAATATGTGTCATTGTCAATAAAGTTATGGACATAACTGTATATGTGTGGCGAGGTGTGATTGCGGATGCCGCATCCGCCGCCCCTACAGCGGCACCACAGACCACGCCCCACCACTTTATTTTCTGGAATAAAATTAATGTACTGCATAATTGATCCCTTTTAACAGACTTTGAATCCTTGTAGCTCATGCTACAAGCTAATACTACGATAGTTTTGAGTTTCTTAAGTTTACTTGAGTTTTATTTCAGTTTTACAGTCATACAAAATTATTACAGTATTTCTGAACCCCGAAATGTTTATCCAACCAATTCTAGTCCACAATCCTCCATTCCCCTATTACCCAAGAACGTTGGATCACTGCATATGCAAATAAAGTTTAATCAAAATCATGTTTGCAATTGCCTTAAACTTTGCCCTACAGCAGAGGAAAAAATGAATCCTTTTGTGCCAGAATCCAGACATATGTATGCTGCAAAATAAAGTCAGCGCATTCAATTAATCTAGGAATAAGGAGAACATATTCATTACCAGAGAGCCGTTTTAAGTGCATTCCTGAATAATGCTTTCATTTTGATTGCTGATGGAAAATTGATACAATCTTTGAGCCAGGTGTTACATTCACTCGCTTCTTTTCTCGAAAGCCTCTTATCTGTTATCTTCAGTTAGAAAAGTTCCTCTAACTGAACCTTTCCTGGATTTGAGTCTACAACTGGCTCCTCCTCTATGTTTCTTCATACATGACCCATTACTAGAAGGAATTAGCAGTGAAGTAGTAGGCAGATGAGCTTATCTTAGAATACATCCAGGCTGGGTATTTTATATTTCTAGCTGCTGTTTTATATTTTTTATATTTTACATTTCTATTTCTTCAAAAACAGTTAACACCGATAAATTGCATACATTATGTTATATCTAAAGCTTACACTAAACATGACTCCTTCTCCATTTTATTCCAGATATGAGGCCCGGCTCCATCCAGGCCAACTAACGCTGGTCCCGTTGAGGTGCCGGGGCACCACCGATGGCGAGATGACACTCTCGGTGCCTGTTTCCACTGTGATTCACCTGTCAGACGGTGACACCAGAGTGCAGAAACGTAACGACTCTGACACTTTCAGTCTAATCACCCACAAAAATGAGTACCAGTGAGTGAGTTTTATTAAGATGTGGAAATATCAAGCAAGCAGCTAATGAACTCTGTCACACCAGCTGTATTTCTTGTCAAATTAATTATCTGCCTTGCACAAGTGGGTATTCTCGATCAAAAGTCTATTTGTGCAATGTGTTGATTTTTACTGTAACAGTTATGTGTTTTCATTTGAGTGATAATATCAAAAAGGAGTCTGGGACTGTTAATTACCACACTTATGTCATCTAAATACGAAATGCTAGTTAAGTTTTGCTTATTTATTGCAGGTTCAAGGTGCCAGATGAAGCAGTTGCCCCGGAGACTGTGCAACAGGAACGGGACGCATGGGTCAAAGCAATTGACAAACTGTGTTCAGAGTGGAAAAGGAAGTCCAAGATGTTCGTGGAACAAAAGTCCTTTCGACACGTGTGCCTACCTGAAGACACAGAGGACAACGATACAGATCTCGAGTCCAGTGGTGAATTCGGTGCTGGCATCACTTATCCTCCAGCTGATAATAAAAATGCAGATCCACCCCTGAGTGATGGAGATAATTTATCAGCTCAGCAAACCCATCCACCAGCTGATCACACAAAGCCTATTCCTAAACCTCGCAGGAAGAATTCTCCTCAAAGAATCCCACCTCAGGTCTCATCACCGCCCTCTCCCAGTCGTATTGCTCTGACATCTCCCACCTCCCCTCCACCCAGTCCCCGTGCTATCCTTCAACCCCCTCCCGCAGTCCCAGAGTCTCCTGCCCAAGAAGCAGGCTCTTTAATCGTGAAAGGGCCTCCCCCCCCAGCTCCTCCACCTTTACCCCTCAACCAAAATTCAAAAAAAGCATGCACCAAGGCTTTCCACTGGGATCTTATTGGCCCAGACAAGGTAAAACTGTCTCCATTCATTACAAGTCATTGAATTATCATATTTTCAGAGCCAAGTATAGCACTTACAAAGGCTCCCATTAGTGTGAGTCTTTCATATTTAAATGACATGTTTTATTGTTTCGGCAAAAACAGAAAGGTCAGTTTCAGCTTGTTTTTTCTTCATTATTGCTGCGAATCGTTCTTTGTTTTGTCTGTCAGTTATTTCTTTTCAAGCGCTGTTCTTTTGTAATATTAACATTGATTTCCTCATAAAATTAAATTGTTGCAGTACTGAATGAATTTGTTTGTTGGCAGATTGCAAAATCGTTCTGGATACAGGAACGCATGGGGAGGATTGAAATCGACACATCACTCTTACACAAGCAATTTGCTGTTAAAGATCTTGGGACATTTGGTGTCGTTGAGCCAAATAATACCCAGCATATTATGCTGAACCAGAAGATTGCACACAACTTCAGTGAGTACAATAAATATGTCTATGACTTTTGACGTGAAGCTGCTCATAAATATTGCCAACGGAAACATAATTTTCAGCATTTTAAGAAGAAGATTAGATTTCCTCTGCAAAATAATAAGTATAATTTCCAAGCTGTAATGAAAAGCCATTCTTCCGGATTAAGTCAAATAAAGGAGCTTATTTCTCCAGTGAATTTGAAATTAGAACATGTGTTTACACAACCACCAGAGGGAAGCAATACACAGAAAGAGCAGCTTCTCTGCAGAAACAGCATTATTGTCAGGAAGTCCTTTGTACTTTTTATAAATTCAATTTTTATGCCCAGTTAAGAGAAAGCTGACCTGACAACTTTCTTTCAGGGTTAAAAATGCTGCGAGTGTTCTCTCTTCAAATAATAGTTAAGACACATTTTGTGCAAAGCAAATATATGATCTGTATTTGTGTCTGCAGGGGGCAGTATGTCACCAATCCAGCGGTGACATGACTGCCCATGGACTCTGCAGAGTGATTGTGGACTGGAACATATTCTATTTCTCATCTAATGGCTTTTCACTTTTGATTAACTGAGTGTATGTGGCTTGTATATTTCAAGAGCCATGCCGGGGGAGAACATTTCAGAAGCTTCCTCTCACAGGTCCTCCAAGTAGCACAGTTACCGTGAACCGATACAGATGGTGGTGGGCTGCTAAATGGAATCAGCATGAATGTGCAGACTAGCAACATAATTAGAGTTCACATATTCATAAAATATGGATAGGGGATCTGAGCGACAACGGCAGTGATTTCCTGCCTTGATACAGAATACTGTATCAAGGGCTCCTCCCTGACCTGGAAACTTTGATT
Source organism: Pelmatolapia mariae (assembly GCF_036321145.2). Classification (NCBI taxonomy): domain Eukaryota; kingdom Metazoa; phylum Chordata; class Actinopteri; order Cichliformes; family Cichlidae; genus Pelmatolapia; species Pelmatolapia mariae. The sequence continues at coordinate 8,040,527 of NC_086244.1, read as the reverse complement.
CTGTCAGGCGCAGGAGCTGAGAGATGAGAGCCCGAAGGCAACTCAAGGCCATGCATCTTTTTGCTGCCAGCTTTAAAAACATTTGAAGAACAAGGAAAAGCATCTGCCTTTCAGTTCTTATTTATTTGGTCCTATTAATACCACTATTGAAAGTGTCATTTTTACTACAAAAAATTAAAAAGTTCAAAATGTCACTTAAGTGAAAGGCGATAAGTATATTCTCAGGAAAGAAAAGTGGTTGTGCATGTGTGTTTTAGTTTTCTGTTACTGGATTATACTTATTAATACAACAATGTATAAGTGTAGAATATATATGAAACATTGCTGTAGCCTTCATGATGTCACACATTGGTTTGTGAAGCCTTGATTTGAAACTGTCACCAGAAGTGAGCACGTATGGAGAGGGGAGTGAAATGCTAACTATAGCAAGCTTGTCTAAAGGATGGACACAGATACCTGCTAATTAGTGCTAATCAGTTTTGGGCAAGCTACTTTGAAAAAGTAATTAGTTATAGTTGCCAGTTACTTCTTCCAAAAAGTAACTGAGTTACAAATGAGTTACAATATTATAAAAGTAACTAATTACCAGGAAAGTAACTTTAAAAAAAGTTTAAATATGTAAAAGAATTTTGATCCCATCTTAAGTAAAATACTAAAATATAAATTAGTAAATATACTTGAACATACTAAAGTGCATATTCAATTGTTTATTATAAAACTGAATATATAATTGAAATAAATGGGCCCTTAGTTGAAGGAACTAACAGGAAACACTAAACACTAAAGTACTGGGTATCTATGTGTTTGGAAAAAGTCTTTCTGCTTGGTGGGCCCACCCCTCCTTGGCCGGTATCTTGGCAATAAGAGACTTGAAGAAATCTGACTAGAATGTTGATAAAGGCAGCATGTTCTCAACAACATACTTGGCTATCAGTCTTTTTAACTCAGTCTGTGCTACAGATGTTTGCGGAGAAGAGAAATCAAGCTTAGACTGTTAGATGGCGTCGCTCCATCTCTGTTATTTGCTGAGCTCATGATAGCCTCACCTGGGTTTAGTCTGCGCCTGCTAGCATCAACACTGTTGTTACTGGTGACTAGCTTTGTTGCGGCTGTGACATTGAGAGATGCAACAAAAGTAGTTGAATTGCTTACAGCTGATGTGGAAAAGCACTTTGTTCCAGGGCATAAATCCCATTTCACATAGAGATTCTTGACATTTCTCTCTTTGAGAGAAAAATAATGTCTGGACTTCCACTTAAATTTGAATTATCTGGGATCTCCATGACTGTGCCTCTGTCTGCCTTTTCGTTTATGAGTGCTCACTGTGCGTATATGTTTGTATGTGAACACTCGCCCAAGTCTACCTCTGGTTGGTTTACCATGACTACTTCACCCTTCATCAGCCGTTCAGCAGCACTCATGCAATTGTTTGGTGCCCCCCTAGCTCCAAGTAAGAGGAAGACAGCTTCAACCCAGTGTGTGCTAAAAAATAGTCATGTGTAAAGGTAATGGCATTGTAATAATAGAAAAAGTAATTAGTTAGATTAGCCATTACTGAAAAAATTAATGCCGTTTATTTTAATGCCATTATTCCCATCACTGGTAACCAGTATGGTAACCACTGATCTATCAATCCCTCCGTTTTCTGTGCAGTTTAAGCAGAGATGTCCCACATAATTACCTGAAAAACAGTTGAGAGGTACAGTTCAGTAAATACACTATGAAACTTTATTAGATGCACATTATTAGTCCTGGGTTGGACTTCCCGTTACCTGAAGATCTGCATAGATTCGATAAGGTTGCTGGAAACATTCCTCAGACATTTTGGCCCATATTTACATGATAGCATCACACAGTGCCTGCAGATTTGTCAGCTGCACATCGATAATGTGAACCTCCTGTTCCATCACATTATGAAGTGCTCTATCAGACTGAGATCTGGCGACTTTAGAGAGCATTTGAATGCAGTGAACTCACTGCAATGCTCAAGAAACCAGTTTGATGTTATCTAAGCTTGGTAACGTGTATCATCTTGCTGGAAGCAGAAATTGGAAGATAGGTACATGTTACCATAAAGGAATGGGCATGATCAGCAACATTCCTAGTGTGGTGGTTAAACATTTCTTGGTTGGTACTAAAGAGTCCAGAGTGTGCTAAGAAAATGTCTCCCACACTATTACACTGCCACTAACAGCCTAACTGTCAATCCTATAATCTAGTAATTGGAAGGTTGGTGGTTCAATCCCTGACTGCTTCAGTCTGCATGCTTAAGTATCCATGGTTGAGATACGAAAAGTGCATCCACTGGAGGGTGAAAATTAGAAAGAAAGCACTTAGGTGTAGAAAAAAAGTGCTTGTGAATGAGAGATGTTGTGTAAAGTGCTTAGAGTAGAAATATGCAGTATAAGAACTGGTCAAGATTTCCTGCTGTTTACACCAAATTCAAACCTTCCCGGGCATCTTATTTTGTCCAGTTTAGGTGAGTCTATATTAACTGTAACCTCTGTTCCCTGTTCTTAGCTGACTGGTGTGGTCTTGTGCTGTTGTAGCCCATCTGCTTCAAGGTTCGACGTGTCGTTTGTTCAAGGATGCTCTTCTGCATATTTATGTTGTACCGAGTGGTTATTTTAGTTACTGTTGCCTTTTTATCAGCTCAAAGCACTCTGGCCATTTTCCTCTGACCTCTAGCAGGAACAAGGTATTTTCTCCTTGATAACTGCTGCTCACTGGATATTTTCTCCTTTTCAGACTATTCTCTGTAAAGATTGAGATGGAGCTGTAAACATCGCTGTAGGTTAGCATTTTTTGAAATACCAACAGCTATGCCATATTTAAAGTCACTTAAATCACCTTTTATCCCCACTCTGAAGCTCAGTTTGAACTTCAGCAGGTCGTCTGGGCTAAATGCATTTAGTTGCTGATTGTGCAAAATTTTAACCTTTATAAAATTCTAAAGGGTGACTTAAAAAAATCACCATTTTCTATTTGGTAAATGAAATGTAAGAATAAATCTGTTTATGTAACTGCAAAACATTATTTTTGTGCTGTAACTTTGGTTTCAGTTTTATGACTTTGCTTTGGCTTTATCTCACAACACTGGATGTTGTGGCTCATCTGTAAATAGTATTTTATGGTCGCAGTGGGCCACGGAGGAGCCAAATTTGACACTTTGGATCTATATCAATGCATTTAAATTCTTGTATTGTGTAAGCCTTACATCTGAACTGCAGTGATATATGAGTAACATAAAATGCTAATACCGAAGAAAGAGCATCTTGAGAAGTAATGGTTAATTACCTTTGCTGCACTGCTGCATTTTGTATCTGACTTTGAGGCAAATTTTAAACACTGAGTTTTGTTTTTGTAATTTAGAACAGACTTAGTCCAGAGGTGATTTCTGCCTGTTTAAAAACACATGATCTCCACCCAGATACATAAAATGGAATAATTTGGGAATCAGACTTCTCTTTCTTTCTGTCCCTGTCTATCCCATAGCACCCGTTCCTGCCACCCCCAACACACATGCACACATAATGCCCCTCCCCCTCTTGTTTGCATGTTTATCACCTGCCTAAATTCATGCTGTTTATTCGTCTCATATCTCATTCTTCGCCACACTATTTATTCATCTGATCCCTTTAAACTGGGAGCCAGTGTGCATGCAAAGTCTCACTTTCTTTTTACAAAGCCAGGAACACCTCACCTCAGTAGACAGTGAGACTCCACCTCAATATAATAACATCACAGATATGTGATCAATAATTAATTAACAAACCCAGAAGTGATAATTAGCATCAGACATACATTGGCTCCCTTACTGTATCCACAGTGCCTTTAAAAACAGTACGGTGTTTGCAGTTACGCACTGAGGCAGATGGAACTAGACAGCTTGAGCAGGTGGTTGTGTTACTATTGTTTTGTGTTTTTGAGGGGTTTAATATGGTAATCAGCATGATCCTTATGGGCAAGCCGGAACATCAGCTGCATCAAGCGTGCATAGAACAATGCTGCATTGATCTGTGTACTTGTGCACTGCATTTAAGTACTCTACAGAAATTCAGTAGACCCTTCACAGCAAGATTGCAGCTCATATTGATTTTTTTTGCATTCTTTTGAAAAATATCTTTAGAGCAGATGAAGGACGCTGATACAAGGTTTGTCTGTGAATGTGTGTTAGGAATTTCTGAACGCTAATAGCCGTGACTCCTCTCTGCATGCACCACAATGTTTAAATAAATTATAAAAGATTCTGAATGTTATCATACAGAATGGTTTATTCCCAGGTCAAGTGTTGTTTTTGATGTGAAAGATGGACCCACAGCTTTCCTTAGGTAACTGTATCAGTACTCTTTGTAGTGTGTTGCCCAGTTGCTCCTAGTCTAAGCACTGATTTGGGCTCACCAGGCTCTCCATCAAGAGCCTTCAACTTTCAGGCCTCTCCTCTGTGGAACCAGCTCCCAGTTTGGTTTTGGGAGACAGACACCCTCTCTAGCCTTAAAGCTTTCAGGTCTAGATCAGGTGACTCAGAATCCTCCCTTATTTATGCTGCAATGTGTTTGTGTACCACTCTGCATTTAATTGTTAGTTGTTAATAAATGGCTCTCTTCCACAGTGTGTCTGTGTGTCTTGCGGCAAGTGACCTCCTTCTTCCTGTTAAAAAGGAGTTCTTCCTTCCCACTATCTCTTGCTCACAAGGAGTTGCCACTGTATTATAGCAGGTTATTTTCCTTACACTATAAACCGCCTTGAGGTGACTATTGTTGTGATTTGGCACTATATAAATAAAGCTGAATTGAACTGAATCCATTGGCTTGAGGGATTGTTGGCTGAATGGTAAAAATAATGTGAAACTGCTTTGTTATGCACACATTTTCTTTCAAGTGAATATTTGTTAAAAAATAATATTAAATATAAACAATAATGCTACCAGATACCTGGTCAGATAACAGAAGAGGAGTAAGAAGTGCCATATGAAATGGCGTAGAAGCAGAAAGTAGCATTAAATGGAGATACTCAAAGTACCTCAAATCTGCACTGAAGTAATGTGATAGAGCTATACATTTCCATAATTAGATGAGATCCACTGCAGATTTGTATGATCAAAGTGCAGTTCTGTTTAGATTGTGTGTCCGACTCATATGGTTATTTACCTTGAGAGCCCCACTGCATGCTGCCTATTTAATGACTGAAAATGTCGCACTCCTAATTAAAAGTACACCTGTGGCTTCATGCACCCGATGGGATACACTCTCCATCTCCATACTCTAATTTGCCAGGGCATTGCCCAGTTTGTCTGAGTGCCAGCCAACAAAGGGCTTAATTTGCACTTGTGTGTGTGTGTGTGTTTCAGGCTAGATGAGACAGCCTAACCCTTACTCACGAGGAGACTAGTAGTTCTTCAAAATTGTTTTGGATGTTTGATGTTATGATTCGTCCTCTGTTGGTCCTGGTAAGGGAATTACTGTCTCAAGTCTTTAATGTCAAGGATTTAGAGACGTGATGATTACAGCTTTGTACCTCAGTGCTCCTCATTTAACATGATGAGCCCATTTTTAATCAGTTTGATGGTTTGGATTCAGCATTTCAACTACTACTTCGGACTGCAAATGTTGAAAGTCACCCTTTTTATGGACAGTTGTTTAGAGTTACATAAGATTGACACTAGTTGCATCGTATGCCTGCAAGCAGCGGTCTAGCTTATCCTACGACTGGCTACATGCTGGAGGCAGTTGAATAGCTAGCCTAGCTCTCTACAAGAATAACAAGGGGGGCTTTTCAACTTTTCAATTATTGCTTTAATTTGTTATTTTTTAAACATTGTTTTGTGGACTTGGAGAGGGCATTCGACCGTGTCCCTCGGGAGGTCCTGTGGGGGGTGCTCCGGGAGTATGGGGTGTATGGCCCATTGCTACGGGCCATTAAATCCTTATACAACCATTGCAAGAGCTTGGTTCGCATAGCTGGCAATAAGTCGGACTCACTCCTGGTGGGTCATGGGCTCCGCCAGGGCTGCCCTTTGTCACCGATTCTGTTCCTAATTTTATGGACAGAATTTCTAGGCGTAGCCAAGTGGCGGAAGACTTTCACTTGGGTGGTCTCAGAATCTCATTTCTGCTTTTCGCGGATGATGTGGTTTTGTTAGCTTCATTGGGTGATGGCCTCCAGCTCGCCTTGAAATGGTTCACAGCTGAGTGTGAAGCTGTGGGAATGAGAATCAGCACCTCCAAAACTGAGGCAATGGTCCTCAGCCAGAAAAGGGTGGAGTGCCCACTCCGGGTCAGGGACGAGTTCTTGCCTTAATTGGAAGAGTTTAAGTATCTCGGGGTCTTGTTCATGAGTGACAGGAGAAGGGAGCGGGAGATCGACAGACGGATTGGTGCTGCGGCTGCAGTGATGCAGACGCTGTACCGGTCTGTTGTGGTGAAGAGAGAGCTGAGTGTAAAAGCGAAGCTCTTAATTTACCGGTCGATCTACGTCCCCACCCTCACCTATGGTCACGAGCTGTGGGTAGCGACCGAAAGAACAAGATCGCAGATACAAGCGGCGGAAATGAGCTTCCTCCAAAGGGTGGCTGGGGTCTCCCTTAGAGATATGCTGCTCCTTCACATCGAAAGGAGCCAGTTGAGGTGGTTCAGGCATCTGATAAGGATGCCTCTTGGGTGCCTCCTGGGTGAGGTGTTCCGGGCATGTCCCACCGGGAGGAGGCCCCGGGGTAGACCCAGGACACACTGGAGAGATTATATCTCTCGGCTGGTCTGGGAATGCCTTGGTGTTCCCCTGGACAAGCTAGAGGAGGTGGCTGGGGAGAGGGAGGTCTGGGCTTCTCTGTTTAGGCTGCTGTCACCGCGACCCGGCCCCAGATAAGCGGAAGAAGATAGATGGATGGACATATTAAAAGAACAAAATACAATCCACTATTAAGTGAATGTTAGAGGTAGAGGTGTGTGCACATTTTAGAACAAGTCATTATACTAAAGATAAACTGCTGTTGCAGTTTCATATACCAGCAGCCAAACATGAGAGTGGTATTGATCTTTTCTACCGTTGAGAGCGAATGTGTGAACAGACGATCAAACTATTCGGTCAACATGATCAGCATTCAGAATCGAGGCTTTCTGGTACTTAGCCTCATAACATATTGAATTAAAATTGCCAAATCAGAGCCCGTGTGTCAGACCGGCTTAAGTGAGTGTATTTTATAGAATTCACTGTTCATATTACATACATGTCTAAACGCTGATGCTCATAATGAAGTCTTCTCACAGCTACTGAATTATGCAGAGGCATTTCCTATAAAAAAAAAAATCACATCAGCTTTGACTTGATAGAATGCAAATTTGTGCATTTCCCTTAGGCATTTGGAAGAAAGTAATTAAGCAAAGGACCCTTTGTCTTCAGAATGCTTTTTGAGTCATTTCATCGCAGGATAAGAGGACTATCTGTCAAGAGAAAAGCTTTCATGTACCATTGAGTGTGTTGACTTTTTCTAATCTATTGTTCTCCTAGACATTTTCCTCAAAAGTTTTCCGGTGCAACCGGGAGAGCTGAAGGACAAACTGTTCATCATTAATGAGAAAGATGGAGGCCTGTCTGATGAGCACATCACCTCTCTGAGGAGGTATGACTTGGTGCCAAAAAAACGCTGATTTGTATTCACTCCTTATAGTGTCACAACTGAAGCTGAGAGGTGAACATCTTTTTGTGCCCAAGTCCGTGGGCGGTTGATGTGTGTTTTCATTGGCAGAGGTAAAGCCTTTGGAAACTAGATGCTAAACAAATCATCAACGGGGATGTGGGTCCATGTTACTGCCAGGACAATGTGAAACAGGGGAAACCGCTGCCAATTCATGTGAGGAAGACACACAGCAGTATTCACTGTGTTTTAATACTAAAGAGCAGATGCCAGAACCTTTTACTAGAGCAGCTCACTAATAAAAGTTTTATCTCGGGTTATTTGCAGAGATGGAAACTATTGACATGCCCTCAGGAATAAAACACAGCAAGTGGGTAAAATGCTTCCTGATTCTTACCTGCAGTTTACTTAGTGACTCTGTGTGCTGACCTCCTGGAAGGCAAAACTGATCTAATGTACTGTGGGGATGGCTTTATATATTCTGTGAAAACATAATATATATTTTAATGCGTGGTGGCGCCGTCCTGAGGAATACAATCTTGAAAGAACCACTCCCAACAGGTGCTGCAATATTGATGACCGGTGCTACTCCGGTGGCACATAGGCTGACTCGTGAGAAAGCGAATGTCTATGGTTTGAGGTCAGAACTCACAGGAATGACAGAAGTAGGAAGCCCAGTTTAAGACGAGAGAGAGGTTCAAATTCAGTGCAAGCGAATAAATGGCTCTTCCCATCAACGTCTCGCTGCTTTATAGAAGCTGACGAGGACATCAGCGTTACTTGGCTTTTAATCACTCGTCTTTCCCTAGGCTACTAGAAATCAGTCTAATGGCATCGCTTCATGGGGACAAGCAAGAAAACATGTGATGACATACCTGAACAAAAGTACACATGACAAAAAAAGAAAATGTAACGTAAACTTTTAAAGTCAGTCTAAAGGTCTAAATGTACGTATCTTTTTCTGATGCTTAAACAACGACTGATATTAGAGATAGCTGCACTTGATGTGTTTTTACCTGTTTGACATGGCGATACGTCATATTAAACTCTTTACTCTTTTTTTAAGATTAATAATTTAAGCTCTTAAGCCCCAACGCCCCCTGATATGGGGGCAAGAGGCAGGAGATCAGGTAGGCTTGGGGCTTAAGAGGTTAAAATAATTCTCAGGTTCATACAGTACTAATATTCTTAGCCAAACGTCGCTCTAAATTTCACACACTGGCCATACTAACAAATATCTCTATCAAAATAAAAACAAAAGACTGTAAATATGTACAGCTGACACGGTGTTGTTAACCAGTAGAAAATAAATTCATAGCTCCACATACAGCATACTGTTTGAGGATGGGCGCTTTTTCCCCTTAGCAATAAAATATTCACTGTGGCACAGAAAAAGATATCAGTTCTGGAATGAAAATTTCTGCTTTTGATTGTTGCCAAGGTTTTCTTCATTCTTGATTTTAAGTTGTTTTTTTTGTTTTTTTTTAAATTTTTCCATGTTCTATGATTTTTTTTTGTTCATTTTTAATAAGAAAACTATAAACTCTGTTATTTGTGTGATGAACTGTCACCACTCTTACCTAATGCTTGCACTGGGAACTATATATGCATTAGGTGGACATATTGTAGCTCCACGTGTGGAAGATATTAGGGTGTATTTGGTGACAGCACCATATCAACTTAGAAAAAAAAATCTGCCTTTGTTCAGTTTATATATAATTTCTGATTGCTGTCGGTGGCCAGAAAAGTCAATTTCTGAACATTTATTGACCTTGGACAATGACAAATTACTAAATAAATTGACTTAATCTTCATTAATTACATTTGCCTGTCAGATTTAACCACATAGCTTATCTTTTATCTTCAGTCCCTGAACACTTTATGACTAAAAGACAAAAGGCACATAAAAAGCAAACAAATCAAACATCAAATTTTGTAAAGGAATGTACGTGATATGAATGTAGGTGCGAAAAATGTGTAAAATTGATTAAAACCGAGAGGCATAAAAGCCTAACAAGACTAACTGTCCCAGAGGATGACACACACATACAGGCAAATATGAAAAAAAAGGGAAATGAACATAGACATCTCATATGACATATGGCATATAAGCCCAGAGGCAAAAAATAAATAAATAAAAAAGAAATCAGACATCACGTTGGCACTGTTGTTTTTCCAGCAGCAGCAGATTTCTACAGGATGTTGCAGCAAGTCTCCCAAATCAGCTGGAACTTATTTTCCAACCACATAGAAAAGAAAAGACTGATTGGCAAATTCACATAAAATTGAAGGACCCAGGCTATTACAGCCCTCTAAACGGGCTCCGTATTTATCCACCAGATGAATATTAATGACTAAATAAGCATCGAGTTTTAAGAATATATTTAGGTATTACTGATTACAAATTAAACTCAAAAGACTCGGCTAATCTGAAGTATCAGGACTATGTGAGTGTGGTTTGATTAGACCGGACAGACAGAGAGCAGACAAGTGATTGATTAAAACTCAAAAGAGTATGAAATCACCTTTTCAGAACTAAGCCTCAGAGGAGAAAGGGGGGGAATAGCAGCACAATGATATACTCAAAAAATGTTTAAAACTGTTGTTTGGCAAGAAATGTTCATTGTGAAACCATCTGATTGGTTATTTTAACAGGTAAATAGCATCTGTATGTATAAAGAACAGCAAACATTTTCTTCTTATTTATTTATTGTTTTATGTTTAAGGTATGTCCCCACCATGGAAGATGTGGAAAGGTACAAATCCTACAAAGGACCTGTAGCTGAACTGCATATTGTGGACCAGTACATGATGGAGGTACAATTTTCAGTTACATGTATCATCTTCATATGCAATTTAAAATTAGGTATACAAACTCATAACATACAAGCTCGCTAACATAAAACAATGGAAAGGGTTACAATAAGCTGCAGGCCTAAAACATCAATGTTCAATAAAATAAACTTCCAACTTGTAGCTGAACAATACACACACTGCATTTTAAATTGTACAAATTTTACCACTAAATTCATTACAAACCAGTTTTTTGACATCCTGCATTGACACTAAGCGTGACATTGTAGTTGCACCGAATGCACTCTTATTTTATAAGTTGCACTTAAAATTTAATGAGAAACATGGGCTTGCGCTTCATTGACGGTCTTCTTCATTCTCGGTGGCAGGGGAGACTGCAGTCATCAAACTCCTTTTGAGGCGCAGCCTGTTTCATTGCTTTGTAGAAATCCTCACACACACACTCGCACATGTGGATCATTTCTTTCTCTGTTTTCTGCTCTAATGCTGCAACGTTTCAACCACACATTTCTGATTTCTTGATTTTTTTTTGCCTTTGGTTAAATGGCTAAAACTGAATTTCCACTCACAGGGAATGGAAATGGATAACAAACAACTGCATCAAAAACAGGAATACAGTTGAAAATAGAATATAGTTTATAACAGTTTATGTTTTCAAGTTTGCACTTCATTGAACTAATTATAATTTATTACTTTAGGAATTGGGAACTAATAATTGGTCATTTAGAAACATGATATTCCAATATAGTGGCATGATGGTTAGCACTATTGCCTCACAGCAAGAAGGTCCTGAGTTCAGGTCTGCTCGTGTTTGTGTGGGTTCTCTCCAGGTACTCTGGCTTCCTCTCACAATCCAAAGACATGTAGTTAGTGGGGTTAGGTTAACTGGTAACTCTGGTTACCAGAATGGTTTTCTGTCTATGTCTGTTAGCCCTGCGAAAGACAAGATTTTTCTCACATTTGTTATCTGAAGGGTGTTTCTCTCATGTTTACTTTACTTTTAAAAATGTATTAGTCCTTGTTGCTAATACTAATAGATCACCAAATAGCCAATATGCCAATTAACCAATACCTTATGCTTTACTCGCTAGGTGTACCAGCACCACTTTTTGTTACCATCCTGTCCACTTCTCAAGTAGTACAAGGTTGGAAAATAGTAAAGCAAGTACCTGATCAGCGACCACGTCAGTACCAAGTTTCAAAAGTATCACTGAAAAAACTGTAGTGTTTTTCTGTGCATGCAATCCCTCCAAGTAGGGAATGCTATTGCACGCACAGAAACATGCTGTGGAGCACACTGAAATGGAGCATTAAAGTTGATGGTGGGAGTGTCATTTCTCACTGAGCCTTCTCCCCTTTCCTGTGAACTTTACCTTAATGTGACCCCCCCATGCTGGGAGACATGCTCTTGGTACCCTGTACCTTAGCAGTGCTCTTGTCAACCGTGACGGGCAGCATCTGATGACTCTTTCCTTTATATTCTGTGTTGGAATAGCAGCTATACTGCAGTTACAAAAAGAACGATTGGTTATGCTGTTTTTTTTTTTTTAAACTTACTGCAGTTTGTCTTTTCACTTCCCAAAGAAATGCAAAGAAAAACATGACTTTTATTTAACCCAGTTTGAACTGGGATAGTCTAAAGCACTGATTTGGAGAATGATACAGGAGGCTGTTGGCTATCCCAGCTGGTTACTGGGTAACCAGTTCATCACAGACCAAATCAGACAGAAAGAAAACCATTCACACTCAGATTTACACCTACAGCGATTTTAAAATCACCGCAAAACCAGTGAATGTCTTTATAAGGCGCCCACGCGGGCAGAAGAACGTGCAAACTGTAAACAAAAAAGGGCAGCAGGATAAAAACCAGAACATTCCTGCATAACATAACAGTTAACTAACCACTGCACTAATTCTACCCTACTAGAATTACAATTACAAGAATTTAAATAGCAAATTTCAGATCTCATGATTAAAGCAGCATCCAATGCATGCTCATTTAGCACTTTGCTCGGGAGAACTTGTTGAGTCACCTGCCTTCTCAGTCACACACCACGGCTGTCACGGCAGGCATCATCTGGTTATCACTTTCCAGCAAGGTTGGCAGTGATATGGTGGCTCAAGGTTGCAGCAGGGTTAGCAGATGAACAGCCAGAGCAGCCCACACTGCCACACAGGAATATTTGACAGTGTTTTTTTTAAAAATGGGATTTCGTATGTAAGCCTGGGTTGAGTGGCAACACCTTCGTAAGCCTCATGTACTTCTGAAGGCTCTGAAGGCTCAAACCTCCATGCAGACAGGCTGGATTCTACTAAATAAACAACAAAATCAGTTCTATTTATTATTGTCAACTAACAGGTATTCAAACTAAAATACCATTAACTAATGTTCTGCGGGGTTTATTCATTCCAGACATCCACCCCATAAAATCCATCCATCGATCTATCCATCCAATCTCTTACGCTTATCCAATACAGAGTCATGGGGAAGGTGGAGCCTATCCCGCAGAGACACAGGGTACACTCTGGATAGGCCAAAAGACTGTGGCAGGGTTCACACAGAGAGAAAAGCTACCATTCACTCTCGCATTCACACCTTTAGCCAATTCAGAATCACAGGTGAACCTAACCTAAGGCCAGAGTACCCATTGAGAACCCACCCAGACACAGGGAGAACATGCAAACTCCACACAGAAAGGCCCCCATCACCTTCGTTCTGTGAGCCAAACCAATCTAAACTACCGTGCCAACCTAACACAATTTGAAGATGTTTTCTATGCAAGACTGGGATACTCAGTATTTATGCTTTTGCACCACACCTTGTACACACTTTACAACATGTGTGGTCTTCTGGTGCTTTATTGTATTTCGAAACTGAACATTATGTTGGAACCTTCAAGCAACTGTTTAATTATTCTCTGTTTACGGAGTATCAATAAAACTACTTATTGGATACAGCTGGAAGCAACAGTTTGGGAACCCCTGAGCTAATTTGCTCAATTTGTTGATTTCTGAAGTGAAAAGAAAATTCAAGCCCTGCAGCAAGCAGACATTAAAATGGAATACTCTTTGCACTGCTGTTATTTTATCTGTGAAACTTCAAAAGATCAGTAATTTTGGTGCATACAACAGGCACCTTTTGAAGCCAGTCTTTCTGTACTGAATTAGGAATTCCTCTTACCTTTCTTGAATAGCTCATGATGGATTAACAGTATGTTGGATTTTGAAGTATGCAGTGTCTTGAGTGACTGCAGGACATTTGCATTCAGAATGCACTGGTATTTAGTGAAATCCATTCTTTTCTTTATCCCTGCATTACTTCTTGTGCTACAGGCTGCTTGAAGCAGAATTTTCTACCCAGTGTTTAACAGCTGACATTTTTCCTCATCAGAAACTGTTTAGTTTCATTTTTCTACAAACATAACATTGGCGATTGTGGCCAACCCCCCCAAAAAACAAAAAAGCAACCCAATACAAACCTCCCAGTAACTAACTCAATTCTAACATCACTTTTTCTTCAGGCATTGACTTTTGTGATTAGTGTGTGAGTAAGATTTCCCACTGAAAACTCTTTCATACACAAGCTGTTTGTTCATCAGTGCTGCACTGTGAAAAGAGGGCATTAGCACTATTGTGTCAGCATGACTCTTCCACAGCTCCTTTGCAGTCATTGTTCCCAATCATGTATTGACCTCTGTCGTTTCCCTTAACTGACATTTCCTAATGGCGCTTTAAACAGCAGAAATAGGCTGCCGCAGAGATGATGTATTTTTGTACGGTAACCTGGAAGTTGGAATCACCTTGATAAAATTATGAATTAGATTTTTTTAATAAATAACAAATAATAAATGAGCTCTTGTGTTAATGACAAAATAAAAAGTTCTGTGGGAGAAAAACTGTTTTTGATGAAACTTTATCAAATGTAAATAAGGTACTTTTGGCTGCTCCCTTATTTATTAAGTTGTTGCCACAGTGGATGGATCTACAGTTTGATTTTATACCCTTCTTGATACTATCCTCCCATTTATTCCGCTTTGGGACTGGAACAAGAAGTAAGCCAGCTTATGAAGCTGAGCTTGTTTCTCTTTCCAATCTCAAACCCTTGATGTGTTAACCACTACACCATTAAAACATTAATATTAGGGGTATGTCACGGTTTGCGGGGCAGACCGTGTGGGGTGTGTGTGGAGGACCCAGGTGCGGACACAGACGAGAAGACAAACTAAACTTAAACAAAAGGCGAGCCGTTTATTTTGGCTGATAATATAACATGAATACAAAATAAAGCAAAGGCAACAGGGCGTAAACGAACCTAAAAACTACACTGGGAAAATTAAACTACGATATCCGTGACTGAACTGTGATAACTATGGTGACAGACGTGAACATGATTCAACCCAGGAACGTGCGAAAAAACTATGAACAACAAGTACATGAAACATGAACACGACCTGAGCAGAATCATGACATACATGGAACTTGAGGTAATGTGGTGGGAGGAAACAGACGATTCAACACAGACTGAATGAAACAGAAAAGACCCACATGGATGATTAGGGAAGTGGAAACACATGAGGGGAAACAGCTGACACACATGAACCTAATGAGGGGACAGGGGAAGTGAAACTAAATACAATACACAAAGATTACCAGACTCTTTCAAAATAAAACAGGAAACATGAAGGATGGAGACATAATACTAACTTGACAACATGAACCAACAAGGGAGACTGGAACATAAGGGGTGACGACGCGAAAGGATCTACGTAAACAAAACAAAGACTGAGCAACTATGAGCTTTAGGAATAACTAGATGAACCTAACATAAAGTAATATCAAAATACAAGAAGACTAAAATCCTAATTAATGACGGCAACAACAAGAACTAAATACATGTTTAATAATAATATAACAAATAACAAATAGCAAAATAAAGATAAAATGCTGGGTCACAGATCCAGCCCGTGACAGGGTATAAACAAACTACACTGTGGTCACATGACTTCAGCATCTTTTAACCTGGTAAGACCGAACCCATCAAAAAGAGCCAGAAAATTCAGATTTTTTGAAACTGAGATGTTTATTAACCCTTATAACAAAATCCTTTTTTTTTTTTGCTATATCATGTTCTGTATGATATATTTTTATTATACATTTATTATATATTTTTTGTATCGCATTTGATAAATTGGGCATTTATGGCAACTTTTTGTTAACAACGATGTTAATTTTAGACAAAAAAGAGTTTTGTCCATAGCATTTTGAAATTATGGAAAACATTGATCATGGTGATGAGATAGAGGTCTCAGAAACTCATGTATCAAATATGATACAAAGGGCATTATACGGTTAAGCTTCTGTGTTGGATATGATGACAAATGTGCCCAGAAACTTGTGCAGTTTCATTTAACAAAACTGCTTTTTTGCCACACCCAACATCTGGTAGAACAACAGAGCTAAGAAGCACAACATCTTTTACAATCCTTACACCTTTTCTAGGATTCAGTTAGTTTAGACCTTCTATCCACTGTTTAGATGTACCCACAGCTGCAAAGTTTTAAGCAAACATTATGAAAGTCTCAATTGTCATCCTACTAAGTAAACTGAGGCCAGAAACAACATCAGAGAGAGACGGGAAACCTAAAATCTATGGAGAATTTGGAAACAGCAAAGATGGAGGTAGAAAAAACATTAATGGGAAAAAAAATGCCTTTTAAAATCTTATTTTGGGGCAAAGTCATCAAAGCTTTGAAGTCTTTTTATATCAGATTTGGATTTTGAGACATTTTTATATTTAATTGACATATTTAAATATAGCTTCAAATAATTGTATAGATGTGTCGAGATGGCTCACAATGGCTTCTTCTAGAACATCTAATGAATTAATAAAGTTGTACAATCAGTCTTCTTTAGTCCCCAATATATACTGTAGTTAGATGGTAAAATGGTGCCTTGTCCACTCTCTTTTTATTGTAAATATAGAGTAGGTGCACTGTATAATAAAGTGAATTAAAAGTCTGTTTACAGTGTATAGTATACAGTTTAAGTGCCCAGCCAACATTTCCATGCTGTAAATACAGCTTTACAGAGCAGCTTGCAAAGCAGCAGAGTCTTGTCTTTGCTGTTGACAGTTGGAAATGGTCTGGTTATCTGCCTTACAGCTCTGAGTAATCACTTCCCTCTCAGGATGCTTGTGGACATAAGAGTGGCATCCTCGAAGCATACTTTCCATTGAGGTAAAATATATTAGGGATGAAGCGTAGGTATTTTTCTTAAAATAAATCAAATCCTACTCATGCTGTCTGTGTTGTCATACTCTTATATATAGCAGTCTGTCTCGCGCTACACTGTATAGGAGGTTTTATCTGCTGTATGTATGAAAGCTGGCTATTTTTCACAAAGCTAAAGTGTGCTGTCTCACAGTAGAAAAGTTGCAATGTTTTCGTTTTTATAATCAGATTTGGTGAAGATGAAAATTTCATCTTGTGCATTGTAGAAAATGTTGTCAAAATACCTGAAAATCTGACAGTGACAAATAAGCAAACACTTTTTGTTTTTAGCCCAGGGTGATGTCCTTTTAGCGGTATTAGATTGACACTGAACCCCTGTAACTGTTAACCTCGCATTTGAGGTTAACAGTTGGAGCTGAGGTTATTGTACTGAAATATGGTATCTAACCAGATTCTTACTCTGGATGGCATTACCTTGGCCTCCAGTAACACTGTGAGGAACCTTGGAGTCATTTTTGACCAGGACATGTCCTTCAATGCACATATTAAACAAATATGTAAGACTGCTTTCTTCCATTTGCGCAACATTTCTAAAATTAGAAATATCCTGTCTCAGAGTGATGCTGAAAAACTAGTTGATGCATTCATTACTTCCAGGCTGGACTACTGCAATTCATTATTATCAGGATGTCCAAAAAACTCACTGAAAAGTCTTCAGCTAATCCAAAATGCTGCAGTAAGAGTCCTGACAGGGACTAGAAAGAGAGAGCATATTTCTCCTGTTTTGGCTTCCCTTCATTGGCTCCCTGTTAAATCCAGAATTGAATTCAAAATCCTGCTCCTCACATACAAGGTCTTAAATAATCAGGCCCCATCTTATCTTAATGACCTTGTAGTGCCATATCACCCTATTAGAGCACTTCGCTCTCGCACTGCACTCTTACTTGTTGTTCCTAGGGTATTTAAAAGTAGAATGGGAGGGAGAGCCTTCATTTTTCAGGCGCCTCTTCTGTGGAACCAGCTTCCAGTTTGGATTCGGGAGACAGACACTATCTCTACTTTTAAGATTAGGCTTAAAACTTTCCTCTTTGGTAAACATATAGTTAGGGCTGGACCAGGTGACCCTGAATCCTCCCTTAGTTATGCTGCAATAGACTTAGGCTGCCGGGGATTCCCATGATGCATTGAGTTTTTCCTTTCCAGTCACCTTTCTCACTCAGTATGTGTTAATAGACCTCTCTGCATCAAATCATATCTGTTATTAATCTCTGTCTCTCTTCCACAGCATGTCTTTATCCTGTCTTCCTTCTCCCACCCCAACCGGTCGCAGCAGATGGCCGCCCCTCCCTGAGCCTGGTTCTGCCGGAGGTTTCTTCCTGTTAAAAGGGAGTTTTTCCTTCCCACTGTCGCCAAAGTGCTTGCTCATAGGGGGTCATATGATTGTTGGGTTTTTCTCTGTATCTACTGTACAATATAAAGCGCCTTGAGGCGACTTTTGTTGTGATTTGGCGCTATATAAATAAAATAGAATTGAATTGTATTTGAAATTTAAAACGTGACAGAAAGTGTGAAAAAATAACGAGCCCAATGCTTTCACGTGTGGAGGATGTGTCATCCTCCACAACAGGGGAAATTATTACATGGTATAGATTTCTAACACTAATCCTGATACCTATCCTTAACTGTCCATCAGACCAGGTGCCCTTTGCCTTTTGGGAGATGGTACCTGAGCATCAGCGAGCCAGGCTGACAATGAAGAATGATTTATTAGAGGTTAGCACAGACACAAAGGTCGACTAGGCAGCTCAGCCAATCGTTTCAAAGTGTCAAGCCTTCAGTTTCTCGGTTAAATCAGCCTGTCGACAGGCCTGCAGCTCTCTGCTTTTGCCTGCGGTAATCTTGAACCTGAGAACAAGCCTCAGCCATCCGTTGACTGTATCTCCCTGCAGCATCTCCCAGCAGCTCTGCTTTTTAGATAATTCTGAATAATCACATGGAAATAGGCTGTGTGATGATGTGATAATTGCGCTCTCTTCTGTATATCCACAGCTCATTACCCTTACATCTTTTCTCTGCTACAGATGTGCAACATCCCCTACCTGAGCACACAACTCGACCTGTTGTTGACTCTGAGAGAGCTTCCGATCAGCATGAACGACCTGCAGCCCGTGAGTTCACTTGATCACCAGCAGAGTCAAATCAAAGGTCGAATTAGATGTTGAGCTGTTTTTAAAGTCTGCCCCATTTCTACAGGCTGAAAAAGGGTAAAACCACAAGACTGCACAGCACATAATCAAACACCTCCATGCAAATTTATTCTCTAATGCAAATGCTAATGCCCAGATACATCGTAGCTTTAGACATAAATGAAAAGAACATCTGTGCACAAAATACTATTAATATATGAAAGCTTTTCCCCCCTCTTCAGTTTGACTTTTAGGCTTTATGTGGCGGGTGAAGTAGTTTCTATTCTATTTGCTGGAATGTTAAGAGTCTTGAAAACACAAAAGCATGAGAAGCACTTTAAGACACTTCTCTTCATTGACGGAGAAGAAAAGATGGCTCTTAATCAAATCAAGTTTAATTTTTCTGCAGGTGGTGTAAAACCACCAAAGTTTTTTTTTAAATCCTTATCAAAAAACCCAATGAAAACTCACTTTGGAGTTATCACAAAGGAAGAGATGTGGAAAGATTTATGACTTTTTCTTCTTTCTGCAAACTTCTAGACCCACTTCAAAGACAGTCACTCTTAAATTAATACAGGTAAAATCAAATGAAAAAATACCACACAGTTCTAGCTCAAATATATATATATATGTATATATATATATATATATATATAAATTTTAGTATCTTCTTAACCCTTACACGAACACCTGAAATGCTTTTGGTTTGTGTAGTTCGAGTATCCAGAGATTCCTGTTCATCATTAGTCAGACTGATCGTTAACACTCTTATCGCGCATTGTTGTTTATTGGCACTGGGGACTGCAGGGTGTAAAGATATTGCAGGCAGACAAGAATGCCCCCCAGCACCTCAGCCATTTTTTTATGTGAGTCTCTCAAGCTTCTGTTTCTTTCAGCATCAGTGCTTCAACCCTAATCTCTTGTCTGCTGACTGTCTGAGAATGAAGAGAAACAATGGATAAGAATGATGGCACTGTAATCCATTGACTGTGACAGTAATTTTTCTTTGTCTAACACACAGAGACAAACATATTGTGTGCCGGCAAGATGACTCGACAAGAAAGATTAGCAATTTCATTAAGTTTCAATTTACGCTTGGCTTTTTGCTTCTGATATTGTTTTCTTTCTACTGTGTTAGAGTTATTAAAAAGGTCATTCAATCAAAAGCTTTGGTATTTGCGTACAGGTACACTGTGACAAAAAGGTAAGGTGCACTTCAGATTTAGGTCTTTCCTAGTACAGTGTGTTCAAACATTAGGGTCCTCGTAGTCGCAACATAGTTGCAAATCCTTGGATTCTCCAACACGACAGGCTTCTTAAGGCACTAACGTTAAGAAGGATTTACCTGCCACCTGATAGACAGGACTTGATGAGGGAAAATGGCAAAGTCTCCACTGTGGGAATGCTTCTCACCTGTGATGTGCTTGTTGGTGTTTCACTGCAAGGATGACAGCTTTTACTCTGCATTGTGGACCTAGCTTTTTCTTTAAACATTTGCTGTGCTCTGTGTGCAGCTATTTCAAATATACATATAAGAAATGCAAAGTCACAGAGCCAGAGCCATTGATGCAGTAGACAGGGAGGCATCACCTGAAGCTGTGATGTACAGAATGATAAAACCAAATGTAGTATTTTCAGTAGATATATAAATGGCGAACTAAACAAGACACAATAAAATATTGTGTAATTTGACAGAAAGCCTTGCTGTAGTAAAAAAAACACGAATATAAAGAAAGTCTTGCAGACTTCATTGGAACGCACAAAACATCAATATGAATATGAAACTTTAGCAATTTTAGCATTAAAGAAATCTACAAATGTATACCAGATTGACTTTATCCATTAAAGGGAACTTATTATTCAAATTTTAACTCCATGTTTTTATTGTTGGATTCTACTAGACTTTAAATGATTGACAACTAAAAATAATCCTTATCACCTTATACTAAAGCTCTTCTGACCACTCTAGTTCTTCCCCCTTTAAGGCTACTGTCCCTTTAAGCCAGGTTTCTTCAGTAGGTGGGCGGGGCTTCTGTGCCTGACATAGCCATATTTGGCATAACCCTGTTTTTAACAACATACATCTCCTGGAGCGTTGGTTCAGAGGGATTAGTTGTAAATACATTGATCCAATTATATGAAACTTTGGCCAGGTTTAACGTGGACATTCACCATTGTAACAATGGTAAATAAAAAAGCACAGAAAAGTATAATAAGTCATCTTTTCTCCTGAAAAAATGCAGGGGAAAAACAGACAATCTGGGAGGCTCGGCTCTGTTTTTTTTCTTTGAGTTCAGGTTGGGCTAATTGTCTTCTCTTTGTAACTGCAGTTTTCAATTACCAGTGGGTGTTCTTGGCCTCCTTGCTTCTGGAGCCAGCAATGAGCCTATTATAGTTTGCAGCATCCAAATGAAATAAAGAACATATAGTAGAAAACGTATCTGGACAAGCCGCACACAGTTAGGTCTATAAAGTTTTGGACATTTACATAGTTTCTGTAGTTTTTCTTCTGTGCACCACTACAGTGGATTTTAAATCAAACAATCAAGATGTGACTGAAGTGCAGGCTTCCAGCTGTAATTCAAGGGGTTTAACAAAAGCACTGCATTAACTGTTTAGGAATTAAAGCCATTTTTTATACAAAGTCTAACACTTTCAGAACCTCAGGTTTATATTGTTAAATGGTGATTATGAAGCAGTGTGTTTCAGATATTACAGAGTAACATGAAAGCAATGTAACAAGAAATATAACAAATTACTTTTTGCAGGAATAATTAAGTTATGTACTGCTTTACTTTTAAGGGAAGTGTTCAGGTAATATGTGTAATAATGACTTTTTTGAGTAGCAACTCCAACAGTGATCACAGCAAAGAGGGGAAATACCTGAACAAACATGCACAAACATTTGAACCACAGCATGCAATTAATCTGCATGAGTGTAATTTCTTTATTGCTGCTTAGCGATGGTGGTGACTCTCAATGAGAACCCAATGACAATCGATAAGAGATTTTAAACTGGTAATCGAATCGATAAGTGATATCGATAATGGAATCGCAATGGCTAAATTCTTATCAGTTCCCATCCCTACTCAAGAACAGAAAGGCCAGATTAGACTTTGCCAGAAAACATGTTAAAGAGCCTGCTTGGTTGGGGGAAAAAAGTCTTTGGAAAAGTGAAACAAGATTAATAAATTGTATCAGTATGATAAGAAGAAAGAAATATGGAAAAGAAGAGAAACGGATGATGATATGAAGTATATCACATTATCTGTCAAACATGGAAGAGGCAATGTTAACAGCATGGGTATGTAAGACTGTGAGGGAAACCAGGCTACTAGTGTTTAATGATGGTGAGACTGCTGATAGAAGTAACAGGATGTACTGGGCTATAGTAACTGCTCAGATTCAGCTAAATGTTGCAAAACTGAGTGGATAGCACTTCACAATGCAAATGGATAATGACCCAAACCGTGCTACAAAAGCAACTCAAGAGTTTCTCGAGGAAAAGAAAGCGAATATTCTTGGATGACTAAGTTGTTCACTTGATCTTAACCCCATAGAGCATGCTTTACAATTAAATACAAAACTATATATATATATTTAAAATGACTTTCATTTGTCTAATTATCTTTGAGCCACTGAAAATAGGAGACTATGAATAAAAAGGGTTGTGATTCAGTGTGAAGTGATGCAATGTTTTTGTTAGACTTCTCGAATTAAAGTTGAAAGTCTGCACTTTGCACATCACATCTCGATTGCTTGATTTAAAATCCCTTGTGGTGATGTACAGAGTTAAAAAAGTGTAAATGTCTAGCAGCTTATGAGGATACAGTAAATGTGAGATTTATGCTGTAGTAATTTAATTTTCAAACTGTATTTTATGGTTTTACAAGTAAAAACTTTTCAAGGATGAGAAGTTGTTGATTTGGAAAATGCATTTGAAGTTAACTTCCTCACCTCCAATAGATAACAGCACACAGCTGCTTCCCTTAGCTTTTCAATGGGAAGCATCCACCTCCCACGCAATGAAGGAGACAGTATGCAGCGGGGCTAGCCTCCACTCACTGCTGTTTTCTGCATTATTTGATCACAAATTGTAGAGAAAGAAGAAAATAATACATGAGAAAACAATCATTTTTTTTCCTTTTAAAAAATAAACAACTCTTATGTCAACTTTCATGAACACTTCTGTCAGTGATATCATGGCTGTTTTTAAAAAAAATATTTTTTTCTGGCTTTAAAGTGATTATAACATCAAACTGCTCAAAAAAATCTAAGTAACACATTGAAAACATATCAAATCTCAATGGAAAAAATACCATACTGGATATCTATACTGGTATGAACTGGGTAATGTGTTAGAAAAGGATGGGCAGGCTTGTCCGTTTTGCTGAAATTTCTTTGCAGCAGCTCACAATAATATTCAGTATTTTGTACGGCCCTCACGCATGTCTGACAACATTAAGACATACTTCTAATGAGACGATGGATGATGTCCTGGGGCATCTCCTCTTAGACCTTGACCAGGGCATCACTCTGATAAGAAACCTGGCGGCTTAAGTTGAACCAGAGGTGTTCTGTTGGATTTATTATTATTATTATTATTATTATTATTATTATTATTCAGGTGAGCATTGGGGACAGCCAGTGGTATCACTTCCTTCATCCTCCAGAAACTGCCTGCATATTTTCACCATATCCGGCCAACTATTATTGTGCACCAAGAGAACCCAGGACTCTGGGTTACTTAGCCTGTAGAGGTCCGTGTGTCCCTCTGTGGATATGCCTTCTCTGACCATCACCAACCCACCACCAAACCAGACTTGCTGAATGATATTACAAGCAGCATAGCATTCTCCACAGCTTCTCCGCACCCTTTCATGTCTGCCACATTGTGCCAGATGTGGACCTGTCAATTCTTCAATTCTGAAATTCTATTGCAAAAGGCATCTGGCCTCTAGAGATCCGGGCATTGAGCACAGGGCTCACAAGAAGACGCTGGGCTCTCAGGCCACCCCCATGAAGCCTGTTTCTGATTGTTTGGTCAGAGACAACAGCGGCCTTCTGGAGGTCATTTTGTAAGGCTCTGGCAGTGCTCAACCTGTTCCTCCTTGCACAAAGGGGCATATACAGGTCCTTCTGATGGGTTAAGGGCCTTCTACAACCTTTTTCCAGCTCCTTAATGTTCTTGACACTGTGCTAGGAGATACAGCAAAGCTTGTCCCATTTGAATGGATTGATGTACCATCCCGGAGGAGTTGGGATAGCTGCGTAACCTCTGTAGGGTCCAAGTATCGCCTCATGCTACCAGTAGTGACACTGACCCTAGCCAAATGCAAAACCAGTGAAAAACAGAAAAGATGAAGAGAGAAAAAATGGCAGTGTCCACCAGTAAAACCATTTCTGTTTTGGGGATTGTCTCATTGTTGCCCTTTTTAGTGCACATGTTGTAAATTTCATTATCATCAAAGCAGCTGAAACTGATTAACAACACCCTCTGCTACGTAACCAACCAGATCAATATCTCAGATCTTTAACTGATGTTAGTAATATAGTAGTATATAAATAGTGTATATCAAATCAGAGGATCTTCTCAAAACAGGTTACAGTGCACTATGAGTTGGTCTTTATGCCATGGAGCTACAATAGTTTCCCATGTTACAGATGGTCCTGTGCAAAGAAGGTTTATATAATATGTTCTGTATCTGGATATCTGCTTTCTGCGTTCTTTTCTCTTGTAACTGAGGTTGTCCCACTGGTAGATTTTGGGAAGTTATTCTTAAAACAGGAGCATATGGTGGGGGGTGTTGTTGGCTGGCATGGGCTTATTTGGAGAAGCTAACTCTTTGTCAAGGACTATGATTCCCAAAGCATCAGCTCCTTTTTTCCCTCTAATACATCACTGGCAAAACCTAAACTCCCACTTTAATTTTTCCTCAGTATGAATGCTATCCATATTTAACGGGATCTGTTTAGAGATAGTTAGACACAGAAATTGTGTGATATTCTAGGGGGATATTTGTACTTGACACAATTGCATACCAAATAATAATCTTGCCAAACACCTAGGTCCTGATTATTCATTTTATGAGGTCAAATGAGGTGTAGCGAGATAGCTGTTTATGTTTAGAATGTAAAATTGTAAAGCCTGGAGTTGTTTTTGTCGACTCTTTGTCAGTACAGAGAGCCTCTAAACAAGCTTCGGCCTTATTCCACTTTGCATTATTGTTGTGTGGCAAAATGAATGTGAGAGCCTGTATATGGGTGGATTTCAGAACAAATGACTTTGCTCTGTGCCCTTGTGTTTGTCTTCCAGCTGATTAACCAGAAGATCAGAATGTGCACGCAGCTGTACAACTGCAGGTCATTTGTTTCCGTGCTGGAGTACCTCCTCGCCATTGGCAATTACCTCAATGAGAATGCCGGGAAAGAAAAGGCCAAGGGATTCCACCTCTCCTCCTTAACTAAAGTACGAGTCCACCACTGTTGCCTGACCTTTGATTGAGTTGCAGCACAGAGCTAATAAGACTACTCATTGACATACACAGCAGGGCTTCTGTGCATCTTTCAGTTTTTCTCTCAGTCGCTCTGGATTACTCAGGTCTTTGAACATATTCACTCTAACAGTTGTGCCACTGTGTCGATGAATGGCTTCGCAGGAGGAATAAAACTTTGCACAAAATATCGCCTTTAGTGGCTCAGTGTCTTAGAAATGAAAAGAAGTGGAGCAGGATGAAAAGGCGTGAAAAAATGTAGAGACTCAAATGAGAATATCAAAACTACAATTTACTGGATATCACATGTATCTGGTAAATAGATGGCAGGAGCTGGTTAGCTCAGGCCTCAGTCACACAGGCCTAAACTGTCACTGGCCGGTGACAATCCGGTAACTGCTGATCATTAGGGGAAAGTGTGTACAGTATTCCTTGACTGTTTGGCAGTGTTGGGCAAGTTACTTTGAAAAAGTAATTCATTATAGTTACTAGTTCAAAAAAGTAACTGAGTTACAAGATTCTAAATGTAATTAATTACTTGAAAAGTAACTATTGCGTTACTTAAAAAAAAAGTTTAACCCTCAGGGGTCCAGGGTATAATTGGCATTTTTAACTACTTTTGATTTTACCTTTACATTTCACTACACACTAACTACACAAGACAACACATTAACTACACACTCCAAACACGCTAAACGTCACAAATCTCTCACATCTCAAAACTCGCTCTCTCTCTTTTTCTGATGCCTCTCTCTCTCTCTCGCCGTCACTCCTAAAAACTTCCCCCTCTTCCTAAACAACCAAATGTCATATTGCCATATCATTTTTGATTGGTCGACACTGTGCATTTTTCCACCAAAACGAAAGGGCAGTTTCTTGTTTTATGTTTGGGGGTTTTTTTTGGTCATAAGCAGAGAGTGCTTGCTAGCGCTGTCCTTAGACAGTAAATGTGACGAAACTATTCAGGAAAAAACACCACGTATATTGTTTATCATGACTTTGGTTTTAGGTGACCTATCAACACAATTTAAAAACTGGTATATATCACCTTGTTCCTTTGTCATCTTGAAGTGGTCATGTGATTGGCTTACCACGACTACTATATTCTTCCTCAGTCAAACAGCAGCACTCATGTGATTGTTTTGCCCCCTTAGCTCCAGGTGTTGTGCCAAAACGTAAACGTCTGCCAGAGAGTGATTGTCGTCCGCGGGAGCGCGCGCAGCTGCTTAAAGCTGTAGCGCCCAGATTACTTACGTAGACAGCTACTTCCGTGCCACTGATATAAGATGCGGTAAGCTGAACACAGCCTCAACCATCTGTTTGTTGAAAAATAGTAACGGGACCGCATTGCAGTTTCTTGTTAGTAACGGTAACGGCGTTGTAACGATAGAAATAGTAATTAGTTAGATTACTCGTTACTGAAACAAGTAACAGCGTTACTTGTAACGCTGTTACTTGTAACGCCGTTATTCCCATCACTGCTATTTGGTAGGTGGTTGCTGAAGATTGTTAGGAGTTCCTAGTGTGAAATTGATTGCAAAGAAGTGTATGGTACTGCATCAAAATTCAATTCAATCCAATTCAATTCAATTTTATTTATATAGCGCCAAATCACAACAACAGTCACAACAACAACAAGGCGCTTTGCATTGTAAGGTAGACCCTACAATAATACATACAGAGAAAAAAACACAACAATCATATGACCCCCTATGAGCAAGCACTTTGGCGACAGTGGGAAGGAAAAACTCCCTTTAACAGGAAGAAACCTCCAGCAGAACCAGGCTCGGCTCAGCTCTGCTGCGACTGGTTGGGGTGGGAGAAGGAAGACAGGATGAAGGACATGCTGTGGAAGAGAGCCAGAGATTAATAACAAGTGTGATTCAGCAGAGAGGTCTATTAACTCATGAAAAATATATCAAAAATATCCTATTGAACAGTTTAGTCACTAGGAGATTGCTGTGGACCCCAGCAGTTGGCACTAAAGATGATGGCTTGTATGCAAACACTCTCCAACTACTTGCCAACCAGCTGGGGAATACTTTTCCCTAGCAACTGAAGATTGCCGGGGGGGGGGTTGCTGACCAGTGTCTAGACCTGCTGACTGAGGCCTTATCATGTCATTCATCATGTTAGACTAGTGTACCAGCTGTCGGCTGCTAGTGGACAGTATATAAAAGGCAAAAGGTAAGTATGTTCTGTTTTAAGCCTGTTTATCACTTTTCATTTTTAGCATCCCACTTCAATGGGATCACAGTGAATACATTTGCAAACCATGCTTTTGAGCATTAGCACTGGCTAATCACTGACACTATCCTCAAAAACAGCTACATTTGGTTTAGAAAAACTAAAGTGACAACAACCAAAATGCAGCACTCAAGGCTTTAAAGCAATACTTTCCAAGCCAGGATGTGCCATGTTGGTTCCTGTACCCTATATGTACTGTCTGTGGCTTTAAACTATAAACAGATGGATTAGCGAAAGGCATCAATCTTTTCATCTAACATGGGAAAGACAGCAAATAAGTTTGTTTTCCAAAATGATTCCTCTAAGGTTGATTAAACTGATGAATGCACAGATTTTGTCTAGGGTTTACGACACTGTCTTTGTGTTATTTTAAATTTAGTTTGAATCACTCTTTTGTGTTTGTGTCTCTCTACTGGGAATGTTTAAGGGGCAGTGCTCTTGGCACAGAAGTAAAACGTCCTCTGCTCCATTTAATGAAGCCGAGGCCTTGTGTTGCCTCAGAGGTGTTTCCAGGTCTAATTGAGAAAAGTAAACTGTTGCTGTTTCAGACAGACTCTCTTCAAATTAATGGCTGACTGCCTCCAAGAAAAATGCATCGAGGTTATCTCAGATCTTTTTTTTGGTTCTTTTTTCTTTTACTTGTGAGCATCAATACTTTGTGCATGTCTTGTATACGCAGTCCTCAGAGGCTGGCCTTGGCCTTAAATTGGTAAACAACATAACCTAAATAGAAAAAAACCCCACTGTGAGCTGCTTTCACAGGATAAGAGAGGTCGTTCTTGAATTTCAATTATGTGGCACCATCAAATGTAGCGTAGCTTAAATCTAAGAGTCATCATTACCATTTCATACCAACAGCACAATTTCAAAGTAGTCACAGATAGCTAGTAAGCCTCATTCATACTACTACTATTAAACTCCATTCAAAATAATTCACATAAACAGAAGTGACAAGCTGTTAAAACAGGTATTTCATAGCAGAGTTTGAAATGGCATCGTAAGAGCAAAGTTACACCAAGGTAAAAGATTTTATACAATTAATTCATATACATATGTTCTATATTAAAAGTGCCTATATCTAAATACATAAGAGAATGCACAAGTTTGACTTGCAATGGAGATGTGCCTGGAGAAAAAAAAGTGAAACTACAGTTTGGCAATGAAGATACGAAGACCTGCAATCGGATGAATAAACACAAACACACTCCACCTTTTTCATACTACATGCCTTTTAGAGGAATAATATTTTGTGAAAATATGGACAGCACATGGATATTTTAGCCACACAATTTTTGTGGGGGAGCAAGACTGATATCGTGAAGTGAAAATAAAAAATGAGGCCGACAGGCAGAATTAAACTTATCATTAAGTTGTAGTTTTCTCTTTACACATACACAGTCTGCCACTGTAACCACATAGTAGCCAACTGTAACCAGCTGTGTTCCAAATTTTATTAGGGCTTGCAATATTAATTTGAATGTTGGTGCTATAAATAGCTCTGCTTGATTGTCACATGCAAGAAATGCTGCTCTGGTGTTGCTGGTGTGTTACTGTTGCTCTTAACTTATAAAGATGTTAGTCTTATTTCCAAGACCTGCAAACATATTTCCTTCCTTCATTTTCACATTTGCTGTAAATCCTTTGTTTACTTTACAACATTCTAAAAGTCAGTGTTTTTATATGCAATGGATGACGTAGTGTCTACATATATCCATGGTTAAAGTGTAAAATAGGCTTGTCTGCATGCTTGCTATTATTGAATTTGCACGGCTTTATAAATCAGACGGAAATATTGTAATATACATGTGTCTGCCTTTGTGCTAAGTTTGAACCCTGAATCAACACAGTGTTTTATGCATCTGGCCCTGGGCCTTTTGGAATAATGTGATCTGGACAGACAAATAAAAGATAGGATTGCAGACATGCTTTGGGCAGAATAAACACAGGTTTTCACAGAAATATCACACCAAGTGTGAGTGATGGTGGTGGAAACACTATGTACTGGGGTTATTTCACTGTGTCCGTGACTGGGCAGCTTGCAGTTATTGATACAACTCTGCATCATATCAAAGGGTACCCAAGGATAATGTGAGGCCATCTGTCCAAGAGTCAAAGTGGAGCTTTTAACAAGAATTTAAGAGATCAAAAACACACTAATAAATCCACCTAGGAATGGTTCAAAAAGAAGAAACTGAGGGTTGTGTAATTGCTTAGAAAAAAAAAAGCCCAGATCTGAAATCCACTGAAAAGTTGTGGGGGAATTTGAAACACCCAGTACATGCAAGATAAAACATCTCAAACATCATGCAACAGAATAAAGTCAGCATAGAGGAGTCGTCAGAAATTTCAGCAATCCGATAACAAAGGCTGGTGAACAAGCCTGCAAATTGCTCACAAGAAGTTATTTCTGTTAATGCTCTCCTTCTCAGGCCAAAGGGGCACCTACTTTTCCACAGAAGAATATTACATGTATTGACATTTTTGTTGAACAAATGGCTGAAAAAGCTTTTTATGTATTTATTGTTGTTACTTGCAGTCGTTTATTATTATAACCTTGAAACAGTTTCAGATAAAAGTGGATCAAATGTATGTATAGAGACATGTTAAAACAGCCAGAAGTGTCCTTGGGAAATGACTGTAAATTCACACACACACAAACCTCCCGTGGGTGTAAACACACTTTATGCATTATCCTCCAATTCTTCATTTGACCTAGAGTAACAAAGCTGCATGTTTGCATCAGCACACACAGGCATGGATATAAAGAACATACGTACATGTTGTCCTTTATGTTGGAATCAGTGTGTTGCGTCGCAAGGGGATACAGCTCTGTTCAGGCCCCGTTCCCTTTCTCAATTTGTGTTTTCTCCTTCCCTAGCTCGTCCAGCTCCGTGGGACAGACAAGAAGTTCACCTTGCTTCATGCCCTTGTGGAGCAGATTATGTTGCATGAACCGTGCTTGGCCACTTTTCCCCAGGAGTTGGCAGAATTTGAAACTGTCCCTGGAGGTATTTGCTAGACAAGATTTGATCAAAGCTGAAAGAAATCTGCGTGGCACTTTTTAGTTGAGGTCTGTTAAATGAAACGTGTATTTTCTCTGTGTTTCACTGCCCCCTTTCTTGGATAGCTTCCATCAAAGGCTTGACCGCAGAAGTAGACGGTGAGTAGATCACATTTTACTACTGTGTCACATTTTACTACTGTGTCCAAAGACTGTTAAATTTGCTGAGATTGCTGTAATATTGACCCTCCTTTTTTGTGCCAACAAAGTTATTTGTGAGGAAGTGTGATCGTAACATTTACTCCATCTTCTGTGATTGTAGCTTCAGTATACTTTGTTGAAAAGCCATGATCTCATTGTCTAGGGAGTGTAAGGTCTCAATCCAATATATTGTCTATATGATGACTTACAAAAACCTGCCACAAGCCACAAATACTGCACTCCACGAGATCACACAGGAGACAGCATCTGATTTAAAGCAGCTATTTACTTCAGTGCTCAAATATCATGGACGGTAACCAAGACGTGTGTGTGTGTGTTTCTTTTCTTCAGTCCTGAAGAATGAACTAAAGAAAATCACTCAGTATAGAAAAATGTCCAAGAAGAAAAATATAGCAGCTCAGAATCCAAAATTCTCCAAAGACCTGAAGGTAAAGTAGAAAACCTTTTGCATACATAAAGATTAAATAATCATTTAAAATACGGCTGTCAGTCATTTAAAATTTTAGGCCACATATCGTCCAAACAGAACTAAAAAAAAATCAACTTTCTGTTATTGTAAAGAAGCAGAGTTCAATTCTGCAAAGAAAACAAAGTTTAGCTCGACTCTACTCAAGTTTGCTGGCTTATTATCTTACTTTTTGTGGTTTTGCAGGGCAGAGATATTGCTTTTAGCAGTAAGAAATCTGTGAATCAGATGTAAGGCTCGGGTGAAATTGATCATTTTGGACGAACTTTCTCATGACATGATCTATTGTTGACTTGCAATCCAAGGCTATCTGCTGCACAATTTAGTCAAAAGTAAAAAAGATTATGCGCCTCCTCTCAGTTTTGTTTCTTAATCTTGCAAAGCCATCCTGTGGCCCAGCTCAGATTCTTTCACGGACTGGTTCCAGCCTACAGGTCATGTGTGTAAATGCCTCGTATGTCCCATTATCATGGCAAACTGCTTATATGTGAAATTTCAGACATAAATTGTTCTTGTCCTTCAAAATTTAGTAAACATTTAGAAAATATTTAGTAAGCCGACTGCAAACTGTTTGCAGTAACACAAACTTTGGCAACATCATAATTATTCAGCTTAGCAGGGTATTTACAAAGGCTAAGGACATAACTAAAACCACTCGATGAGGATTTTTCATATCAGGCAAACAATGCAGCTCAAAAGAAAGTCTTTTTACTTATTTAGCTTTGCTGCTGAGGTTGGAGCAATGATGGAAGAGAAGACGCCTGCACAAATGTGTGTGTTCATCCTACAAGAAGAAGGCTTTATGTGAGAAAATAATTCATTTGCATAATGTCATCAGCTTAACTCTGCGATAGAATGGGTTGAGAAAAGTGTGGGAGATGTTTAGGAAAACTTTTCAACAGTTCTGACTGAATCATTTCTGCAAATGGATAAAAAAATAGCTAAGTATTACTGGGTGCTTCAATCATGTCGCAGTGGACTTGACCTACTGTCAAACATTATAAGTTACACAGAAAGACCCTGAGGAAAACCGAGTTGTAAACTTTTGCAAACAATAACATGTTAAATTTCTGTTCCCTGCTCTGCTAAAGCAATGTTATTATGAATCTTTTCATTTCAATTTTCTCCCTCAGTCAGTGTTTCTGCTAAACATTACTGTTTTTTTTCCTCAGGTTAAATTTATCATTAAATTAAATCAGGTAGTAACATTTTATATACATTGTAACTCCACCGTTTCCTTACAAATGTGGTTCTTCGGGAAAATAAACAAAATTAAAAGACTGACCATATTTAAAAGCATTTTTAAAATTAATATAATTATTGCAATCTAAGTTATAAAGACTACGAAGACAGTAGTTCCAACTCCAGGTTGGAAACTCAAACGTGCATGGAATGACTAGATCCTCACAAAGGAAAGCTGTTTTTCACATGAACAAATGAAACCAGTCCTTTCTCACATGTAGACCACAGCAGGAGACAGTTTGCACCAGCCATGTTCTCCCTGCTGGAAATACTCTGTTTGTTTAGGAGAGGGTGCTGCCTGAGTAAAGCGCACTAGAGGCAGTACACGGGACACTCATTCACCAGCTCTGAATCCACTTAACTAATATCTGTGCTGTTCTCACATCAGCACATGCAGAAATCACACAGGCTTTGAACTGGAGAACTGGCAGCTTAAAGCCCCATCTGTCCATGTGGGATATTTGCACTGACACATGCACCACATTTGGCCAGTGTCTAAAGGTTCAGGGCTGTAGTGCATTTGTGGAAATGGCTTAAATATGTTTGTGTGGGACGATACAGGACACATCACGAATGCTGAGATGCAGTAAAATAAAGACCATTATGCAGTTTACAATTTTGGCCTTTAGGACTTGAAGAACATGTTTTTATTTGAATGTCACTTTCTCAGCAAACCTGAATAGTCCTCTTACATTCATCTGTTTCATTCTTTTTCTGTTCCACTAACTGTCAAAACTGTTGACAGTTAGCTGAAATAGCTCCGGTTCTGTCTAATCTAATCTTTGAGTTTAAGAGGGGATGGATCCATAAACGTGCACATCTCATCTTGAGCCACTTTTCTTTAAAAACCCGCCTGGATTTTGACCCTGTAAGTCACATTCTTCTGCCATGCAAAAGTTATAAACAAAAAGGAAAAAATATCTCTGTAAATTGCCTTCTGCACTTACCAAAGTATTTTCCCAGATTTTATTTTGCTGCATTCCTTATTTCCGGTAGTTTCCATCACATTCCACTGAAATCTGCATAACATGTTACCTTACTGAGACTTAATGTTGACAGCGAAAGGATGTGGCAGGTTAAGCTGCACTTGACCCATAATGACAGCATACTTTCTTCACAGCCAGTGAATAGAAAACAGACTTTTGTATCTTGCCGTGTGCTGGTGTGCAGTCGCACATAAAGTGGGACACCTGGACACCCTAAATGTGTCTCTTTAAAGCCAGCCTCTTATGCTTTTCCTAATGCTCTGTCATTCATGCACATATATATGCGCTGTTACAATGGTAGAGCCAGTTTTTCTGTTCTCAACTGGGCTGTGACTACAGAAGTCTTACTCATCTGCTCTTCAAATTAAGGGGCTACTGAGGATTATCATGACATAAAGATTATTTTTTTTAACTCTGACTCATGCGAAGTTACTGTAGTGAGGTCCATGAATAAAGACAAGGAAATCCACCTTTAATGAATCAACTCATCTAATTTTATATATTATGTACGTATATGCCATTAATTAACAGTACAATTATCCTTAAAAAAAATCCAGGTAGCAGATCTTTAGTTTCCTCCTTTTATAACCAGAATATTTCTAATTAAATGGTTAACGTGAAGACTGACAAACTTACCAGGAGGTTCTTGTGCTTTTCCTTATATCCTAGATGGTGATTGAGAAATATAACGCGGATCTTTCGGCGCTGACGAAGACATGCGAGGAGATGAAGAAACTCTACTCTGACATACTGGTAATCCTTGAATTATTATTTCAATATCTCAGCGTCAAAGACAGATGGTCCCCTGTCCCAGTAATGTCTAGATGGCCCTCTTCAATTATTTGTCATCTCATCTCCCCCATGCTACACTGGGAGAGTACATTATTTCAAGAAGTCCACAAGGTTACTTCGTTTGCACCGCGTGTCCTTGAGGGCTTCCACAAGCGCATATAATGCATGTGATTTATACCTTATACCAATGATCTTAACGTCGTTTAAAACCCACCACAGCTGATTTGCTGTTTTGGAGTGTTATACCTTCTTCATTGGATAATTTCTGGAGGATTAGTGAACATTGGTTTCCTGCAGCCAGAAAGTGTGAAAGACAAGTTCATCCCGACCGTTAATGTGCAATGTCACGTTGATTTAGGATGCTCTACAAATGATGAAAAATGACGAGATGTTGGAGCACCCCTGGTGGGATTCTCATGTAGTTTTTTTTTAGTCATTTGTTAGACCTTAAGGGGCGTACCATAAATTAAACATAGTTTTTGAGCTTCATACTGCTCTGTGACTCTTTGTATTTTGATGACATCTCATTTATACGTATATCTGAATGTACAATACATCCATTCGTACGTGAACCTTTTATGATTTAAGGGCTCTTTTGTGTGGACTGGACGGTGATGTTCTTTAATGAGAAATGCACCTGCCTTAAAAGCTCTGGTCGCATCGTGAGATCGACCATAAAGCGAACACCTCTGTCACACATATCATCAGATTTAGTGGAAGCACTGGTCCCTGTGTATTCTTTCATCACATTGTCCATAAAAGAGAACCTTTTCTTTGCTCACTAGCCTGGTTAAATTAGGTTTTCAAAGCTCAAGCCCACTTTTGACATCTTAACAGGGGCTATGTCTTTTCTTAAGGAGTCACCCACCAAAAACAATCAATACAAAGGCAGTGCCTATTTTCTCACCTTTCTCATATCTCTATGGACAATCCATCATCATAGAGTCCACTTACCCTTCGTGCTGTATTTGAGAGCTGAGATATGACGGCATGAGCTGTGAGCTTTAGGCCCGGTAGGAAATTTTGTTATACTAGAGCCACAATTAGATTCCTGTGCACTCAAAATATTGGTTCACAAATAAACAAAGGTACCATTCAGCATTCCTCTAAATCCTTTAAAAGAATCATCTGCATCGATTCCTTTGTGTTTGGTGTAGATTTTATAAGAGATGGAAACAAGGGATCATTTAGTGTGTTTTACATGTAATTTTTTTTAAAAGCAAAGGAGTGGTTTAACATGTTGCTGCGTCCTTGCCAGAACAAGATGAGAAGACCAATACCACGTTCATGTTGTTGTATGATAAATATGAAGCAACAGACAACAATTTGTTGATGTAGCTTAGCACAAAGACTGGAAACAAACAACTCGCCTGGCTGAAGCCGTTGAGTCTGGCTGATTTTGTCTGGCACAAACTCTTTGAAATTCCAGCCAGGGAGATATTGTTTCTCCTTCATTTTCCTTCTGAGTCCTCACATTTGTGGGACAGCAGTTATGCTGTGATCACTAACGCAGTGTCTGAACAGGCTGGACAGTGAAAGCAGCACCTTTGTTGTGCAGGTTTTGAAGATACTTACAGCGTAAAACACCGCAATAATCCAGTATTTATAATAATGGATTGCATTTATATAGCACTTTTCTAGGCACCCAAAGCACTTTACAATTCCACTATACATTCACACACTGGTGCAGGCAAACCACAGTTGTAGCCACAGCTGCCCTGGGACAGACTGACAGAAGCCATATCGCGCCATCGGCCCCTCTGGCCAACACCAGTAGGTGGTAGGGTAAAGTGTCTTGCCCAAGGACACAATGACCAGGACACAGAGGGCTGGGGATCAAACCGGCAACCTTCCGGTTACAGATGAGCTTCCCAACCCCCTGAACCACGGTCGCCCCAGTATCACCAGATCAGAGAAAATAAGTAGATGGATCTATACTTTTTAAATTCTATGTTGTATTGTGTGAACAGTTAGCAGCAGAAGGAGAGATAGCAAATCATTTGCAGCAGTCTGACTGCAAACAGTGGTCAATGAGTAGGCAAATATTGAAAGGCACTTGGCTTTGCCAATTGGCTGCTCTCTGTCTTTCATTATATTACATCAGGGGTAACACCTGGCAGGAATTTCCTTTTGTAATTACTGTAACAAGTTGCTGTCAACTTGATTAATATCATGTCATGTCTTTTGTATGCTCCGCTCCGTGTGTGTGAGGATGCAAATACTAGCACACTTTTATATAAGAGCAAAGCGCAGTGAAGACCCTGCAGGGCAGCAGTTAGCTTAACATTACAGGGAAATCTTTTACAACCTGATACAAATACCACAATTGGCACAAATGCTCTTTTTTGAGTACCCTTTTAAAAAATCTCAATTGAAAATTCAAGATCGTAGCAATTTCCAGGGTGGCCTTCAACTCTGGTAAGAAAATATAATTTTTTCAATATAATATTCAAGTAGACTTGACTTCAAGTCTACTTGTTTCGAATTATGTATGCTCAAAGAGAGTTCACCTTTTGGAGCCTAAAGCTGTGTCCAAATTCAGAGGCTGCATCCTCCTGAGGCCGCATTTGTAGGCCGATTACGTCACAGCGATGCAACGAAGGCTGTCCAAATTTGAAGACTCCTCCAAATGCGGCTGACAAATGCGTCCTCCTTTACCCCAGATTTAAAGGATGGGTCGGGTGTATCCTTCGTGGCCCACCATATCCCAGAATTCATAGCGCGGCCCAGCCAATTCCAGTTTCTAACAATGGCGGCAGCTACTTAGTTTTAATATTACTCTTATTACTCTTTCTGGGTCACAAAATAAACTTAACATATTTTCAGGCGAGAATGTAGCTGTGTAAACTTCAAATATCTGCTCGGGTTTATCAAGATATCACATATTTGCAAAAGTGTTCCAACGTTTTCGGAGACGTCTGCTACCCAACTGCTCGATAGCTAGCCGGGGTTCAAGGCTCACTTGAGCCGGTGAGATCAGCGAACTCCCGTCACATCATTTTCAAAACTCCTGCGGTCTTTCACTACTCAGGTTAAACATGATCTATAAGTCACTTAGATAACTTTAAAATGTTATTGTTTGGTTTTTTTCAGTGTTTGTAAGAAGAAAATGATTTGGCTGAGATTACAGCTGAATAAACGTCAAACAGAAAACTGATTAAACAGAAGTGGGGGGTGGTAGAGAATTTACGCCAATGTCCTGTTATATTTTAGATAGCAAGGAGCAGACGACTGAGTTTATTAAAGTCCACCAAGACAGCTGGTGACGCAAATCTGAAGGCTAGACCCCCCAATTTCACAGCCTCGCACTTCCAGCCTTCGCGGTCTTCGGAGGACCCGGCCCACGTAGATCGCAACGGCCGGGTCCTCCGAAGACCGCGAAGGCTGGAAGTGTGAGGTGGCCAAGGAATTTGGACACAGCTTAAGATTACTAAGAAGCTGCTATGTGTTCTGCTCAGTTCAGGGTTGTAGTAGTAGTAAGTCAGTTCTTCATGTCCAAATCTCACCCATGGCTACAAGAAGCTGGCTATTCAAGATGGCTCAACATGTAAAGTAGGTAATTTACCTTTTTGAAGGTCAGTGGCCTAAAATAGTAGTTTCCTGAACTGGAATTGATGAAAACACAATTTAAAAATTAAAATTTCTATCTACTTTGTATCAAATTAACAACTCCAGGTGGACAAACATACTGAATTACATTATTTACATTACATTATTTATTGATGATTTTTAAAAATGTTTATTTGTTCCATTTTGTTTGATCAAGTTTGGAAACCAATGGTTTCAAGTTAAGCATGCTGCTGCTTTGCTTCAATGTCATCACAGTGAGGAATTCAGCTTTTGAATTTAACAATGGGAAAGAATGAGCCAATATCCACAGATCAGGTTACATCGGTAAAACCTGTAAAATTTTTGATTTGATTGTGCTCATGTGGGGGAAAAACTTTTTTCAATCAATCCAGCTGTCTAAACAAGCCATGTATCTTTTTTGTAAGCTGCACGAACATGGATGACTGAAAAATCAATCTCCAGTGTGTCTCTGCCTTAAGAGAGCTAACTGTTGATGCTCACACCAGCTGCAGTTGATTTGCTCTCACAGCCTCTAGTTTGTAAAGGCTCTGGTCATGACCACTTAATCAATGTGATAAAGGTTCAATGGATTTTTCCAGTTAATGTAATCCCACAATGAAGCTTAGAAACCAATGAGCCAGTTTTTCCTTCAACTATCACCTTCCACAGAGGCGTGCCACTTCCTGTCAGGGAGGTTAGCATCTAATTTGGGCAGGTGAGCAGGTCAATGGAAGGCAAGACTTCATGTGGTAGATATGCTTTCAGTGGAGCAGACAATGTAGCTGGATCAAAAGTGCAAAAAGTTGACTAAACTTGTGAAGAATGCAAAATGCATATCATGCGTTTCTAATTTATACATAAGCTCATGTAGAAATTGAGAAACACCTCTTACATACTGATGTAACCCCAGCTGCAGCTTTTCATTTAATGCGCAGATATTAGAATCATATCAGTATCATCTAAACCTCAGCAAGAAAGCAAATAAGCATATTTTTCTAAATGAGGAACATTTTAAATGAACATCCTTGAACAATAAATCCTAATTTACCTCAGTATTATCCTAATCCAATATTATACCTTATTCTTAACATAAATCACTCTTCCACTATTATTAAAAATGTTCTGGTGGTGAATCGGCTGTGGCCTTTTTAAAGTTTAACTAGCTGACCTTTAACTGCATTGTCCCCTTCAGGCAGGGAGTTATATTTTAATCATCAGGCAGTGCTGCTTAAATGTAGCATCATCCCTAAATGTTTGATCAAAGTTTGGAAGCTTGATGTTAAGAATAAGCCACATCTGTCAATCCATTTATCCACCTGTCCATCCGTCCATCTCTCCAATTTAGGGCGAGAGGTGAAGTACACCCTCAAAAGCTTGCTAGTTTATTGCAGATAAATAAACCCTTCCTCATATGGTGTAGTTTTCCCTGGACTTTCAAAATTCAGTTCAATTCAGTTTTACTTATACAGCGCCAAATCACAACATCATTCGCCTCAAGACAACAATCATATGACCCCCTATGAGCAAGCGCTATGGCAACAGTGGAAAGGAAAAACTCCCGTATAACAGGAAGAAACCTTCGGCAGAACCAGGCTCAGGGAGGGGCGACCATCTGCTGCCACCGGTTGGGGTGAGAGAAGGAAAACAGGATAAAAGACAAATGACTTGTCAAAGTATGGGTTCTACAAGATCTTGCAATGCAACAAAGATGTTATCAGTAGATCCTTTAAGCCAGTTGCATGAAAGACTGTGATCGGCAAAAAATATGGCATTTGGGAAACTATCTTCCACATGAATGCAAAGATTCCCAGCAGAACACTCCTAGAGTGTCGCACTGCCTCTGCTGATGTGCCCTCTTACCATAGGAGCTTTCTCTGGTGGACAGGGATCAGCATGGGAACTTTCAATCAGCCTGTGGCATTGGAAGCCCATACAAAGCAGGCTGAGATAGACTGTATGTTGTAACATCTTTCAATCATTGGCAGAATTAGAATTTTCAGAAATTTGTGCCACAGTAGCTGTTTTGTGGTACTGGACCAGCCTTTTAGCTCTCTGGTCCTTTATTAGTACCTAATTTTCTTATAAGGGGAGGAGATAGCTCAGTAGGTAGGATTAATAAAGTATACAAAAAAAATTATATTTCACATGTGTAGGCAGTTGAATAGGTGAACAAAACTGGCAGGAGGCAGGAAAAAGATCAATTCATGAAAAAAAGAAACAACAACAAAATACACAGAACAGGGGAAAACTTGTACTAGTGCTAAGCACAAAGGCACTAAGATTTTATGAATATAGGAAATAGTGGATGAACTGGGGTGATAGATGATTGGACTGGATGAAGGCGTGCCAAAAAAAAAAACTGAGCACAAGAAAGATGTGAAACTGACAGGAGGACAAAGAGACCAAGAAACACAAAAAGCAAGAAATCTAAGAAATAATTTAACTTGTTAAAGTCACTTAGATCATTATGCAAACCCATTTCTCTTTCTTCCACCTTTAATAACTGACTGGTCACTTTCTACATAATATATATATATATATATGTGTGTATATCCCAACCTGTGGCAGGTGCTATTGTTACAGGATCATTAATGTTATTCACTTTACCTCTCAGTGGTTTTTAAATGGCGGTGCTTTTCATATACCTTATATTTGAAATGTTTTTTGTTGAACCATTCTCAGGCTATTCCCGTAATCTTCTTTAAATACAAGACCACAGAGCAATCAAGCATCCTTTTTCTTAAAAAAACAAAAAGAAAAGACCAATGTCATTTGAGGATTAACACAGGACAGTCTGTAGACACTTGCCCCACTTGTGTCCCATCCATGCTGGATCATTTTACTGAGTACTAAGACTGTGCCTCTGAAACTTCCTGAAAGTACAATAAACCCCTTCAGGAGCACTGGAAAAATGATTAAGACTGACTGGGCTGTGGTGTAGTGCAAGGGAGCAGCAGGTTGGGGAAAAGGTGTCATATTTAGTCACATCTTGTCAAGGGGGTGGAAGGAGGGAATTCATAATGATGCCCTGAAATAGCCAACATGCAAATGTATTAAACATAGAAGCAGCTCATAAAATTTTGGGGCAGTTGATTTGCGGATGTCCCCAGACACTGGAAGCATGTTTTTTAAAACCACTTCAAGTACAAAATAAAAAGAGACATTTTATATAATACGCTATAAAACATGCACTCCAATTTTTTCTTATACATAAAGGCAAAAATAAAAACATGAAGACTAGACGCTATCAGCTGTGTCACATTACCAGCCTCTTTTCATACAATGCACATCTTTAATGCACCATGTCAGTGAGACATGATATAAGAAAATCAATTTCACCTCAGCTTCTGCAGATAAAAAGTTTTAATATTGCTTCTTCAAGCACAGCTCAGACCTACAGGTTAAACATTATCCAAGACCCGCCTGTTGGGTGTGTAATGAACATTCCTGGGTCTGGTTTTGTAACTTCATTTGTATTAATAAAATCAACAGCAGGCATACTTTAGGTATGTTGATATTTTTATATAAGGATAGTTCAAGTGTTGAGTGAGTAACTGTGATATAGTATACAATTTACAGACCTTGTAGTGATATTATAATGCCTCACATTTGT
Source organism: Pelmatolapia mariae (assembly GCF_036321145.2). Taxonomy (NCBI): domain Eukaryota; kingdom Metazoa; phylum Chordata; class Actinopteri; order Cichliformes; family Cichlidae; genus Pelmatolapia; species Pelmatolapia mariae. The sequence continues at coordinate 7,999,031 of NC_086244.1, read as the reverse complement.
TGATTCATATTATTGATATCAACCTTTATTCAGGGTTAGAATAAATACTAAACTGAAAGAGTTACCGTATTTTCCGCACTATAAGGCGCACTTAAAATCCTTTAATTTTCTCAAAAATCAACAGTGCGCCGTATAATCCAGTGCGCCTTATGTATGAATTCTGGTTGTGCTTACTGACCTCGAACCGATTTTATGTGATACATGGTGCTCAAAAATCTGTCAAAAAATGTTTTAGTACGACTTTGGTAAGCTACAAAGCCGCACCACTTGATGGATTGTCGGAGCATCACAGCTGCCGTAGTCAGGAGCCTGGCGGAGTAATCTGGGTCCAAAACTCCACCCGCTCAGGTCCCAAATTCAAACGAACTCTGCGGCATCACTAATAGTTAAAAGCTGTCTAAATGCTTTCATCTTTAATAAAATGATCAGTGTTGCTGCTTTACCAGGTGTAACAATGAAGTTTAACATCCAGGCATCCTTGAAAACAGAATTTATTACATTTAATGAATTAGAAGTTAGCAGGAAGTTAGCTCGCTAGTTTCCACCTAAACATGATATAGCATGTTCTGACTGAGAGATTTCTGAAACAAATTCAAACGTACAGCTCTGCTATCACTTCCAACATAAATGAAGACAGAAAACTAAACAGCAGTGACTTTTGTAGGGTTACTGAAGTTGGGCTAGCTGGTATATAACGATGTGCTACATGATCGTTAGCGACACAGCTATGTTAGCATAATAAACACAGTGAAGCTGGAGGATGAACACTAACTTTTATCCACTCTATAAAAGTTAACGTGAGGGTTCAGAATGGTTAGGGACAAATGCAATCGCATGGCAGGATGCTGTAAATGGACAAACTTCAATCAGGAGAACAACTGAGATAATCCATCCACAATAAGAGGTTAGTCATTAATATACTGCAACAACATGAGAATAGAGCAGCTGCAAGAGAATTCAACATTAATGAATCAATGGTACGGACGTGGAGGAAGCAAGAAGAATGAGTTGAGTAAAGTTTGACTTAACCGATTGTTTTGTTTCGCTTAATGCACCTTATAATCTGGTGCGCCTTATGGTCCAAAAAATACGGTATTATTACTAACTCTACTAATGCTGGCATTTTCAGAATACCAATTATGGATCTTGTCGAAGGAGTTCAGAGTAATCACAGACCAATTTTTTCATAGCTTAGTGTTTCCTATTGTGGTACAATAAACATACAGACATGAAACCAACAGTCAATAATATTTCTTAACCTCACTCCTTTAATAAAAACATGTATTCATAGGCGTATGTAGGTGATGTGTGTTAGTAAATTGATTTTATTGGCCCCAGCATGTGTTTGTGAAAATACTCATAAATATTCAACGTGCACAAAAGACAAAGAAGCGAATCAGGTAAAACACTGTTGAGAGGATTAAACTTCTACACTTTACCAAGTAAAAGAAAGTCTTTTGCTCCAGTTATACATAATTTTGAGCGTCCCTGGCAGACAGTGAAAAATGTGAGGATAAAAGTATGCAAATAGACTAATCTGCACATCTGAGTGTAATATTTCATGGTGAGAACAGTGTTAACCATTAGCTAACATCTTCCTTTTGCTGCTGGGGACTTTGCTGAATCTTACACCTGTGTAACTATTTCTACAAAGTGAAAACACACAGTAAAACAAATGCACTGACTGTCAGCTGTTACGCTTTAAGTGTTTGGAAGAGCAAGGCTGGTGTTACAGCGCCAGTGTAACTGGTATTCTGGGTACATTTTTACATGATTTTTAAAAGAATTCCATAAGAAATATCCTCCTTCATTTTTATTACGAAACCGCAGCCACTACAAATACCCTTTGTCTTTAAATGTAGATCTTTGGATATATTTGCCATGGGAATATTCTTATTTTAGTCCGAGGTCCTCCTTCATGAAGCTCTCAACTAATCTCAGCAGCAACAAGGTTTCTGCTGGGAAACCTAATTTTCCATCTACATAAATACAAACATGAACATTACATTTTTACATTATCATTAAATCTTCAGTACCAACAAAATAGCAGATACTATAAGCAACTAAAGATGGGATGCTACAGGGAGCTACAAAAACAAGGGCTGGCATTAGTGCATTAGCAGAGTTAAAGTCATTAGTGTCAGCTCTAATGTACATGTTGTACATCTGGATGAATATTAATGACTGAGTCGGCTGATAGCCACACAGCTGTGAATAAGTGTGAAGCATAAAATGATGCCAATCACATTGTGAAAGCGTGAGCTAGCTAACCGTGGCAAATTGTATGATATTCCAACTGCAGTAAATAAGTGATAACAACGGCAAGCTCGCTTTTTATTAGGCTGACTGCGATTTTTACATGCAGAGATATGCAGCTTTGCTTCAGCAGCTTGAAATGTGATATTTTTGGAAGTATATTTATTTAGTTTTTTGCTGACATGAGGTATAGCAATAGAGTCAACAGCCAGGTTAGTTCTCATATACACAGTCTTAGTGAATGGTCAGCGACCCAGTGGCAAACTCTACGTACGGGGGTACACAGTCACAAGGAAAGTGCTGAAACAAAGACTAGTAGTATTTGCCTTTAAATTAAAAGACAAGGTTTCAAAAGGTGCGACTTTTACTTTGAAGACAAACTTGAATACACAGTTTCAATACTGCTCGGTGAATAGTTTTTGTCTTCCATGCAAATGCCAGGAAACTGTGGCAATCGGGTATTAATTGAAGGGGTTTCTGTGTAGCATGATATACCTCATTGCCACCAATTTTACCTACTGGTTGCAAGTTGCCAGTTCTGCCAAGTGTTCAGGGAACATGCAATTTTCCCTTGCGACCAGTGGTTGCTAGGGGATCGCTGGCCAGTCTCTAAGACTGCATGATTGGGGCTTTAGTCATTTCTGACAGCTTAGCACAAAAACTGAAAAGACTTGATCATTAGAAAAGGTAAGAAACTCGCCTTCCGGCGCAGCATGTCTAATACTTAATAATTTGTAATGTCTTTACAAGAGCAAGATGTAAAGGAACAAATTCAATTAAGATGAAGCCCAACTGTGCTGAAGGCTGTTTCATATTATTAGTGAGCACATCCTGTGTGTGTTCAAGTCAGCTGTTTGGTGTGTGTTATAAGATTTATAGTACATAATATTTGCTTGTAAGTAAGCTTATGGTTAATTTCATTAGAGAAATTACACATTTGTAAAACATAACAAAAATAATACCAGGAACGAGTAACAGCATATGGCTTTAGTCTGAACTTTAACCTGCACAGTCAACAGCATGCAGTCAGCAAATTAGTACGTTTAACCACTGTGACCCTTTGTAACAAACTTTGGCTTCAGAATTACTAACATTAGTATGCCAGTGACCCTTTTAACCACCTAGGTCTAGGTATTAATTTGGCAGTACATGTCTGCATCATTGTATAAGGGCACTCAAGGATTGGGATGCATGCTGAGGCAGCATATGAGCTAATTAAATCAAAAGACTATTGTTAAGAAGAACATGCGCGGGCCAGGCACCACTTCACAAATGAAAGTGATTGCAGTTGTTAATTGTAAAACAATTTTTTACAAGCCCTGTGGTCATGGAAAATGTAACTGCTGCCACATTATTTTCATTTTATTTATTTATAAATCAGTAAACCTTTTTTTCTCTTCTGCATAGGTGAAATTCGGAGAACCGGCGGATCAAGACTCTCAGGAGCTCTTTGGCTTGCTTTGTCAGTTTGTGCATGATTTCAAAAGGGCACATGCTGAAGCTGTATGAGTTATAGAGTTATTGCACAGAGTACGTACATTAGTGAGGGCAGAGACTGCAGTGTTGCTTACTAAATGAAACTGATCCATCTTTGTTGTGACAATTATAGAAGTTTGAGGTACAGAACTATATGACACAGTGTAACTTAATTAGTTTTTTCAAACTGATGGTTTGATTTCATTTTGTTTTTTAAAAATATATATTTCCTGAGTTGTACAGATATTTTATTAGATAATGGACAATGCATTCATTGTAGCAAATCCTATCCCTGGACAGACTGACTATGTCACGGAAATCAATTTTGTGAATACAAACTGATTTATGTCACATCGTATCATATCATAGATTGGTTTGATTTGTGTTTACTGACATTTATTTTGAGACAAATCAGTAATGAAGGATGTAAAAGCCCTTGGTTGGAGCCAACACCCAGATGCTGAAGTGTGCTGTGAAAACTCACAGCTCTCTTTGCTGGCAGAAGCACAAACCCCCGTGCCCTAAAAACAACTCATCAGAGGCCAGCGGAGGTGGGCATTCTTTGGGCGTGTGATTATTTTGAACATTCGGTTGTTCTTTGGTCGGGGACATTGCCTGTCCTGGTTCTCTGTTAGAAACTCCAAGGCTGGCTGTGATTCACATCTGCTATGTGAAAAAAACCCCTAAAACATGATCAGCAACATACATTTCGCTTTCAAACAGAAGAAAGGTCTTCTTATTGCCAGTTGGAACTGATTGATGTGCCTTTGTGTGTTTGACATTTTAATCAGTTAACAGAAAAAAAACACTGTTTATACCCATAACTGTGAACGGTGGTGGCATAATGAAGAAGACCCCTCGCTGAGATGGAAAAGTTGCATATTTTTCCGTTCTAAAAGGAGAAACCAATTATTTTAATTAAAACTGTATCTGTAGAAACGATCCATTAGCAGGAAACATACAAAACAGCTTTATAAAATATTTAGTTCGCGCAGCTTTTTTTTCATACAGAATTGTAACTGACTTTTGTGTTTTTCTGCTCTTCACATAATGCTCTTGTATTGCATTTGAAATTGAAAAGCGATAAATCTTATAACATTTAGCATATAGAAAAAAACTAAACTAAAAGTTATTTCAGATTATGTGGCCTTCTATTTTGTTGCTCTGAATTAGTTTTAGTTCTAAAAACTAAAAGATAAATATAATAACTATATATTTTTTTCCTACCCTTGTTATAACCTTGTGTTTCTGCAGCTTTCATTCATTTAACAGACGTTTAACCTGAGTTTGGGTTCTGGGATTTAAAAGGCTGTGCAAAAAAAAATCCTAACTGCAATGTAAATGATTGGACATTTTTTCCAACTATTATTCCCTTCAGCCGTGTGACATCTAAGATACAGTAATGTGCAAAACTCTTGAGCCACCTATGTTTTCTTCATATTTTGCTTCCAAGGAAACAGATTTTCTTGGATCTTTTTAAAAGTGGTCTTGCACAATAGCTCTCCAGGCTTTCTGAAGGTCTTTCAAAGTTTTTCTTTGGACAGTGGCTGCTTTTTCCCTCAGTTTGGTGCATTCCTTGTATCTGACAATTTTCAGAGGAATCCTTTTTTGTTTGTTTGTTAAGGCACTTAACACCAATCTACGAATCATTCAAGCATAAAAAAGACACCCAAGTCAAAGGATGAATGAGTGTTATGTCTACAAATAAAAGACAACTTAGCAAAGAACTCATTTAACACACTGTTTCTTCCCATTTCTTTAGCTGAATTATATTTCAATGTGGTGTACCTCATGTGTTTAAAAAAATGAAGGAATCTGGGCAAGTGAAGGACAAAAGTAGTAGTAGTAGTCGGACCTAAAATAACTGTCTATTGAAAATAATGTTTTTAAGAAACATGAAAAATCTGACAATCCATCTACTGTCTAATGAAGCCTCATCAGAAACTGTGTCAGTGGAAGGGTGGCTTTCAAGAAGCCATTTTTAAAGAAGGGAAACAGGGAGAAAAGGCTGAGGGAAGTGTCACAATAGCTTAATTTTTCAGCATAACAATGATCTTAAACGTCGGTTAAGGTTCTTAGTCATCCAGGTCACTGTAGTCTAAGGAGCTTGAAAAGAAAAGCGTCTGGACTTCTTTAAGTAGCTTGAAGACGTTCCACCTCTCATCCGAGAAGCTTCTTCAGTTCTAGGGTCAAATTGTGGAGAGTCCCAGATTTAAGTGTCCCCCCCCACAGGACTGTGATTGGTTAGAGGATCATTAGGGGGTCCATTGTCCCTCTTGGGGGGACACTCCCACAGGGCTTAAATCCGTGACTCTCCACCATTTGACCCTAGAACTGAAGAAGCTTCTCGGATGAGAGGTGAAACATCTTCAAGCAACTTAAAGAAGTCCAGACGCTTTTCTTTCCAACCTACTTAGACAAATGATCTTAAATACACCGCCAATACAGTGAAAACATACATGGACAGAAAAGCTTACACACTCATCTTGACAGAGAACAAAACAAAAACAGCAAACACCCAAATAAGAGCTTTGAATAACTATTCCTGAAGACTAAAAGAATGCTTGTTTAAATGAGTTCAGGCTATGTTGAAGAATAAATTTCACCACACCAAATATTGACTTTCAATCAATCTCTGTTTTTACCTTACACACTATATTTACACGGACAATTGCGCATGTTTTTCTAAATCACGGGCCTATTTCCCATTTTCTTAGCAAAATATAAAGAAATGAGGTGGCTCAAGACTTTTGCACAGCGCTGTAGAACTAAATTGTGTTTACAATATATATAAGTCTTAAGTCCTGGTTTAAGCGAGGCACTCATCACCTATGAACTCCTGTGGAGAAAGTTCATTAACAGCCAGAGCAGCGCCCGTGTGAAGGTGTTCATTATTCATTTTGTTGTTGCTGCTGCAACAACAAACAATTTGGCAACAGTTTTCCTTCAGAAAACAAAGCTTCACATTTGTTTCAGACTCTGTAGTTTGTACTGCTTGAGTCCCTCAGACCTACTTTCACTCTGCTGACTGTTTCCACAGGAGGAGGCATTGTTACAGAGGTTTGTCCACTGGATCACGGTGACGTCCTCCGTGTTTGTGCTCTGCGGTGACATGGTGTAAATCCATTTAAAATGTTAGCAGAGGCACATGCTGTGAAAATTTGTTTTGTGGTGCCATGTTGGACCGCAGTTCTATTTTGGGAAAGTTGAGTCTGAGTACGCCGCCTGTTTAATTGGCAGCAGAGGGAATAAAACAAATTCACATTGGACCAAAAGTAAACTTGTTCAGGGTCACATCTCGGCGGCTTCTGTGTACCTGCCTAAAACTTTAAAGCTGCATTAATCAATACTTTATGTTAATACTGGATCAAATGACTTTCTAATGTGAAACGTGTCACTTATATCAGAAACCTTCTGAGAATTATCTCCAGAGGTTTTAAGGGCTTACATTGCGAGGAAAATGAGATGTGTGAGATCAGAGTAACAAGGGAGAGTACAGGTGTGTTTTAGATCTGGGCGGAAGCTATGATTATGTGCAAGCCTTTCTTATCAAGAGATTAAAAACTGTCTGCTGGCATACTAATCTGATAACCCATCCCCTTTTGCCTGACAACTTAGCCTCTGGGGACTGTGGCCAATGTTTGGGCTTCCAGTGCTTCCAGTGGATAGATTAAGACTTCCTGTTCTGAGTCATGGTTTATGAAAGCACAAACATTAGAAAAAAAAAAAACCTCATAGAAAAGGTGGTTCTACAAAACTGGGGGACACTGTTTTGGCATATAGTAAACACTTAACACTGCTAGGTGACAAATCGTCGATATATTACGCTTCCGGGGACCCAACACATCCCTATATTACGGGATCAGAAAAATGAGGAAACATGAGAACACTATCTAACATCATTAAAGTGCTGGTTAAGGTTAGGGATAAGGTTAGGGTTAGGGCTGGAATACATGGCTGAAACGTGAATTACCGCGGGAGCGTCATTCTACTGGATTTCATCCATAATCAAACGTGTAGCATAAGAACACGGACGTATACACCTTTTGTGTTCCTCAGAAACGCCGCGGGACTTGACAAATCGTCATTATTTTACACCTCTGGACACTCTGGGCTGAACACTCACAAAGTATACTTAAAGTTTAGCCGGTCTTTCAGCAATTAAATCTTGTTGACTTCAATAAGACTTCAAACCAGTGACTGACATCGTGAACCTATTAGAGAAGCCTTACTGTTGTCACAAAGTGAGAAGCAGGGTCATTTTGTCATAGACTTCTATCGTGCAATGTCATTTAGTTTGTTTGTTGGGTTATTTACTTGTTTTCTTACTATGCTTAAACCCTGTAAGCACTTATTCTGCAAGTCATAACACACACACATCCAACTATAGCTAGTGAACATGATGGGGCTTTAACAGCTAAGTGCAATATAGCTTTTTAAAGAATTTCTGCTTCCTAAATACACCTGAAAGAAAGGTGAACATTAAAAAAAACACAGAAACTAGCTCTGTGCAAATGGTAATAACATTAATTTCACTGTGTTGTTAAAAGGTTGTTGTTCTGCACCAAGAGGGACAAAAACTACGATTATAGGGTTGAGTTTTTATAATGATTAAGCAGCTAGCATCGCTGCTAATCAAAGTTATTTTTACACAAAAATTGTTGTGTCCAATGAAAGCACACGAGGCAGGCACTCTTGAGTCACACGGCCTAAACAAATGCCTGCTAATGATCGAGAGATACATGCCGTGCATTTAATCACACTTTGATAAAAATAAGTGGTTTGAGAGCTGTTGTTTTTTTCTGCATGTTAAAAAACACACAGTCCTGAAAATCCAGGTTGATAATAGCATCCCACTTCTCCAAGAAGGAGCAATCTGAAGACATTTCGCTGCTACCCTTTAAGTTTACAAGGTTCAAGACTCAAAAGAACACTGAATAGTGTGTCTGGCTGATATTGATTTGGAGACATATACTCCTAAATTGTTGATACAACCCCAGAAAAATATCCTCAGACAAATGTTAAAAGATCGCTGACAGACCCAGGCGGCCTCTGTTAGTGACTGACAGCTCAGATCCGTGATCGCCTCTGGCCTGCTGCCTATTTTATTACTTTGAAAAGTGGCATATTTATGCTTAATTAGTTTTATATTATATGCAATGACAAATGAACATGAACTTTTCTGAAGAGTAACAAAGTGGTTCCTTGTGTGCGACAGGGCTGTTCAGAAGTGTCAATACAGTAACTTAAATTCAGAGTACATACACTCTTTTTGACGACTAATTAATTTCCTTAGAGACATTTTTAAAGACCCACTGGTGGGACTTTTTTTTGAATTTATTTTTCCATGTCTGATAATGTAACAATTAAAGTCCCCTATAGACAGCACTTGTTAAAAAGAAAACAATTGCTGTAAGGGACAGGTAAAATATTAATGTGATTTAACCCTATAATACCCTTTGTATCATATTTGCTACATGAGTGTCTGAGACCTCTATCTCATCAACAATATATATATTTGCCATAATTTCAAAATGTTATGGACAAAACCCTTTGGTTTTGCCTAAAATTAACATTGTTGTAAACAAAAACTTGCCTAAAACACCCAACGTATCAAATGCGATACAAAAAATGGATGAGTGACGAAACGCTTCTCCCACTGAAAACGCTACGTCCAGATGAACAGAATCAACCTTTTGGGATTTACTTACCTGGATGATTGAGCATGCATAAAGACAAGGGTTAATAAACATCTCAGTTCCAAAAAATCTGAATTTTCTGGCTATTTTTTGATGGGTTGGGTCTTACAGGGTTAAGCATTTGTAGAGACATCTTCTCATCTTTAGGGTGAGTTTAGTTGCACCGTGGTCTGCTGAAACTGATGAAAAGTGTTTTAGATTCTAACACTGAATTACTAAAGTTGATCTCTGCCTGACACTGATTTACAACATGACACGTTTGAGATAATGTTATGTGTGTTCCATTGTGAAGGGCTTTTCACAGCAGGAGCACGGCCGTCACTACTGATGGGAACAGCAAGGTCAGACCCAAGGTACTCTGCTGGTGATTTCCCCCCCTCCAAACATGACTGACTGAAAGACAAAGGCTGTATATAGTTATTTCCAAAAATTTGATTCTTTTTCTACAACATTTACACATTCAAATGCTTCTTCAATCAAATTTACAATTATGTCCCAGCGAACAAAGAAAGGGCCTTGAGTCTCTTGACCTTGGAGGTCTTGGTTTTGTTCCGCTGGCAGAGACACTTGAAAAGATTTTTCATGGATATCCAACAAAATATACAATAATTCATTTTCTCGAAAATAATTTAGAAATCATCGTGGCGAGAAAGTGAAAGAAGGATTATGAGAGCAATCATGAGTTCCACTTCTCATAAAAAGCAAAAATTCTAATTCAAATAATTCACACTGGAGAGGTGACACAGACGTTTCGAACACGAATCTCGGAGAGGACATCCACACAGTCACTTGTGTGCACAGCCTGCGCAAAAATAGCTTCAGCTTTAAGCTCAGTGACTGGATGTTTACGTGAAGACTTTACCTTTGGCTTTTTATTTAAAGAAGTAGATATATTCTGATGTAGCTTTTGTGATCATTTAACCAGGAGACTTTTCATGCCGATCCAAACTATCGAAGTGATCCAACTGTGAGTCGTGGCATTGCAAGAAAGAAATATATTGAACATTTACTTCCATATACAGGCCCACTCAAATTCACCCTCTGCTTTGCATCTCAGTGGCAAAGTTACCTGACAGTGTTAACCTATGTGGGAATGGAGAGTGCAAACTATAGCTACTGTAACTCGTTAACTGTGTGTCACCGACATTTTTGTTTTATTCACAATGTGTAAACATCTTCATAAACAGGGAGCGCTTTGAGGACACTTATGAGACAATAACACATCGGCTTATTTTTAATAAACTGTGTGAACTCGAAATTCCATTAACAAACAAGCCAACAGGTCTGCTAGTTAGTAAGCAGCCAACAAAATCATTAGCCCAGGGAGATTTTCTTTTTTGTTTGTTTGCTTTTTTATGTTCTTTGCATAAATTCTTAATGGAATAAAAAGGGGGCGGATATGGATAGGATTTTATTGATGCCAATGCCATTGTTCGTTTCAATTCTTTATTAAGAATTGAAAAGGGAGAGCATACAAGGCTTTCTGCAGAAACATCACTGCTGTTTCAGAACTATAGTCATTTATAAACACAGTTCCCAATTTTTAGAGGTTCTAGTAAATGCAGTTTTTTTCTTCACCGCAGCAGATCAGCTGATTCCATCTTGCCTCATCCTCCTTTTGTCATACCAGCCATCTGTGTGTCCTCCTGCACTACATCTTCTGTGTAATCTGCCTTTATCTAATCATCCTTTATCTAATATATGCACTGTCCATCTCAGCTTTTGCTTTAACTTTGTTTCCAAACTGCTTAACCTGAGCTGACCCTCTGACATACTCATTTCCAATCCTGTTTGTCCATTGGTCATTCCCAATGAAAATCTTATGTTAACCCTTTAAAACTTTAACCGTGGAATAACTGCCAGAAATCTTTAATTTTTTGATAATGGAGTGTTTGTTGAACCTTTAGACAAAATATATTAAAAAATATATATCAAATTTGAATCTGCATATATGAGTTTTAATTTGTATCACATTTGCTACATTAACCATATTTTTGCAATTTAGTCATTAAAAATTTGTCATGCAATTTATATCATTTTTTGATGATGCAGAAGTCTCAAAAACTCACAAAAACACATGTATCAAATACGATATGCTTGGCTTTAAAGGGTTAATCCGCTTGAATTAAAGCTGAGAGTATGCACTTTCATCAAGTCTTTATTTTTTGAGAACAAAATAGAGACCTATTACTTTAAATTAAAATTACAGAAAGAATAAATTAAATAAAAAAAAAAAATGGCACCTAGGCAGCTGATCCGTCTCTGACAGTGTTATACATTCAGTATTTGTATTATTATTAATAATAGTTTGGGGAGAAAGTAGCATGAAATGGGATTTTTACAACATTCACATGCACAGATGTGCTTTGAATATTTAGCTCACTGAAGCTTGACTATACACAGCACATTCTCTGACTTTATGCTGATCATTTGTATCTGCAGTTGCTTTTTTCATAATCTCTATAAAAAGATATCTGCATCCGAATATTTAGAACTGAGCAACGGAGTACAGAAAGTTTTCTGGTTTCTGTTTATACTCTGAGTTTTAATAAGTGTTTTTTTTATAATCTATCTACATTAGTTAACAGTGACTGTTGGTTAAAACACAAATCATTTGCCCAAATATCCGCTGATAGACCGGAAGCCCTGAAATATTGGACAATGCCTCCAGAGGCCAAACGATGTTTTCTTCATAATATGATGCACTGGAGTTGTATTTCACAGCTCTTTATTAAAATTTTCATCATGCTAAAGTAACCCGAAGCTCCTTTTAGTTCATAAATTCACTTCAGGTATTAATGGCTGAAGTTGGAGTCTCGGGTCTGTCAACAGAAAATCCGGACAACTTTGCTGCCTAGTGAAAAATTTCAAAGGAAAGTGGTTCTTAGCACATTACAAGCCATCCTCTCCCAGCTCTGCAAACTCCATTGCCATGGAAACATATTGACATGCACGACATTTGGCACGCAGCCATTTGTCAGAGCTTGGTGATGACACAAATCTCACACAATGGCAGCTTCTACTCAGGTTGGGGTAGTGATGTCCTCAGGTTGTCAAATGGACTGATGGCCCAAATGTCTGACAGGTAAAGACAGATTCATCTGCATTCACAGATCTACAGCTTTCAGTCCAGACAGCAAATATTTCAGTCCGTTTTCAGATTTTAAAAACACAGACGGTGTCACCATGCTCTTTTGTGTTGTAAAACTGTCCAAAACAAAACCAGAAAACCATTTTTTTTTCCATTTGTTCCATTGGCAGAACAAATATTATTAATATCTGCTTTTTTCCATGTGCATTGCACCTGAAATCTGTTAACGACAAGCTCTCAGCATGTTCTGTTTTTAAGCAGCATTAATATGTTAAACACTTGTCACCATATTGTCTATTAGAGCGGGCTGATTTGTGTCAGGGTTCAGCTCCATTTGGTTGTTGGATGCTTGCTTGATTTTACCATTTAATCATTATTAACAGTGCAACCTTGTGATCTCTCGTTGTTCAGCCACAAAGATCAAAAAGCGGCTTTCATAAGCGACGATTTAATGATAAAGCAAATGAAAGCCTAACACCAAATGTGCTTTTTAGAATTCAGGCTTATTTTAGTTTAACGGCACTGTCTACAGCTTTCACTATCTAGCAATCGCACTGTGGTATATTGCAAGGCTACTGTCTGTAATGGTCTCAACTGATTCATTTTCTGTATAGTACTTTATCCATGTAGCTAAATTAATCAGTTTGCAAAGCCTGACTTGACTTATGAACCCTCGCCTCAGAAAAATTTGAAACTAACTGAAACTCTAAGCTATTTATCGTTGACTTTTAAGGTGCAGCAAGCTCAATTAAACTGAAAGAGACAGGCCATGTAACACTTTGTAAGTCAGAGGAAGGACGTTAAAATTGATCTGCTTTTTTATGAAGAGCATATAGTGACACAAGGACAGAGGTGACGTGCCCACATCTCTAATCTCTTGTCAATATTCTCTCAGGACACTTTGGGTGTCTTGTTGATTTAATGCAGCATACAAAGACAGACAAGTACAATTTTACATCAGATGATGCTGAGTGATAAATGTATGAAGCCCAAATCCTATTATACCAAATCAAAACAGCCATTCAGCTCACAAGAGATGCAGGTAAAATTAGTGAAATTAAAGGAGAGGTCTTTAATTAGTTGTGGAATGTTTTTGCCTTCCAGATTCAGAAATAAGTTGGATTTTTATTTATTTATTTACTTTAAAGCTGCAAGTAGTGAAGACAGTGCTGGATTCAAGAATGATAGCAACAACATAAAAGTCCCATCAATGACTTATGTGAAAGATCATAGTACCATGAGTCAAATTCAGCCCACCTGTGCAATGAGTTTATGATGAGTCACCACATTACAGTGAAACCTGCAGCCGGAGTGGACAGGGAGATACCAGGGAAGTGAAACTCCTGCTTGGTGACAGATGCAGCCATGTACTTCCATCACAGAGTAATTTAAAACTGTGAAATCATCAGAAATATGTTTGGGGATAATTATTTAAGGAGTTTGTTTCTGGATCAGAGGAAAGGACCGGAGGAACTATCAATGTATGTTCAGTGTCTGTTCAGTTTTCATCATTAACACGGTCATTTCTTGAATGTATACTTTGCTTTGTGGTTATTTTACGAGGAATTAGAGGAATGAAAGCTTTAGGGAATTTACGCAGCGACCGTTAATTATAACTTCTAGCACACGTGCGTGCGTAAAGTGGATGGCTGGGCGCGCACACAAGCAGCATATCACTGCGGGAACAGCTGTTGTCAGACGCGTTATTTGGAGTGGGAGTGAAGGCTATGGACGATTTATCGACTGATCCCCTCTCGCACTGGATCCACCTTCCATAGAACATCTCCTATGGTCTACTTTTGTCTGATCCACGAGCTTTTAATAAAGTCTACCTGAAAATGAGACTCATAGAAAACAATCGGTGATTTTCGTGTTTTTCAGTTTTGGGGTTTTTTCTTTTCTTCAAAAGAAGATTTAGACTTTAAAGGGATTCTGCTTTTTTGTTTGTGTTTCACTTGGATATGGCATATCTCTGGATCCAGTAAGAGTATTTTACAGCGTCAGACGCATCTGCAGCGGGGGAGAGCAGTGGAGGGACACGGAAACTTGTGTGGTGCAGGAGACGGTCTCTGAATCTGCGCTGCCACAGTTGTCACAGACAGAGAAGAGCCATGGTTACTTCACTCCTACTGATGCTCAGCTGGACTGTGATCTCTGAGGTTGTGAGAGCTCAGAATGACACGGAACCGATCGTCCTGGAGGGCAAATGTCTCGTGGTCTGCGACTCTAATCCGGCAACGGACTGGAAGGCTTCATCCTCTCCGCTCGGCATCTCGGTGCGCGCCGCCAACTCCAAGGTGGCTTTCTCTGCAGTCCGGAGCAACAACCATGAGCCGTCGGAAATGAGCAACAAAACAAGAATAATCTACTTCGATCAGGTTAGGACCGTTTTTTTTTATTATTATTATTTTTTAATGAACAACACTAATGCCAAAAGTGGTTAAATATATATTAATAGCACTTTCCAAATCTTTCCTGTCTTTTCCATAAAATTTCCAAATGAACGACGGTACTTGGGTCTATTGTTTTAGTACAAACATTTATCTTTAAGCCCAGTTTTGACTTTGACAGAACATGTTTGCAGCTTTAAGTATAGCTGCAGCTCAGTTTAGTTTGAAGCTGGTTTCTGTTGGCATCGGTTGGCATGTGGACACTGTTCAAGTGCACATAATCACACGCAAGCAGGTTTGAAAGTGACTGGATTATGTTTGAGGGCGGGCATCCTGCAGAGCCTGAACACGCACCCATCATTTTGCCTCAAGCTACCCCCGCCACGCACGCGCGCGCTCGATTACGCGCGCCATCCACACACATTCACCTACATAAATACACCCAAACAAATCAAGCAGCAGCGATAACAACAAGAACTCGATTAGTCATGCATCGGTGGGCAGTGTAAGGTGTTTGTAACAGTATCACACAACTGATCCTCTGCCCTCTCATTTACATGACATTACATAACGTGATCTTTTGGTGTCATACTGCACTACCAGAGATATGATTGTGGATCATGCATGCTGTTGCCATGAAAGCAACCCATGTCAAAGGTCCTGGCTGAGTCTGTATTGGTCTTAACAGGTGGAATTCATGTGTATGAGATTCTGCAGGAGCCTTCCATGCCTACAGCAATAACCCAGTCAAGTTCACATTCCATATTATTTTAAATATTCTATGTTTATATGACTGTAGGATGAAAATGTCTTCCTCATATACCAGTGTTTTCAGTTTGAATTGTTTTTAACATACAGAAGTAGGCAATGTTATTTCTACTGTATGTATCAAATTAGAAGTAGTTTCTCAGTCACTTTAAATCTGAACAAAAAACCCTTCTTTTTTGTTGTTGTTGTTGTTGCTCCAAAGTGGAATTAATCTATAAAATCTGTTGTTGGGTTCCGGATATCATCTAGTCTAGCATCACTTGTTTTTTTTTTTTGGTTTTTTTGTGGAGTTGGAAATTCCCTTGCTAGGTTTAGGTCTCTTGAGAAGGAAGCCTGAATTAAATGTTTTTTGAAGTGTGTCACACTCACTTTGCGTCTGATCAGGAAAGCGACCTGGTAGCCACAACAGTGAAGTGTGCTTGGCTGATTTAAATATTTAATCCCAAAGCCCATTTGAAATTAAAATCTTTATTGAAGTGCTGAGTATATAAACACCTTTGTCGCATTCTTTGTTTTCCCCCCTCCTTTCACAGGTTCTTGTGAATATAGGAAACTACTTCACATTTGAATCAGTATTTCTGTCCCCGAGGAAAGGAGTCTACAGTTTTAACTTCCACGTGATTAAAGTGTACCAGAGCCAAACCATACAGGTATCACTTTATGTTCATTTTACACATCTGTGCAGTTGACTCAATTGTAAAACCCCATTTCAGTGTCTGGCTGGGACAAAATATCTTTCTCTGGGACAATAAAGAAATTATTTGCGCAGGGAAGAACATCTTACTTCTGGAAAAGGGAAAACAATGAATTGCATTATTATTCCAATTTATTATTCGGACACTACCACTGACTCCAAATCCCATCACACAAAATCTCAATAGAAAAGCACTGGCACCAACTAATACAGCTACTAATGAAGGCAAGGCGGACCTAAAATTCAGCTTCATTGTTTACCCAGAATATTTTAAGATAATTATTTCTATTTACTTATTTATTTAATAGATTTTTGCATGTAATCTGCAATAGAAAACATTCAGCCACATTTGAAAAAAAAAATGCTGTCTCATTATCAAAACCTCACTGATTGGATTAATTGTTTTATTCCATGAATGACCACCACCGCATTTCCACACCCACACACATTAAACAAAAAGCACAAACACCTCATACTGATATGACTTGAAAAAATGTGTTAGGTTAAAGGTTTGAATAAACCTGCTCGACGCTAAGGTATTTTCAGTGACTAATTAACAAGAATTTCATTTGAATTTAAAATGACCATGTTGAAATTAAATGGCTTACAATACAATTACCTCTGCAAATATTTAATTGTACAAATGCCAAAGTTCATCCGCCTTGAAAAGAATATTAAGTAGCTAAAGTAAAAAAAAAAAGAACTAGTAAGGTAACGCACAGTAGTTGGTGATATGCATCATTGCTGCTCTCGGTTTTCTCAGATACACGTGCTACATTCCCATGTCAGTGCATTTGTTTCATTAGTATCATGAGCCTTTGTATTGCATCAGTTTGAAGCCTCTTAATAAGTAATTTGCTGTCAAATTTTGATTTTAGGTTAATCTGGATCACACTATCTCACCTAGTGATTCCTCCATTAAAGTATTATGATGAAGATGGTTTTAAGGGAGAGATTTTATCCCCATCAGCACACATGATTTTCTTTGGTGCGATAACAATTTTGCTTTTTTGGAGGATTCTGATAGGTGAAATTCATGTGTCTATGAGCACATCTGTAACCAATTTGGTTGATGTTCCTTTGCCCCCAGAGATGCTGCTTAGAAAAGGAAACAGGAAACTAGTGCAGCATTTCTTCCCCCCTACAATTTTGGTTGTTTGAGAGTTAGTAACACCCGAGTTTGCATTACTGGCAAGCCAGCGTTCTTGTAAAAGCAGTTTTGTTTTTCTAATTTGAACATTTTTAATGTTTTACTCCTTTATTTCATTACTTTGAAGACTAAATGTCTCTTTTTGAGTTTTGGTGGGGTATTTGATACCTTTTACCTTTTCAAAAGAGCACTAAAGACAAATTTTCTTATATAAAATGCTTTGGCAGTTGTCAGTGTATGGATGAATGGTAACGTAACTGCTTTTATGTCAGAACAAAATGACATTAATTCTGGCTCTCTGATGCCTCATTTAATAAGTCTTCCACTCCAATAGAGTGACAACAGTAAGCAACAGTAGCAAATGTTACCTTAAAAATGAAGTCTACTAATCATCAACTAGCGCAAAAAACAAACAAACTCAACTACATTGTAGCCAGCTAGCAGATTGTAGCGTCCTTGCTTATTGAAACTGTTGCTTGAAAACTTCCTCACAAAATAACTAACTAGTGTTTACATTTAAGTAGAAATGCTAGTTGGCTAGCTTCTAAAATGATCTCGTCACTTAACAAATTTGTATTTTAATCAGGTTCATGATGCTAACTTATACATTATATCAAAGCTGTGCAATATTGCTTTGATACAAAGCACAGATAAGCTATACAGATAAAAGTATTGGATCACACCTCTTAATGTTTTCACTGCCATTGTCACAAGTGTATACAATCAAACACATAGCCGTGCAGTCTGCCTTTACAAACATTTGCCAAAGAATGAGTCGTTCTAAAGAATTCACTGAATTTGAATACTGCGATAGGATGCCACTGTGGAAAAAGGTCAGTTTGTGAAAAAATTCCCCTCCAAGATATTCCACAATCAGCTTTAAGTGGCATTATTAAAAAGTGGAAGCATTTAGGAATCACAGCAAACCATTTAAATGACTGAGTTATAATGGTGCCTAAAAGCCACCAACACACTGACTCAGTAATTGCAGAGTTTCAAACCTCTTCTGGCATTAAAATCTGTCGGGAGCTTCGTGGCATGGGTTTCCAGGGCTGAGCCGCTCCTATAGGTGTAATATGTAGGTAGCCCTCTAATCTCACTAATCAGCATATATCTGCCATAATTAGCATCTTCATATTTAACCTCCTAGGACCTGCCGTCCACATATGTGGACATCACATTTTGGGTTATTTAGACCAAAATACTCAATTTTGCTCTGCATCGGCCTGATATCCACTTACGAGGACATTATACTGCTACTGTTCTATCAAAATTGTAAACGAATATCCTCATATGTGGCTCTTATTTTTCTTAAAAACAAAAATAAGGTAAAAAAAAAAATCTGGTAATTCTTTGTTTTTACATTCATTGGGTCCCAATATGCCCAAATATCAAAGAGAAATTAAAAATGCATGTCGTGGAAGAGTTCGGGTCTTAGGAGGTTAAAGACGATAGACCACAGACAATCAATGACATTCAGTGGCATTGAGTGATAATTGGTGAAAGAACTGCTGTCAGTGCAAAGCAGACCAGTCCCAAGCTAAACTGTAGAAGAAAGTCAGCTTTTGAATAAAGTTAACTTTATTTAACTTTGTAACAGTTCCTTGATGGTTGCAGCAACTACCATTAACACAAAAATGATACTGCTGATTGACACATGACGGGGTGCTAAAAACATTAGA
Organism: Pelmatolapia mariae; assembly: GCF_036321145.2. Lineage (NCBI taxonomy): Eukaryota > Metazoa > Chordata > Actinopteri > Cichliformes > Cichlidae > Pelmatolapia > Pelmatolapia mariae. The sequence continues at coordinate 7,979,825 of NC_086244.1, read as the reverse complement.
GGATAATTTGTTAGCCACTGTAGCTACCTTATACAACACATGCAGACATAATCTCATGTACATCTCAATGTTGCCTCTAAAAATACTCAATTTGAAAACTCCCTGCTCCAAAAGGGGTTAAAAAAAAAAAAAAGGAGAAAAGACTTTATATTCCTCCCTCTTCCACTCTGTACACAGTAAGTGCACTTAAGTGTTTGTATAGTGGGTTTAACACTACTGTCTCCATGTAAGAGGTCAAGTGACATAATTACAAATAAGAAATAAACTATGCTGACCCACATCTTAGATTCCGTTTTTCCTGCTGTACTCTTGCTAATTGTTACTTCTGTTGGATCATCCAGGTGAACTTGATGTTGAATGGGAAACCAGTCATCTCTGCCTTTGCAGGTGACAAAGATGTAACTCGCGAAGCAGCCACTAATGGAGTTCTGCTCTATCTTGAAAAAGAGGACAAAGTCTACCTTAAGCTGGAGAAAGGAAACCTAGTTGGTGGATGGCAATACTCAACATTTTCTGGCTTTCTTGTGTTCCCTCTGTAAAAAAGAAAAAAAAGAAAAAAGAAAAAAAAGAAAAGAAGATTGTAAGCTTACTGACTTCTTCATAATGTGTTGTCACAGTATAATCAAAACATTGCTGCTGCATCAGTTGGATCTTGCCAAAATGTTGAAAAATGATAGATGGAAATGGATCCCAACATAGAGAGGAAAATAAGACTTTGGAAATGGTTCACGTTCGCTGGAAGTGCTGTGTCCCCGTCCAGATGAAAGAGAGACTTGAAATGTTCCCTATCGCTACTGTATGTTCCTGTCACTCAAGCAGCCTCAGAGAGGAACACTAAAACATCTCAAAAGTACTTTTCAGACTTTCACTTGTCGGAATATGTTTAGCATACTGATGTTTTTTCCCATGACAACGGTTGCATTCAAAGACATCTGCCTTTTGAGAGTAAACCGTATGCCTGTTACCTGTGTAGCTTGTCATCAACCAAGTATTTGTATTTCTAAGTAATGGGGAATGTCTTTTCTGGAGCTAATTGTTCCAGGATACGTGAGGGATAGCAGTAATGTAGGTCACTGATTGCCTAAAACAATGCTATTGGAAATTCCTTAATCAACCAAAGTAATTTAAAATTGATTTAAAAATTGCTGAAGTGGCCACAAGCCACATCACCTCGTAGGCTTAACCTTCAGAATTTTACTAAACGAGGCCCACGAACACAGAAAATTACCACAAAGGGCTTTAAATTACCATGAAGAGAAAAAGACCAAATGATCCACAAAGACATTTAACTAAACCACAGTAGCACAAAAAGATTCAAAATGAGCACAAAACATACAAATAAACAAAAACAAACTGACTGAAAGGACACACAAAGAAAATGTGAGGAGTCTGCTTCCAGTCGGATCTCATTCCTGGCACGCTGACGCTCAAGTTTTGAGATAAGTACAGGGTGTCCTTTGGTGTATTGACGCATCAGGTCGCAGGGGCTTGTTTAAAAGTGAAACCATGATGTTTTTCTATACCTAACCGAGTTTTGGTACCTAAACTTATTCGATCAACAAGCGAAAACAGAATAAAACAAAACTCTCATTTGGAACACTCATGTCAGGGAAATATGATTCATGCTAACTGTTTTAATAGGACACTTTCTTCTCCGTGTTCAATTATGCCGGGCAGTCAGTCTTATTTCAGGTAGGAATTTGGCTTTCAACCACAATGAAAGCAGAACAAATCTAATAAAACAATTCTTTTGCATTCATTTTTTTTGCTGTGAAGCTCTCGTTTTGTTTGGTGGTATTTTGCTTTTGACCCTCTGTAGAAGCCAAAAGTTTCGTGCTGTTTATTTCAGCACAAGCTTAAATTAAGACGAGAGCTTTTAGTGAACAATAGGAAAAAGTAAAAGTCCTTAAAGGTTTCTTTAGGTGAGTCAGCAGAAGGACCATTAATGATTGCCTTCAGCTGCTTTTGTCTCCAAGGCTCTCTCAACCAATCTGCTTTCAGCAGTGTGCAGCCGAGGTGGCGGTTGATTGCTTCAGCTTTCCATCACTCTTCCTGTGATTACCGCGCAGATCTCAGAAGGCGCAGAAATCCTCTGCTGCCTGGGCCTTTTGTTGTGCCCTGTGTGTAACTTCTTATATCTTGTGATGGAAGCTCCTGGCCGGTTGCCTTTACAAGAAAGGCTTTATGGTCAAAAACACTCCCTATTCTGTCCTGTAGGAGATCCGGGTATCCCGAACCAACTCTATGCCTTTATTTTTTTGTCTTTTATTTGAATTTTAAATAAAGGACTATTTTTTTTTTTAAGTAAATGCATGATGTTTGTTAAGTTGACCATGCTAAATAGTCAAGATAACATAATAGCATAATCAAGCAGTACAGTTTTGCCTCATCCAATGCGTCAAGGCACCACTGCTAACCCAGAGTTAATGGAGAACCAAAGCAGAGCAAAAAGCAAGAAAGATGGTAGACTTAAATATATCAGGTGGCCAGAAGCATGACTTTAAATGAGGACTAGTGCTGCTCTCGATTTGCTTAATTGTTTAATTAATTGGCAACTGTGTGCCAAAAAGCTCACGAAATCAACTACGATAACGGCATAGGTCAGTGTTATGTTTACAGTGTGTTCGTTTTTCTGCCCAGAGGGCAAAAAAGAAAATAAGAAAAAAATAGAAAAAAAAAGAAATTAGTGCAGTAAGGGAAAGATTATGGCTTTGGTCAAATGTGAATAAAGTAAATCGTGCTTCATGTCTCTGTTGCCTTTTTCTATAGTGAACAAAGACCATAATCTCTCCCTGACCTTAACCAAATGCTGAGTGCCTCAACACAACCATGGAAAGTGTTAAGAATGAATCAGTGGTGACGGCAGATATTGTACTGTAAGAGCGCATAGTACTCGAAAACAAATGTGTTTCTGAACCTGCAGATAATTGGATTTGTGTTAAAATGCACTCGTTCAAAATTCAAAGCGTAAAAAACAAAATTCCTACATGTGCTCTCCTAATAGATCTTACACAAGTCAACTGGTTTATGGACCTTAATAAAGTTTAATGGGCATCTGAGAACCTTAATTAGTTAACATGCTGATAATAAACAGATTCCTGTCACAGTCTGTGAGCATAAGCCGTTTCCACTGGGTGGCCTGGGATAACTGATGAATTAATAAACTCCTTAATTGTTACTCTCCAGCTCAATGTGCGCTTACAGTATATAATGGTTCCCCTCTTCATCTCTACAGTAGTTACAGCCCTTGCTGCAGTGTGTGCTGCTGGTGCAGTGTGCATCTGCATTGTTAAAAATCAACCCTAGGAGAGCCTATTTCCATCATTATTTCGCCCTGAAATGAAAAGCTACACCCTCATCAGCTTGAGCCTCTCTGAAGTGTTCTACATGTTCACTTTCACTCTTCGAGCGTACGTTTCTGCCTGTTGGTTGTTCACGTATTATTTGTCAGTGATTGATAACTTTCCCTTGGCATCACTGTCACATTTTGTAACCAGAAAGGGAACATTGAAGAGGATGATTTTTCATCCTTCAGTTAAAGCTAAGAATGAGAAAAAAAAATGTTCAGCTCAACAAGGCTCCCGAAAATTGACAGTTACAGTTGTGTCACACTTCATGCCGACAGCTGCACAAGAAAATAATGCCGAAATTAATACTGCAAATATATTCACCGAGAGAGTTCTGTTTAAAAGTTTTTTAAAAGTACAAGACTGGCAGCATTTATTAAATTCCACGATGTATATTTATTTTGCTGAATTGAAATAATATTTCTGGTGTCTAAATTACATTTGTGTTTGCTCACATTGGTGGAATCATAATGACTGTGGAAGCTGGACTGTGCCCCTGAAATGCTTAAAGCTTCAGTTGGTGATAATTTTACTCCTTAATTTTGTATTTGAACATATAAATGTAAATCTATGGGTTCAAAAGTTTTATCCTGATCATTATTTTTTTTAATCAATGTATTAATTGTATACATTAATGTATAATTAATGTATTGACGAATCTGCCGTTAAATAACAAATAAAAATTGTGTTTTTTTTAAAAGACATAGCTTTATTAAGTTGTTTTTTTTTTTTTTTTTTTTTTTCAATTAAACTGGAAAAATCTGAGTTTCCGCTGCTGTTGCTTGTGATGGAGTGCTGCTTTAAGAAGTCCAAATCTATGGATGTGACGGAAACACACAGAAAATAAGAACAGTAATAGCACTCACTGTGTATAAAAGATGTGATATTGCCCATTTGTTTGTGAAGTGGGAAGATGAGCGGGTCACGTTTACAATTTTTACTTCTGGAAACCTGACGTAATTGCGCTGACAGAGAAACTAAGGCGCTCTGTATGCTCATAGGCATATGATTTATCATAATGTAAAAAATATAAAACTCCCTGTTGTATTCATATGACTTGAAACTAGTGAGCCCATAAACCCATCAGGAAGGTGGACAGTGGCAGTGAGAGCTCTTTCCCATAGACTTCTATACAACCTGGTTGTTCTTTTGCAGTGACAAGAATCACCCCTATCTCACCATTACAAGGGATGCAGGCTTAAGACACAACTACACTGGTTTCACTTTTCAACCATGAGTTATGTCCATCATTTATAAACAGTATGTGTGAAATAAGTATAAAAGAAACCTCATGTCAATATTGGATAAGCTTTTAACATCTGTCCACAGAGTCACAAAGGAAATTGAGCTTATCCCAGCTGTTGAGCTGTTGCTAGTGAGAGGCAGGGTACAACACGAACAGGTCACCACTCTACAGCCAATTGAAAATAACCTAAATTATTCTAAATTTCCTCACAGTCTTTGGACTGTGGAACCCTAACAGGCACAGGTAGAACATGCAAACGCCAGAAAAGCCCCAGACCATGTTCAATCCCAGGACTTTCCTGCTATAAGGTAACACTGCTAACCACCACACCACCATGCCGCTCACACAATAATGAATAAAAAAACTGCACACATTAAGTTTTTGAAATTTCATGAATTTTCATCTAACATGTGCCCGACTCCATAAATACAACACTGTGTGCAATTACTTATTTAGTTTACATGTTTATTTCAGTATGGTATAATAGACTGTACTCATTCTCATATGACCCATTAGTTTCGGAATTCCCATTCCCATGAAAATTTTCACCATCTCCGTCTTGATATTTTTTTAAGGAGTGGGTTTAACTGTGAAAACTGCATACTTATTGGTTAATGACTTGTCAGTCACACTGGTGGCCATTAAACATGAATGCAGGGTTAAAGAACTTTTTCACTGGCTACACGTAAAACCAGAAAGCTAAATCCATCCTTACTTTTACAAAACTAAACTATCTCAGTATATTTAAATACATTCCACAGATGGTATAATATATAAGTAACAAAAAAGCAATTGGTTGTGGCACGGTGGTTAGCATCTCACAGTAGTGTTGCGTCACACTGTGGTTGAAACTAATTTTGGACATACTGTGCCATCTGAAAACTTGAAGATCATGCTTTTTTTCCAGGTAAGGCGGGCATGCTAATTTGTGCAGCTTGCATCAGAGTATTTTGGATAAGTCGCTCAAAAACTGGAGGGACAAGTAATGCTGCATGTGAAATACACGTCTGTGAAGCACAGCAAAGATCAGGTCAGATTAGTAATTAGAAATCTCTCTTCATTCTTGTTGCTCTTCAGCAAAAATCTTTTTCTTCTTATTAAAGGCGGACACTTCTTCTGTATCTGCACAGAATTTTCTTGCATGACAAATGCAATTCACATGTTTTTTCACATTTACCACAAACAGAGCAGTATTGCATTTTTCTGTTCATTCATACTTGGCAGAAATAGGCTGTCATGTGAATGAATTGCTAGGTGATGATGGCATTTTCTTCATCCTCTGAAACAAGAAAAGCAAAAATGTTGATTCATGTGTGGTTGCCTTTTCTATAGGCTATAATGGCTTTTCCCTCTCAGAGCCAAATCACACACGTAAAATATGATTTTATACATTTCAAAGAACTTAAAACGATGTGAGGTAGGCCAGGGTTATTCACTTCAACCAACGATGTGTAAAAGTTGAGCTCAGGAAAATGTCCTAAATCAAAGAGGAATGAAGGAATATTCTAACTCAGGCTCTGTGGAAACTATTAGACTATCTCTGTATAGTCTAATAGTTTCCACAGAGCTGTTTTTATAAAATGAAATTTTAGTTTTTTCCCTGTTTTATTGGATGGCAAATGCAGTGTGGCATTTAAAACACAAGGAATGGTGTAAACATGCTATGAAACAACCACAGGGGGGTTTAAAATTGTAATTTTTAAGCGATTCTCAAATGATGTGAACAACAGCCTATGAGAGAATGATATTTTGGAAATTAATGACACAGTAGAGACAAAATTTCTTTCAAGTGCAACTTCAGAGGGAACAGGCTGACCTGATGAATTAGACCAAAACAAAGAAGATTATATATCACCACTCCGAGATAACGCGCATATTCATTAAATAGCTCTAAGTCAGTAATCTGACATGCGTTACATTGTCAGCCAGTGTTGTTTGGTGCAGGAAATACTATGCAGCTATATCTCTATGAACAGCAAACCGTTTGAGTTAAAAGAAGATGTGCAAGTCGTGTCATTTGTAATTGTTATGTCGTATGAGTAATGGACAAACACAGGTTTCAGTGGCCTTTTAGCTAACGTGCATTTATTTGAAATTCAAGCGGTGGTAAACATGTTGAATCCTGCTCTCTAACGTTTGTGTTATGTGTTGAAACAACAATAATACCTTCTGTTAATGAATCTGATCCCAAAATCATTTGCAGAGAGATTATCTGCCACTGCAGCTTGATTTGTTTCTGACTGTGTTCAGGCTCTCAGATTGACTGTTTACTAGATAAGAAATATCCTGCCACAGAGTCAATTTTAGGTAAACTGCATATGTCTCGAATTACATGAATTTCATTAAACAGCAGACAGAAGGCCATCCTGAGAACTTTACACTCCAAATCCACTCCAAATGGTAATTTTATGTTTGTGTAGCTGTGGGACAAAACTGCTGCAGAAAAGAGGATTTAAGGAACACAAGTTGTTGCTTTGCTCAAAGCTATGGTGGCAGGTGTGCTGTGTTGAATTTCAAACCTAATTCTGACCTTTACCGGCATTTCAGAGGACAATATTGAGATGTGATTGAATATACTGTCTCTAAATAGTGTAGCACTTTAAGAAGATTGTTTTCAGCACTTGGGTTTAGATATGCAGAGCACTATTCACTTTGATTGTATCCATTGGGACACATAACCCCTGAACTGAATTATAACTCAGCATTAACCCGAGTAAAACAAAACACGAGCCTCTTCTAAACGTAAAAAAATCATCAGATGTGTTTGAAAAACCTTTAAAAAACAGTATTTTTCATATTTTCTTTTTCCAGTACGGGTCTCTTTTCATAGCTTCACACAATAACAAAAAACGGTTCACATTTTAAACATTTCTGTATGCTACTCTAAGATTTCCTTCCTTATTGAGCATCAAAGTAAAGCAAAGTGCAGACATTGCAAAAGACCCTTAGTTCCTTCTTCTATACTGCCCAGCAGATTTTTCTTCTTTTACGTTCTACAAGCATTCAATTGACAGTTTGTTTAATGCTCCTCCTGGACACAGCTTTCACCAGGCATAGAAAACAATGTGTATGGCCTATAACAAGGAGCAGCATATATTTGTTATGTGAGGAGTTTGGAGAGCATATGGGAAAACTGGCTCTTAATTTCTATTTTTACACCCATGCCCATCTTAGCAGAAGAAAGCATAATTTTCAAATGGCTAAGTCATGGCCCAATTGCATTATTTTATTGATATACAAGTAGCAGTAAGAAAAGTCTATAATATAGATTTTAGAATTGTGATAGCTACTCTGTCATGTGCTTTATTCAATTGGGACAGCAGTACATTTCTGATACTAAGTGATATGTTCCCCGCATAAATGAAACATAGCATCTTGACCACTGAAAGTTCTTTACATTGCAAGCTGCATCATCTGATTCACACCCTGATTCCTTCTGAACATTTTAAACACGATCCAACTTAGAGTCCCAGTCATGGAGCCGAAGAGGCGAGGACTCATGAAAAACCTTGAAGGCGTAGGGATCTTCACTGGCTCCCCGTCAAATACCGTATTGTTTTTAAAATCCTTTTGTATACTCTCAAAATTCTAAATAACATGGCACCTAGTTACCTAACCGACCTCCTTGACTTGTATAGCCCTAAGGGAGCGCTTAGATCCTCTAACCAACTGCTCTTATTGCAACCTAGGCCTCGACTAAAGACCAGAAGGGACCGTGCTTTTACTATCGCTGCACCCAAACTTTGGAATAATCTTCCACCTGATCTCCGCATGTCAGAATCCATTGAATCATTTAAATCATGCTCTAAAACCCACCTGTTCAATCTAGCCTTTGAAGCTAATTAGTTCGGACTTCCACTTCTGCATTTGTATTCCATAACTGTAATTGTTACTGTAACTATTACTGTATTTTCTTTTCTTTGTCTATTGTTGTAATCCGCACTACGGCACTTGTGTGAAGCACTTTGATGTACTGTGGTCTTTTTAAATGTGCTATAGAAATAAATTTTGATTGATTGATTGATTGATAGGAAGAACGTGCAATGTGTACACAGAAAGGCCCGGAAAAGACTGGACCCAGAACCTTCTTATTGTAAGGCGACAGAGCCTAGGGCAGTACCACCGTGCCTCCCAAGTATGTTTTTAAAAACAAAGCACATTCAAATTTTATTTTACTTGCAACTCACACTGTGCTAATGGAAACAATTAGTCTGACCTGTAAAATCAAAAACAATATTCTTACTGGTTACATAGCAAACTAATTTTTAGCCTATGCTCTTTGATGTCATGACTGAGACACCTCATCAATATTTTAAAAAGTCATCTAATCAGCAGTTGAAATTTGAAATGTCCACATCTAGTTTTTTAAGAGACTTACATGCTGTTAAATATGCCTCCAGTGTGAAATTAAATTACATGGTAAGGGTCTTAGCAGACAGTCAGTTAGCATATTCTTGATGCCAGAGACTCAAATGAAATATAGGTAAGTTTCTTTATTGAAGGTGACTTTTCTGTCCTTGAACCTTCAAGACACCGTATGACAGTACAGCGGTATGACGTTAGGCTTAAAACGTGTTACATACATTTACATGACGGCAGTTGTTTTCTCTTTGGGTCACATCCTTGACTGAATCCAAAAAGGACAATCCCACTGGTGTTTTTTAAAAAGTGTTAATTCCTTATAATCTTCTCCTCTCTATGACTGGAGGCATCACTCAGTTCTTGAATAAGTAAACAGCTTTGGAGATAAGACAGCTACGTGCTTCAGTCAGCAAGAGATGAAGATGAGGGTTACATGAGTCATGAGTAGTATCTAAATCTTTGTGCTGTCTGACTCAATTTGTTGCCACATGAAGGGGGGTGAATACAATAGCAGGAATAAAGGAACTTGTTAATGCAATCCAATTCAACTGCTCTACAATAAACACTACCATAGAGAAGCTCATTCATTTGAGAATATAAGAGTAGACATGACCACCTTCCCCTGGATTGTCAACTACCTGACAGACTGTGGGTCGTCTGACTAGGCAGAGCTCTGTCTGATTGAGAAAGTGAGCAATACAGGAGCTCCACAGAGCACACAGTGTGCTGTGCCCATCCCCGTTCACCTTTTATACCTCAGACTTTTAGTGTTACTCAGGGCCATGCTATTTGCAGAAGGTTCTCTGATGGCTCTTTAGTTGTAGGATGCATAAGTGTGGGAGGGTTCGGAGGTGGAGTACAGGGCACTAGTAGTGGATGATTTTGAGGAGTGGTCTGGGAAAAATCGTCTGCTCTGAACGTGGATAAGACCAGGGAGAGGGTGATTGTCTTCAGGATGTCTACATAGCCTTTGTGTATTCTGGGAGGCGATGTTAATGTGGCGAAGGACTACAAGTACCTAGGCATCCACTTTAACAACAGATGGAACTGTAAGAACACCGAAGCTGTGAGGCAGTGGTGTCAAACATATGACCCAGACATCAGAAACAACCCACAAAAAAAGGTTGTATCTGGCCTTGGATGATTTCTTTTTACATTTTTTAATGAAATGCACTGCTGTTTATTTTGTGGTGAAACTAGTTTCCCTGTGAAAATATCTGAAAAGTTAAAGTACTAATACATGCCGCTGCTACCCCATTGTTTGGTCTGTGATAATATCTCAAGCATAACTCAAGTTTGGTGGATCTAAATTAGATGTTAGTGTCGTGACTTGAAATTATATACTGCCTCTATAAGATGTTATATGTGCATAAATGCTACAAATGGGTCACTAGGCAGTTGCCAGGCAACATGATGACATGATAAAATCTGATATTGATACCTTCAAAATTCTTCTTTTTTTTTTTTTTTTAAATCTAAAGAACAGAGGAGTTTGGTTTTACTGGTCTGGCCCAGTAAAGAAAAGGCAGTATAGAAAAGATATCAACTTAAATTAACTTAGTGTGCTATTAACACACCAATTTGTTAAGAAACTGAGATCTACATGTGTAGAAAAATTGTAAAGTGTTTGATTTTGCGTGACCAACGGAGTTTAACTTCCTGCAGTCATCTGGGGAAGGAGCATCAGAGCCAGCGACACCAACAGACTTAAGAAACTGATCAAGAAGGGTGTCTTTTTGATGACTCAAAGCCAGATGCATTTGCAGTTGTGGCGGAGAAGGACACTAACAAGCTGTTATCCGTCGCGGATAATCCTAAAAAACCTTATCCACTGCTTACGGCGAAGCACAGCTCAGTACAGCTAAAGACATGTGTCAGACAGAGAATATATAGTACTCGTCAAGCTTATGATGCTATTGTATTTCATGCACTACTATTTAAGAAAACAAATAGATGGACTACTCATTAAGCCATTTTACTATCTATGCTACAGGTATGTTATTTTATTGGGCCATTTTGCTTTTTCGAGATGCTCTGTTTTAATGGTGTGGTGTTTTCTCTTCAGCTACTGTGACAGAATAATCTCCCAATATGGAGATGCAGAAAGTATGTCTGTGTCACTAAACTGTTTTTTAATGGCATGCATTATATTGTAGAATTGTTCCTGGAGTCAAAATTACAATCCTCATTGCTTTAAAAAAAATCTAAGAAAATTCAAAGATGAAATGACCTATTCTAAAAGGAAGAAAAAAAAGCCTGCAGTTTATCTCTCTGCTCAAAAATCAGCTGCAGCCAGCCAGCCTTCCAATGTTCATTGTTAGAAATGGTGCCAGGTCACTTGTGAGATTTGAAGGCTTTGATTTCCTCCTTGGTGGAGTAAAGACTCACCACCACACAGCTGTTGTCATGGCATCAGTCTGTAAAATACTTGACTGTTGTGAAGGAAAAATACCACATTACCACCTAACTTTGAAAATTAGTACATGCCAAAGTATTCTAAAGATTGTTTTTACAATTCTGCAGTAGTGAGGCAGCTTTAGCGTCACTTGAGTAATAGTAATGTTGATGGCAAACCAGATTTAAAGCAGGTATAACACACATTCATGACTAACTATGTGTTCATAAACCCACAGAGAATTACACCTGACTCTGCAGTTCCCTTAGGCTTCGCTGAGCTTTATGATGCACTTCAGTTCGTTGCTTATTTGGTTCACAACTCTGCAGATTTGGTTCACTCTTGCAGCTGTCATCTGTGCCATTCTCCCCCAACAGCAGATGGTAGCTTTTAGTGAAGAAACTCTAATATCCCACTTTGCACTACCTAACCAGCACCAGATGGCAAACAGAGATTTTGTGACCAGTCTGGTAGTCCATCGGCTATCATCTGACGATTCGGCCTCTGGGGGCAACAGCCAAAAATCTCTGGAAGGTGAACATCTTGCATGTGAGTTTTTCATTTATTTTTATTAATGCGGATAAAATTTCCTTTCTTACTCACAAATTGTGTTGCAGCGAAAGCAAGCCAAAACGTGATTGGTGTAGACTACAAGTGGATTACAAGTGCAAAGTGTAGCCTTTAACAGAAACGCCCAATAGAAGTTCATCAAATATTATGTTTGCTAACAAGTTCCGAGATCTATTAAAATGTGTTGTGCTTTTTGAGAGATTATTTATTATAAAAAAGAGCAAAATTAACTTATTATTATAAATTCCACCTGTTGATGTTCACCAGAATAATTCTGTGATGCCTCCCTCATCTAAACAAACTACCTCAGCACTTCTTATCCTTATTTAACCTTTCATTTTTGTTTCTGTAACTCGATTATTAATGGAATCATTTCCAATTGTATCAGCTTTAGCATATTTTTCGGTACTTACTACCTTAAAATGTGCCACTGTTCAATCAAAGCATGAATGTTCGGCGGATTCCTTTGCCAGCATACTCTAATCAGATCTGCTAATCTTGGTCTTTAATACCATTGCATTATACATTAGCCGAATCAAAGTAATGGTCATTAAATAATAACATGTTTTGCCTTTCTCAAATCCAGACAAGATATGCATAAATGTGTGTATAGAACCTCAGTCTAAACTGAGTTCCAAACAATTTCATAGGCATCAAACAAGGCTGCTGTGAAATTTGTACTTTCATGCTGTGCACATAGGCAGAATATGTGAATACTGTATGCAAATAAGCTTGGAAGAGAATTGCTAGTTTGTTGGGCTTAAAGATTGCAAAGCCACGTTTGCATGCAGTGCAATTTTTCAGAGCACCTCTGTGCCTGCAACATGTCTCATTCTGATTTCTGAATAGCAAATGAAAAGCTCATTTGGTGAGGCTCAGAGGCTGGGGTTAGGGTCACGGGGGCTTCACGGGGGAACTCAAAGTCGCTCTATATGATGAGATTTCAGTTGGTTCATTACTCACATTGCTACCTTTGTATTTCAGGCAGCTGTCAGTATCCAGTGGGACTGAGTGCTGAGGAGAGGATGCTAGATATTTTTGGCAAGGCATTTCTCAGGAATCGGAAAGCAAGAATGGAAGAGCTAAATAACAATATGTCCATCAGTTCCAGGAGGGGTTTATAGAACTGTGAATATTTGTGAAGTCTCCATGATAATAGTTTGATTTACCAGGTCAGAGAGCAGAACATACAGAGAGTTTTGTCTATATTGCATTATCTACCACTGTTCATTGCTTCTATTTCAGGCTTTACAAAGATATACAAATACATTCTTAACACATGAGACATGCTGCCTTTGTCATGGTTATACATCTATTAAATTTTCTATAAATCGGAAAGAAACAAAGCAAATACCCCTGCTAAACCAATGAAAAAAAATAATGTTTAGCATCTGTTTATCTAAACAAAATGTTTAAAAGACTGTGAAATCCAGGTTGTGTACTGTGTGGGCTCACACAGACACCTGAATTGGAGTGGGAGTAGAGCAGCCGCAGAGGATTGTCCCCACAGAATAAATCAATATTCTGTGTTTTTTTTTTATTACATTTTGACAGTATATACACTTCATGTTTCTATATAGGCTATTTTTGAAATTATATTATAAATCTTATTGCAGTATGATTTAGCTGATATAGTTGGGAATCTCGTGTTAAATACACATATAAAACGGACGATTTTGGGTAAAACAGCTCCGTCGTCTTCCGCTTGACTCCCTCTGGATGTCTTGATGATAATAACCACAGATGACATGCCCAGCTCTCAGGATATTGTACTTTTCCTCTGAATGCATTTGTGAGCAAGACAGGCCGCATTTCATAAGGAAAGAAGCTGCGCATTAATGGTAATGTGGATGCCACGACAAAGATGAATTGCCATTGTCTCTTCATCTGTCTCCTGTGAAACCCAGAACCCTTGAGGTAGGTGGGTGGTAGAAGTTGAGGTGGGGGTGAGGTGGGTACTTACTGACATGGGACTCAGTAATGACTCAAGTCAAAAGTGCATTAATGGCTTTGATGGACAATAAGACTGAAAGTTGTGAAAGGTGGTGAATACATCAGCCAGCCTGAAAAGACCAACATTCAGACAATCTGGAGATGGATATATGAGCAAATAGCAATAGCATTTAAACGATGACCTTTAAGACTACGCCGAAGCTGAACAGGATGCAGCCGAGTAAAAGTGGAGCTCGATGTTTGTCCTTAAGCAGCCTAACAACTTTCTAAACTACAGGCCAGAGTTTAACAACTAATTTCCAATTCCTTGCGCCGCATATCATCGATGAAAACCATCTCCTACTTGCTCAAATGACACACATTTAATCTTAAAAATGTAAAACTAAATCTGAATTTTAAAGAGCTTTTATCCAAAGATGCAAACAGGCCCTCTAATTTCTTGCCCTGTGACTGTGTTTCCACATGGTGTCACAGACCTAATTGCAGCATGTTGTGAATGTCTGCAGCAGGTCCTCGACATGATGAGCTTAGAGTGTACTGACACACTGAGCATCTTGACGACACTCTTTCAACTTGAGCTGATTGCAGTGATCATGTCTCAGCTGTAATCTCATACATATTACCAATTTATTTTTTACTTTAACAGATCTTCGCAACGCACTGAGATAAAAACTTATGCAACACTGTAGCAAGTGTCATTGTTCCAGCGTCGTCTTAAAAAAAATTAACTCTTGATAGTTTTGCAGCATTTATTTTGTTCCAGTACAAGTGATTCTAATGAACTGATCAATTCTGAATCTCACAGGCTTTGCCCCTAAACATTTTTTGTAAATAATACCATGTGTGCCTGTTTGAGGTGGTGGGAAAAGTGATACAGTATATATACTTTACTTGGTGTTATGCATCAATACAAAGACACTAAATGTTGATTTAAAAAAAAAAAAAATTAAAATAAGGGAATACCAGGAACAAGAGGGCTCATCTCTTGCATCACCATCCTGACATAACCAGCAAACTTACATTAGCTCAAAAGCAAAACCATTCAAAACTGGACACACTTAGCTTGACAAAGCTAACTCCTAATTCAGAGCAAGGAAATGGCTCAGTCACACAAGTTGAAGAAGACGACAACCTCTCTGCATCTACAACAAACAAAAAAACAAAACAATAAAATTGGTTGCTGCCTCGAGAGTTGAATCGAATTGTTTTGCAAATACATTTGTATTTGCAAAACAATCTAATTTCTCTAAAATTAGAAATATCCTGTCTCAGAGTGATGCTGAAAAACTGGTTCATGCATTTATTACTTCTAGGCTGGACTACTGTAATTCATTATTATCAGGATGTCCTAAAAACTCCCTGAAAGCCTTCAGTTAATCCAAAATGCTGCAGCAAGAGAACTGACAGGGACTAGAAAGAGAGAGAATATTTCTCCTATATTGGCTTCCCTTCATTGGCTTCCTGTTAAATCCAGAATTGAATTCAAAATCCTGCTCCTCACTTACAAGGTCTTAAATAATCAGGCCCCATCTTATCTTAATGACCTTATAGTACCATATCACCCCATTAGAGCACTTTGCTCTCGTACTGCAGGCTTACTTGTTGTTCCTAGAGTATTTAAAAGTAGAATGGGAGGGAGAGCCTTCAATTTTCAGGCCCCTCTTCTGTGGCACCAGCTTCCAGTTTGGATTCGGGAGACAGACACTATCTCTACTTTTAAGATTAGGCTTAAAACTTTCCTTTTTGCTGAAGCATATAGTTAGGGCTGGATCAGGTGACCCTGAATCCTCCCTTAGTTATGCTGCAATAGGTGTATGCTGCTGAGGGATTACCATTGAGTATTTCTTCTACAGTCACCTTTCTCACTCACTATATGTTTATACACCTCTCTGCATTGAATCATTAGCTATTATTAGTCTCTTGCTATCTTCCACATCATGTCTTTTGTCCTGTCTTCCCTCTCGCACCCCAACCCAGTCGCGGTAGATGGCCGCCCCTCCCTGAGCCTGGTTCTGCTGAGGTTTCTTCCTGTTAAAAGGGATTTTTTCCTTCCTACTGTTGCCATAGTCCTTGCTCATGGTGTCATGGGTGTAGCCATAAGACAGAGTCTTATGGCTACATTTAAGTTTTAGTGAGAGTGTTTGTATGCTTGATATTTTCATTTTGCAGCAAAAAACAAAGAACAATCATTATGAGTAAACAGGTTGCTGGTTCTTTTCTTTTTTACATCCACAGGGTTGTGCATCATGAATTCATCCATAGTCTCAGTCTCCCATTGCAGAGTGATACTATGTTCTGAACATCCATTGCATCCATTTGAGTTCCCATTATGAACTGGCACACTGAGTATTGCCAGTTCAAAAAAACCTTCTAATTTCATGATCACAAGAGTATAAGATAGAACAAGTGGTATAGTTTAATATTGTAATGCCAAGTGTATCATACTTGAGTTTTTGTGAGTTCTCTAGTCATCATGAAATGGCACACGAATAAATTGCACAAAAATGCCTGTTATAACTAATATAACGCAAATAAGTCATATATGCTTTTTTGTCAAAAGATTCAGTAAATACTGTAATACAGTTAAAAAAAATCTAAATTTGTGGCAATTGTTTCATGGTTTAGGCTTAAAAACAAAATATGCAGCCATGCCCACTTAACTGATAAACATTTTTCTGATAAATGTTGGGTGATCATTGGTTTGTTGTTAAGGGTGAGTTAGGCACCAAACAGCAAATTTATGTAAGGTCATATTTTTACAATTTTAAAATATTAAAAAAAAGCTTATCCAACTAGTTCTCATAACATTTTTATTTTCTCTCAGTTGATGAGTGTGGTAGTACATGACGTACAACTACTACCGCTGCTCAATGCTCGTGGATTGTTAATTTGAGGTTGGTGGGAGTGCTCTGACTTTCTGAGTTGGAAATCCATCTTGAGGGGGCATTTCGAATTAAAATTCCAACTGGGAACTCAAAAATTCGGACTTCTGATGTTAAATGGAATGGACTAAAAGCTCAAATATGTGTTGTATGTAAGATTAAATAATGCTACGAGAAAACCAGTCAATTGAAAACTCTGCCAAGTAAAGCTACCATTACGTTAAAATACGTTTTTTGTTTAGATTAGGGGAGCTCATATCACGGTTACAATACTAATTCAAATTCCTTTACAG